>NW_017731889.1:1020245-1022639 GCF_001890085.2 Hipposideros armiger
TGTCATTTTCAACATACAAATCCTGTTCATGTTTTGTTAAGTGTATACCTAAATATTTCATTCTATTTAGAGTAATTATAAGTGATACTGTGTTTTTATTATCAGTTTTCATATGTTCATTGTTAGTATATAGAAATGTGATTGATATTTTTGTGTTACTCTTGCATCCTGCAAACTTGCTGACTCGCTAATCAGTTCTAGGGGTTGTTTGTTTTTGTAGATATCTTGGGGTTTCCTATATGGACAATCATGTCATTTGCAAATAGGGATGGTTTATTTCTTCCTTTCCAATATGTATGCCTTTTATTTCATTTTCTTGCCTTGTCGTAGTGGTAGTATTATGAAATAGAATAATTGACACCTGGCTCGGCAGGACAGGGTATGAAAGACTAGCTGCCCTCTTGCCCCTGCTGGTCCTGCCAAAACCACATGGTGCATAAGTTAGAGCATGACCTGCTTCTATGGGCAAGAATGGGTGCAAGACTAACCTCCTATTCAGCCTTGCTGAAAGTGTGGGATATTGCCCCAAAAAGTCTCCGGTTAAGTCACTGTTTTTCTAGTCCTTTGGTTAGATGGAACAGGGTTTTCTTGAAGCTTTTGTTTGTTTGTTTGTTTGTTTGTTTGTTTGTTTGTTTGTTTGTGACTTTGGAAATTCCAGGTTGGAGGAATCTTGCTGGTATGTCATTCCTTAAATTTTTTTTTTTTAATTGAGGAATTGGGGAAGGGGAACAGCCAAGTTGTTGTCCTTCAGTCTTAGTTGTGGAGGGCATAGCTAGCTCAGCTCCCAAGTCCAGTCACCATCCGGCTGCCCGACGGCAGCTCAGGGCAGCTTAGCTAAAGGTGCCGTGTTCAATCTTAGTTGTGGGTGGGTATAGCCCACCATCCCATGTGGGAGTGGAACTGGCAACCTTGTTGTTAGGAGCACGTGTTCTCACCAGCTGAGCTATCCTGCCACCTGTTGGCAGCTCAGCGGCAGCTCAGCTTGGATGCAGCTCACTGGCCCATGTGGGAATTGAACCAGTGACCATGTTGTTCAGAGCTCATGTTATTAACCAACTGAGCCACTTGGCTGGCCCTCATTCCTTAAGTCTTAAGGTCCCGAGGCAGTCTGCCTTTTTCTTTCCACCTTTCAGAGACTACCTATGCTTCTAGGTTGTGTTATGTTCATGGATTTTTAGTTGTAAGGGAAGGACCTGGGAGAAAAGGAGCTACTCCATTTTGGCAGAACTGGAAAAACCTATTACTGGTTTTGAACTCTTTGAAGATTATAGAGTCTCTTTGAACTATTTGAAGATCATAGATTCTGTCTGCTTCTTCTCTGTAACATCAAGACTAATTAGTATATTCTCTGTCACATAGTAGATGGTGTAATAATTATTAATTTAATAAATAAGTAATTAATATTTGTTCATAACTTTGTGCTGGATGCTGAGAATATGTATGAGGCATGTTCTCTACCTTCAGAGAACAAGTTATGAAACTATGAAAACTAGATATGAAACTTAAAAAGTACTTTAGTTTAGTGGGTTTTGGTACAGAATTTAGAATCCAGTGGTTCTTGATATGAATCTGGCCTCCATTAATTAATTAGCTGTATGACTTTAGGAAAGTCACTTACCTTCTCTGAGTTTAGATATTTATCATTTAAAAAAGAAGGCACTTCCTCAATTATATAAATAATACTTACAAAAACCCTGTAATTAACATCATACTTAATGGTGAGAAACCTGAAGCTTTCCAAAGATCAAGAACAAGTAAAGGATGTCCCCTCTCACCATTCCTTTTCAACATCATACTAGAAGTCCTAGCTAATGCAATAAAGCAAGAAAAGGAAATAAAAGGTATACTGACTGGGAATGAAGAAATATTGTATTTCCCCATGTATAAGATACACCCTTTTTCAAAAAATTTGGGGTCTAAAAACTGGGTGCGTCTTATACAGTGGTTGTAGATTTTTTTTACAAGCATTTCCTGCAAGTGATGAGGAGTTGTATGAATTTTATGATGAATAAAACTTGAGTTAAATAACTTTATATAATACAGTTTTTTCAAATTTTGGGCCCCCAAATTAAGGTGTGTCTTGTACATGGGAGCGTCTTATATATGGGGAAATATGGTAAAATTATCTTCGTTCACATGTGACATGATTGCTCATGTAGAAAAGAAAAGCAACAACAACAAAAGAAAAACCCTTCTAAAATTAATAAAAGATTATGTCAAGGTTTAAGGGTACAGTGTTTGCATACAAAAGGCAATCGTTTTCCTATATACCTGCAATTAACAAATGGAATTTGAAATTTAAAAACACAATACCATTTACATTAGCACTCCTGAAACATAAAACACTTAGTATATATCTTTTAAAAATGTATAACATATATATGAGGAAAACTA
>NW_017731889.1:1024789-1028129 GCF_001890085.2 Hipposideros armiger
CCAAAATACTGACAACACCAAATATGAACAACAGGAATGGTCATTCATTGCTGATGGGAATGCAAAAAGGCACAGCCACTTTGGAAGACAGTTAAATGGTGTTTTTTTTTTTAATTAAAGTTTATTGGGGTGACAATGGTTAGCAAAGTTACATAGGTTTCAAGTGTACAATTCTGTAATACACCATCTGTACATTGTGTAATACATTGTGTGTTCACCACCGAGAGTCAGTTCTTCCATCACCATATATTTGATCTCGTTTATTTAAGAGGTTTCTTACAAAATGTAACATACTTTTGCCATAAGAGCCAGCAATTGTGCTCCTTGGCATTATTTCATAGGACTTGAAAACTTAAGTTCACACGAAAACCTGCATACAGATGTTTATAAAAGCTTTCATAATTGCCCAAACTTGGAAGCAACCAAGATGTCCTTTAGTAGGTGAATGGATAAATAAACTGTGGTGCATCCAGACAATGAGATATTATTCAGTGTTAAAAGAAATGAGCTATTAAAACATGGGAAGTCCTGGAGGAAACTTAAATACATATTACTAAGTAAAATAAGCCAATCTGAAATGGTTACGTACTGTGTGATTCCAACTATATGACATTCTTTAAAAGGCAAAACTATGGAGACAGTAAAAGATCTGTGGTTGACAGGGATTGGGGAGAGAGAGGGATGAATAATAGGCAGAGCACAGAGGATTTTTAGGTCAGCGAAAACACTGTATGCCACTATAATGGTGGGAACATGGCATTATACATTTGTATAGCTCGTGGAACGAACAACACAGAACCCTTAAAATGTCCAAGACCACGAGTGAACTCTAATGTAAACATGGACTTTGAGTGATAATGATGCATCAATGTAGGTTCGTTAATTGTGAAATATGTTCCACTCTGGTAGGGGATATTGATAATGGGGGAGACTATACATATGTGGGGGCAGGGAATATATGAGATATCTCTGTACCTCCCTCTAAGGTTTGCTGTGAAACTAAAACTGCTCTAGAAAAATAAAGTCTTAAAAAATAGGTACTGATTCGAGTCCCCTCAAGGTTTTTATGAGGTTAAATGAGGTAATACATGAAAACTACTTTGCTCCGTGCTTGATACATCAGAAACTCTCAACAACTGGTAGCTAGATGAGGATGGCTGTAGCATTGTAAAAACACAAGACATGATGAGGTATGGTAAGGAGTCTGCAATGTGCATCGCAGGCTTGAAAAACAAAAAGATTATCTAGATGATCCAAGAGGGCTTTTAGGGCCAGCTGAGTGGCACATTGGTTAAGAGCTGGCTTGGGACGCCAGCTATGAGCAGCAGGGCCCTAGTTCAGATCCCACATGCGGGCCAGTGACGCTGTGCCCTCTACAACTAAGATGGTGAATAACAGCTCAACCTGGAGCTGGGCTGCCATGAGTCACTGGCAACAGAATAGGCTTCAGTGAGGCTGCAGTGGGCTGCCATAAGCTACCTTGTGTGGCCGGCAGCCAGCGTGAGCGGCCGGCAGACAGTGTGAGCTGCCAAGAGCTGCTGTGAGCAGCTGTCCAGTAGCTGGCGACTGATCTGCCTCAGCCGGGAATAGCGCAATGATAATACCAACACGGGCCAGTGAAGCAACGTCCTCCACAATTAGACTGAAGAACCAAAGGACAGCAACTTGTTTGTTCTCCTTCCTTGATTCCCCAACGCTGTTCCCCTCCCCCAATTCCCCAATAAAATCTTTTTTAAAAAGGGGGGTGGCTTTAGAGACATAATAGCAATATAGTAGACCAGATGTCTTAAAAAAATCACTCCCTGGGCCGGCCGAGTGGCTCAGTTGGTTAAGAGCTCGCTCAAGAGTTTGAGCTCTGACACAGTAATCAAAACAATATGGTATTGGCATAAAAATAGGCATATAGATCAATGGAACAGAATAGAAAGCCCAGAAGTAAATCCAGGCTTATACGGNGGGGGGGGGGAGGAAATGAATGTAGTCACAAACCTTATACCTGTCACAAAAACTAACTCAAAATGGATCACAGATCTAAATTTAAACTACAAAATTATAGAACTCCTAAAAGATAACATAAGGGGAAACCTAAATGACCCTGAATTTGGTGATGACTTTTAAGACATAAAACCAAAGGCATTATTCATGAAAGAAACAATTGATAAGTTAATCTTGATTAAAATGAAAAGTTTCTGCTCTATGAAAGATACCATCAAGAGGATGATAAGATAAGGCACAGCTTGGGAGAAAATATTTGTAAAAGATATATCTGATAAAGGTCTGTTATCCAAAAATACAAAGAACTCTTAAAACTCAATAAAAAGAAAACAACCCAATTTAAAATATGAGCCAAAGACCTTAATAGACGCATTACCAAAGAAGATATACAGATAACAAATATGTATATGAAAAGATATTGCACATGGTATATCACCAGGGAAATAAAGATTAAAACAACAGTGAAAAACCACTACACACCTATGACGTCTGACAATTAAGTTCATAAATTTGTCACCATGCCCTTACACTGTACAAACAGCTCAGTAAGGTTTCATAACCTTGGTATACCATTGTCTCACAGCTGTGTTTATGTTAACGTATGGCAGTGTCTTGCTGAATGGTGTTCATTATTGTTGTGTGTTTTTGTGTGCCGCAGTGAGAATGTCTGAGCTTGAATTAGAGCAATGAACAAACATTAAATTTCTTGTTAAACTTGGCAAGAGTGGAAGTGAAATCAGGGACATGTTAGTCCAATTTTATGGGGATAATGCCATGAAGAAAATGGCAGTGTACAAATGGATTAAGCATTTTTCTGAGAGGAGAGAATGCATCACTGATGAAGAGAGGTCAGGGCAGCCAGTAACGAGCAGAACTGATGAAAATATTGCAAAAATCATCAAATTGTGCGTCAAAATCATCGGCTGACTGTGAGAAGCATAGCAGACCAAGTAAACATCTATGGAGAAACAGTTAGGAAAATCTTAACTGAAAATCTTGGCATGAGAAAGGTGAGGGCAAAAATGGTCCCAAAGGAGATCACCAATGAACAAAAGCAAAGGCGCGTCGAAGTTTGCCAAGACCTTTTGGAGAGGCAAGACAATGTTTTGGCTGTGTTATCACTGGTAATTAAACATGGGTGTACCAATACGACCCTGAAACAAAGCGTCAAAGTGCACAATGGAAGTCAGTCAATTCTCCATGATCAAAAAAGTTCCGTCGGTCCAAATCAAGAGTCAAAACAATGTTGTAACCTTTTTGATATCAAAGGGATTATTCATTACGGATTTGTACCAACTGGACAAACAGTTAACCAAGTTTACTATTTGGAAGTGCTGAAAAGGCT
>NW_017731889.1:1028859-1033513 GCF_001890085.2 Hipposideros armiger
GTAACTATTGCATTGTTCTGTACACCTGAAACTAACAATAAAAAAAAAATTTTTTTAAAAATTAAAAAGAAAAAAAAAAAAGAGTTTGAGCTCTGAGCAACAGGGTCCCCGGTTTGATTCACGGCCCAAGCTGAGCTGCCGCTGAGCTGCCAACAGGTGGCAGGATGGCTAAGCTAAAAAAAAGAAGAAAAAAAAATCACTCCCTTGCAAAGTCTCTAAAAATGTTTGATTATTTTTTTAAAAGGCTTTTTTTTATTATTATTATTTTTTTTATAGCTGAGCCATCCTGCCACCTGTTGGCAGCTCAGCTCGGGCCAGGACTCCAACCGCTGTTGCTAAGAGTTTGCACTCTTGAGTGAGCTCTTAACCAACTGAGCCACTCAGCTGGCCCTAAAAGTCCTTTTAAAAGTATAGGTAAGTTTTCAAAAAGCAAGGGAAATCTTCACATTCCAAAATGTATAAAAAGGATGAAGTGACGTGATAAGCACTGAAATCTGCTGCTACTCGGTGGGTCTTTGTCAGTCTCTGACTGGAGCATTGGTTTTAAAGGCCAATAGAGGAAAAGAGAAGTCAGATCGGAGATCCCACATAACCCTGAGACACCTTCAGTGGGTGACCTAGACAAAAACCTGCCCTTTTAAAGGAAGAAAATTTGTCCTCTTTTGGCTTTAGCTCAAGGGGAAAAGGCATCCCTAAGAATTCATAACCACAGGCCAGCTCCTTATGGAGCAGTGTGGCACAAATTCACACTGCCCATGTTATTTGATAAATCTCAAGCCAAGAATTTAGTTAAACGAAAACTAGGGTTGATAGTGCCTGAGATACATGGCAGATACAAACCAAAATTCTCTCTGAAAGAATGTGCCTTAAATCCAGGCCTCAAAGAACTCTTTTAGATAAAATTATAGAGAATGTGAATTAAGATTTTTTTTTTAAGATTTTTATTGGGGAATTGGGGGGATGGGAATAGTGCTGGGGAATTGGGGGAAGGGGAACAGACAAGTTGCTGTCCTTTTGTTTCTTCAATCTAGTTGTGGAGGATGTCGCTTCACTGGCCCAAGTTGGCACCATCATTGCGCTCTTCCCGGGCAAGGCAGATCAGTCGCCGGCTTCTGGACGGCCGCTCACTGCGGCTGCTGGCCGCTCACGCTGGCTGCTGGTTACACACGGTAGCCCATGGCAACCCACTGCCACAGGGGCTGCAGCCTACGCCGTCGCCGGCGACTCACGGCAGCCCAGCTCCAGGTTGAGCTGTTGTTCAGCATCTTAGCTGTAGAGGGCAGTGTCACTGGCCCTCATATGTGGGATCTGAACCGGGGCCCTCTGTCGTCCCAAGCCAGTTCTTAACCATCGCACCACTCGGCCGGCCCTGAATTAAGATTTTTAAGAAATCAAAGAATGTATGAGAAAACCAGGTACCATGAGTGAGAGTCAGCTAAACAACAAACAGTAAAACCAGACAAGTAAAGATATCAAACATTAGAATGATCACACACAGAATATATGACTATGTTGAATATATTGGGTTGTCAGAAAAGTCATGACGCAGTTTTGCAATGAAAAACATAGAAAAAATACTTCATGACTTTTCCAACAACCCAATATTTGAAGAAATTAAAAAGACTATTAAAAGTAAGATTAAAGAACAAAAGACTTCAACATGAATAGGCAGACTTAAAAAGGAAGTGATGGGAGATGAGCCTGCAAAAGCAGATAGTGGCATAAGCGTGGGGACCATGTGAAGAAGGTGGGACTTCTTAAATAGACACAATGGAATCATTGAAATTGTCATGCAGTGAGACTGACATATGTTAAGTGGAGTTTAACTAGGACAAATCTGGTAGTCACGTGCAGAAGGGACTAGAGGGGAAGGGTGGCATAAAGATCAATTGGAAATTCCATGGCAGGAGTGCTAGTATGTGAGCCTGAGAGATGAGAATGGAAAGAATGTGTAGAAGGGGGAGAGGCATCGTGATAGAGAAAGGAACAGTATTTGCTGCCTGTATATCAAAGGAGTGGGGAGGATTCTAGTGTAAATCTTAGACTCTCTGATTAATATGTTGTATTTCCTCTCCTAGAGTGTCCCCCAAACCCAAACCCCTGGGCTCATCCTCAGCTTCCACTCGGTCCCCATGATCTGGGCATGAGCAGTGTGTGAGTAAAGGGGAGCTGAGGGGCTATGACCCTTCAGGAGGCACCAGGATGCTGTAAGCCTCCTACTAACCAAAAGCGTATGAGGTTTACACAATTCTGCTGACACTGGGGTAATCATAATCATGCGTTAAATTTTACAAAGCCTTTTTATCCACCCTGTCTCATTGATCTTTGAAGCAAGCTGATGAGACCATATTACTTACCTCTGTTTTATGAGTAATGAAGCTGAGGCTCTGAGCTGTGAAGGAACACCCCCAGGTTGTTTAGTGGTGCAGCCAGGAGTCAACTCACTCCAGGTATAACTCTTTTCATCCTTCCACATATTGGAAGGGGAGGTCTCAAGATGGAAATCTGTTGGTTTGCATTAGGTCCCATTGTATTTGGTCCTCACATGGATGCGGGGCCTTAAAAGAAGGGAAGTTGTTGGAAACTTCGGTTCTAGCTGGTTCACAGCTATTAAAAGGGAATTGTGTAATGCAATGCATTTTGCAATTTCTCGGATGCTTTTGACCATAAGCAAGTAGAATATGGGACAGGGGCTCTGTTGTGGGGGGAGGGATGAAAGAGTGGAAGGGAGTTGCTTAGAGAGATACAGTTGTAAAAGGGGATAGCAGCGGAGTTTCTGACACTAAATTTTTTGGTGCCCTATGGTGTTAATTAGACATTTCTTTTCAACCTGATTGACAGTGCATTTTAATGAAGAAATAACAGAGCCCAGCAGAGCCTGGCAGTGTACTCTTTTCTTACAATTTACAAGCTGAACTTCCCTTGGCAACTTACATCTGGTTTGCTCTGCTAGGAAGTCTGTCAGTAGAACAATGTATAGGCTCTTTCATTTCAATAGGTTTGCTGTTATTAAAGCCTTCTGCATTTTCTTCAGCTTAATTCATTAGGGCTGTTAAATTTCATCAAATTACTTTCCTTAAATTAAAGAAAAAGCACAGTTTTGACCCATCTGAATAAAAATGGGACAGTATGGAAATGTGCAAGCTCTTAAAGGAAGAGGCTGTACGTTAAGGGTTGCATAGTGTGGCTTCATGGAATTATTTTTAAAGTATTTTTTTCTCCCTTTAAATGTAAGGTTTCCTGGAAAATTAGAATAAATCCTAGAGGATCCCCTAAACCTCCTGTGACCAATTGGAAGCAGAAGGTCCCCACACATTACACGTCCTGACCACCTAGGAGTGCTGGTACCTGTTGGCGAGTGTTTTTCGAATACCTTATTTTCTAAGATTTCATATTTGTCTTATATTTACAAACAGACTTTAAAAAATAAATACATTTTTGTTTTTTACTTCCATCCAGGAGTAAGTGTCCATCTCTACCAGAGACTAACAGGGATCCTTACGTTTTGCAGATGAGCCAGGTGACCAGGAAAGACGGGCAGGAGAGACCAGGTTAACGTAACTTCCCCTGCTTGGGGACAGGCTGGGAGCAGAGCTGAAGCTACAAATTGGGGGTTAAGTGACTCCCGTAGAGGGCTATAAAGGCAGAGAGCCAAACAGATCATTACAAGCTTCTCCTCCAGGAAAATGGAAGCCATTTAAAAAATTCCGGGAATTGCTTGGAACACGCAGTATTTATTCTTAAACAAAGGACCTTTGTGACATTCAGAATTACAGAATTTAGGAGAGGAAAAGACTCACACCTCACCTGCCTCCCTTCCCTTGGTCTACTGCCACTGCTTTGTCTAGATCAATTGAAAAGACCCCCAGATTTGGAATCTAACCACAGTCCCACATTTTTGTGAGGAGGGCAAAGGGGTGTTTTACCTTATTAAGGGTTCGGCCCATATGCTGTTTCCAGGTGTTTGCCCACCTGGCTTTCATGACCTTCAGTTCTGTATTTAAGTTTTCTTAGGTAAGAAAAATGCTTGAATTCATGCTTCATACAAACATCTCCTATGGCTGCAAGTGTATGATAGAAGAAAATTGTAACAACAATCAAGTTAAAGCCTCACTCAATGACTTCCGCTCACATTTTATCAATTAGAATTGGGTCATGTGACCAAGCCTTGATGCAAAGGAAAGTGTGATTTCTGGGCCTAGTGCTGTCCCCCACAAAGTCACAGGTTGATGGTAAGGAACGAGGAGAGAATGAATATTAGACGGACACCAGCTGGTCTACCAATTCATCATCTTTATGAAACTGGAGCATTTCTAATGTTAGTTGCTATGAACCAGTTACAACGGCCCCAGGCTGTTGTAAAGCTCTTATTAGTTCTTTACTATTCAGTAATACAAGTTCATTATCAAAATTTTTTAAAAAATATTTTTATTGGGGAATTGGGGGAAGGGGAACAGATAAGTTGCTGTCCTTTTTGTTCTTCAGTCTAGTTGTGGAGGACGTCGCTTCACTGTCTCAAGTTGGCACCATCATTGCGCTCTTCCCGGGTGAGGCAGATCAGTCGCCGGCTTCTGGACTGCCGCTCACGGCAGCTGCTGGCCGCTCACGCTGGCTGCTGGCTACACACGGTAGCCCATGGCAACCCACTGCAGCA
>NW_017731889.1:1034037-1064909 GCF_001890085.2 Hipposideros armiger
CACACACACACACACACACACACACACACACAAAGTGCACACACATGTACACACAGAAAGACATTCATGTGAGCACAAACCTCACTTAAATAGGAAGTTGCACTTTTCTGGCGGGTTAGATCTATCTATCTATCTATCTATCTATCTATCTATCTATCTATCTATCTATCTTCTATCTATCTATCTATCTATCTATCTATCTATCATCTATCTATCTATCACCTTTTATTATTTAAGAGGTTGTACCCTCTTAAAATATGTTTAAGTGTACAATACAGTATTGTTATCTAGAAGCACACTGTTGTATTACATATCTCCAGAATATTTCATCTTGCATAACTGAAATTTTATACCTGTTGAGTAGCAACTGCCCATTCCCCTCACTCCCCCCCAATCCCGCCCCCAGGCCCTGGCACTCACAATTCCCTTCTTTGCTTCCATGAGTTTGACCATTTTAGATAACTACACAAGTGGAATCACGCAGTATTTGTCTTGTAACTGGCTTATGTCACTTTGCATTATGTCCTAGGTTCATCATACTGTCACATGTTGCAGGATTTCCTTCTTTTTTAAGGTGGGATAATAGTTCATTGTGTGTATACACCACATTTGTTTTATCCATTCATCTGTCGATGGACATTTAGGTTGTTTCCACATCTTGGCCATTGTGAATAGTGCTACAATGAACATGGCAGTGCCAATGTCTCTTTGAGGTCCTGTTTTCAATTCGTTAGGATAAATATCCAGATGTGGAATTGCTGAATCAAATGGTAGTTCTATTTTTAATTATTTGAGGAACTCTATACTGTTTTCCATAGCTGTGCACCATTTTGCAGTCCCACTGATAGGGTACAAGGGTTCCAATTTCTCACCAACACTTGTCTTGTTTTTTTGTTAAAAGCAATCCTAACAGGTGTGAGGTGATATCTCATTGTGGTTTTAATTTGCATTTCCCTGTTTATTAGTGATGTTGAGTATCTTTTCATGTACCTGTTGGTCATTTATATGTCTTGTTTGGAGAAATGTCTATTCAAGTCCTTTGCCCATTTTTTAATCAAGTTACTAGGTTTTTTTTCCTGTTGAGTTCCTTATATTTTTTTGGAAATAAGCCTCTAATCAGATATATAGTTTGCAAATATTTTTTTCATTCTGTAGGTTGCCTTTTTACTCTATTGATGGTTTTCTTTGCTGTGCAGAAGCTTTTCAGTTTGATATAGTCCTACTTGTCTCTTTTTTGGTTTTGTTGCCTATGCTTTTGGTGTCATATCCATGAAATCATTGCCAAGACCAATGCCATGAGCTTTCCCCTAGACCTCACGTTCAGGCTCAACCCTCAATTCCAGAGGTGACTTTGACCTTGAGGTGACTTCTAAGGTGAAGGTGGAGAGCAGATTTCAATCCCTTTGCTCCCTTTCCCAGGGACTAGGGGCTGGGTTGAGTGAGGGTTTCTGGGGGCCAGGGTTTGGGCCAGAAGAATGACCAGAAGTGATAATGGTGCCTAATGCAGAAGTGAAAAAGGGCTGAGGTAGGGTGAAACAACCAGACACCTGAGAAGTCCAGGGATTCCTCAGGTAGAGGGGGAAGGGAGGGGAGGGACCTGCCTGCCTGGGCTTATGTGGGTGGCCAAGGCAGGATCTGGGAGGCCAGGCTGCTGTGCTGGAAGGCTCTGGGCTCATGGGATAGGTGGGGCCCTCCATTCCAGGTAAAGTTGCTGGGCCAAATAGTGATTCCATTTATGAATGTCTGATTATGAACATCTGCCCAGTGACTGTGACACACGTCTGCTTTAGTTAACGTGGCCTTGACTTAGAGCGTTTTGATATTTAAGTGGTAGTATCATCTGCTTTGAAATTACTTTAGCAATGCTGCTGTGGGCACCTTCTAGTCTTTTCAAAGGGTTTTTATGTGCTTTCACGAACGCCTGACACAGGAAGGATCTCTGTTTCTGTGCTGAGGAAACTGATGTGCACAGAAGAAGCTAAATCACTTGCTTGCGTCCCCACTGCTGTCAGTTTAAGGGCTCCTTTCTTAAGGCAACAAGCATGACAGGAATGTCTAGTGACCTGTGATCACTTATAGATATAAGTGCCTACAAAAGGCCACATTAATGGAATCCTTGTGATCCCAAAGACTGGCCAAGCCCATTGTGAGGGGCTGTCTCTCTGGGGTTGTCCACAGCCCCCTCCTCAGGGGTAAGTGGGCTTCACCCCATCATCTGCTGGGTGCCAAGGTGCTGCTCTGGGCTGTGAGACTGTGTGGCACTGGTATAGGTGACAGGTGCTCAGCAGCTGGGAATGAAAGCAAGGCCCCCTTGGGCAGATGAAGTTCTCTTCTGAAAATGAGAATAATAAAGCCTAACTCATATTAAATGTGTACATGAGAAAACATGATGACATAAAGTCAGTTTACACACTGAAAATGCCACACAACTATAAGATGATATCACAATGACTGTTTTTGTTGTCAGGACTAATAATAACACCTAATATTTATTGAGCACATGTCATGTGGTAGGCACTGTGCTACAAAGCATGTATGATTTTTTTAATACACATAAGTAACCTCATGATATGGATATTATTATTACTACCTCATTTTTCTAGATGAGGATATGGAGGCAAGGTTAAGTAACTTTCTGAAGGCCACAGTTGGTAAGTTATAGAGCTGGGACTGTAACCCAATCCTATCTAACTCAGAACACTTTCTCCTAGCTAATCTAGGTATGACTGTTCTGTACAGTTTCCAGATCCTTCATTACTCAGGTTTATGCTTTTGGTTTGTTAATGTCTATTTTAAAAATTCATCACCCACAACTGAAAAAAATACTCCAAATATGGCCTGACCATCAAAGGGTACAAGGGGATAATCACCTCCTTTGTGTAAGACATTATGCTTGTATTAATGCATCCCAACGTTTTATTGACTTTTTGAACAACTGGGTCCCACTGATCTGACTTTGAAGTCCTTTAAATTCACTAAGTCTTTTCCACCTGAGCTGTTGTTAAACTTGATCTCTCCTGCGCCAAACGCCTACAGATGAAACTGGATGTCATTCTTTAATATGTTGCCTTGACTGAGGCCCCAGCCACAGTGTGGAAACTCTTAAGGAATCAATAAAATATTCTTCAGCTGGGTGTTCTAAGCAAGATTCCCAAATGCTAATTATTACTGTTAAATGAGTGACTCATCTGAGTTTCCTTTTCAAGTTGCATTGCATCATATGGGAACTGTTTTAAATAGACCACCCCGCACACAAACATTTTCATCTTAAAGCAATCAGGCACCACTTCTGTGTGCAAAGAGATTAATTGTCCTCTCCACCTAACAGAGGAGTTGACTTCACAGAGCACAGCGTGAGCGTTGCAATAAGGCCAGGAGCTCCTGGTTCTCCTCCTGCTTCATTTCCAGAGGGCTAGCCTGTATCTCTTTATAAAAGGGAAAATTTAATAGGAGAGACAGAAAGAGCTAAGCAACCCAACCAGTTTTCCAATGAATTAAAAATGGGCCATTCATAAAGAAAGGAGGATTCTTTAAAATTGGGGTTAAAAAAGCAGAACAGATGGAATAAGAATTCAAATTAAAATAGTTTAAGTGCTGTTTTTAACAAGGCAGGGCGAAAATGGAATATCTCGACAAGTTGGAGAGAAAGAAGGGCCTTGGCTTGTAGAAAGTAAGTGAGACTCGCAGGAATTCAAGTTAACTGGTTAATTTGCAGACAAATAAGAACAATAAAAATTTCACTGTTTGGAGGAGGGGGAAATCTCTTCTTAGAAAAACAAAACAAAAACACCCCAAAGCAAATCTTCACCTCTCCGTGCATATTTTCCTTCTCTGCAGTGATGAAAGTGTTTGCACTAATTTTCCAGGGAGACCAGAAAATATGTATGGTGTGTTTTGTCTCCAGTGGCATCCTGGGTCACTGAGCACCGTCATTCAATGCGATTTGTTGATGGATAGATGGAAGAATCGAACCTTTCAGCGTTCGCGGGGGGAGTACCCAGAGCTCAGCATCTATAGGAGCCCGCATGAAAAATAACTTGAAATGTTAAATTTAGAAGTTACAGAAAATACCATGCCATGGGAGGAAGTACAAACATTGTCACTGAGAGAGGAAGGCCAGTTGGATCTCGCCTCTGCTGGATAAGATCATGTTTCCAGAAGCTGAGTGACAAACACAGAGTGTTCCATGTGGTGTTTGAATGGGCCAGATTTGGCCTCTCCACATCAATTGTGTGCAGATAGAAAGGCCCAAACTGCTATCCAGAGTTGCCCAGAGAACTGGTGGGCTGTGGAGTGGACAGGGATGGGGGAGAGGGAGTGGGGGCAGGGAGGGGAAGAGAATTCTCTCTGCTCAGAGGGAAAAATTCTCCACCAGCTCATTCCCAGCTTCCCAGCTGAGTGCAGAAAGGGGACACTTCCCCCAAAACCCCCTCCAGTTCCCAAGGGAACCGAAGGCAGCTCTCCTTCTCCCTCTCAGTGCCTCCTGGTTCACTGAACCTAGTGGCCTCTTCCCTGGGGCTGGGGTGAGACCCCAGGCCACACCGCGCAAGGCTTGTCTAGTTGCAGCCTTCCCCTGAGTGCAGGCCCCAGGTGGAGTCCACCCTGAGCCCAAAGCTGAGCCCATTTTCTCTGGTCCTACCGGGGATGTTTGGAGTGAAGTGGGTCAGGGTGGATGACTGAGGTATGGTACAGCCTGGAGTGGGCACAGGAGACAGGAGTGGGAAAGGATGTTCCCTGAGCCCCTGCTATGTGCCAGGCTTGTGCCGAATGCTTTCCAGAAAGTTCGCTCATCTATCCTCATGTTACACAGGAGGACGTGGAGCCTCAGGGATGGTGAGCAATTTTCGGAAGTCAGGTGTCACATCAGTGGTGAAGCAGAATGGCGGCCTGCCTCTGTCTGAGGCGCCTTGTCAGGAGCCTGGACATGGGCACGGGGCCAGAAAAGCAGCCGCCCCAGGCCTTAGGAAGTAAATCCAGGCTTCAGGTGTGACGCTTTCATTTCTGCGCGGAGAGGGATGGTGCTGTCAGGCCCGAATACCTTCAATACCAGGAGAATTCTTATCTTCAGCATGAAAGGAAAGGCCAAAGTCTGAAGTGAAACTTTGTCACAGGTAGGATCCCCAGGAAGCTGACTCTGAGGAGATTTGAATTATGGGGTTCTGCTGGGGAGCGCTGTCAGGATCTACAGCCCGGAGAGGAAGGGAAGCACGTAGGATGGGGTAGAGGGTGGGCTGAGCTGCCAGGAAGCCTCAGCAGAGGCCTCATCAAGCCCCACAGCAACTCTGGAGCTGAAAGGGCCTTGGAGGGCTATGCTTTCATGCTCATTGGATGCCAGTGGTCCTGGGGAAGCAGGCGTGAATTCAGGAAAGGTGGCCCTTTTGAGCAGAAGGCAAGTCAGAGAGGAGCTCCATTAAGAGCTGTTGGCAGCCAACACTCAGTACAGCTGAGGGCAGAGGGCTCCAGTCATGGAGGGGACTGGGTGATGCATCCACTGTACAGCCATACAAAAGTACCAAAACCAACAGGCCATGACGGAAATGTGGAACACGTGAAGACCAAAAACCAGGGTATTTTTAAGGTCTCCCTCAGTTGAGAGATGCGTGTTCTTCACATATTAGTATTTCTGAAATTGAGATGCATTTTGCAATTCATGTCAAAGCGGGACTGCCAGCCATTCTCCACTATGCCTACCCCAAAGCTGTTATTAAATTGGTCGTGGGTTTTAGAATCCTGGGTTTTAGAACTGAGGAAATACTTTATTTAATGGGCTGGCTGATAATTAGGACTCTGGCGGTGAAAGGGTTTTCTAGTTTACAAATAACTTAAGGAGAATGACTCCCTACTCGATTCATGGCAGGGAGGTACCGGTAAGTGTTTTTTCAAATAGCCCTAGAAATCTCCCTAGGAAGTTGAACTCCATTGTTGGAAACGACTAATGTTGCGTTGTTAATAGAATTTGAAGTCCACAATAATTTTAATGTAATTTTTATAGTATCAAGGAAGTACATGCACAATATTTATAAAGTGCAGTAATAGTCAACAGCTTGTGCCAAAACTCAGTGGTTCCTGCTCTCTGCAGCCCCCATTTTTTTCCTAGGAGCAACTACTTTCAACTTTTTAAGCTATTTTTTTTCTGGCATTTACATGGCCATAGTTCTAAGTAATGTGTGTATACTGACCTCTTTTGATTCATATGTTTTATCTATTGACTTCATATTACAGTAGGGGAGGCATGCCCTCAGCCCTCCTTTTTCTGTCCCCCCAACATAATTATGCCACAAATTTTAGGATTAATATTCAGTGATTATGTCTATGTAAATATTATTGTCAGCTGAGCAGTGTAGAGTACTGTGGTCATGTTACCTTCCTTACTTTTACCCTCCTGAAGTTAATAATTGCCTTTCTTTTTCTTTTGCTTAGTTCTCTTTCCCATACCTTTTAATAACCTCTCAGTACAACTTTCCACAAGGGAAGTCCTCAGACTTCCTCATGAAGCAATCTATTTGTTCCATTCTTTTCTTGGAGATTTCCCTCCTGAAGACCTCTATTCTCCTTCTATCTGGGCCTGTGGCACAGCTGTCCTCCTGAGACTTCTTTAGCTGTCATCCTTGGAATTGCCTTGCCTTGCTTTGGGATTATATTCCCTAGTTCCTAGATCTTATATCTTCTCAAGGGAGAAATAGAACGGGGTGGGGCAAAGAAAATATAAATACACACAGATAAACTTGTATATATTCATGTTAAGTTTATTGAGGCATCATTTACATTAAGTAAAATGCACAGACCTTAACTGCATACTCAATGGGGTTGGACAAATGACTATCCCTGAGTAAGATATAGAATGTTTCTATCCCCCAGGAAGTTCCCCTTGTACAGCTTCCCAGTTAATTTCACCCCACACTCCCAAAGCAACCACTGATCTGATTTTGATCACAATAAATTAGATTTGTTTGGCCAATTCTAGAACTTTATATAAAAAGTATTTTTGGGGGCCCGGCTGAGTGGCGCGTTGGTTAAGAGTTGGCTTGGGATGACAGCTCTGAGCAGCGGGGCCCCGATTTGGATCCCACATGAGGGCCAGTGACGCTGTACTCTCTACAGCAAAGATGGTGAACAACAGCTCGACCTGGAGCTAGGCTGCCGTGAGTCATCAGCGACGGTGTAGGCTGCAGTGGGGCTGGCCGGCAGCTGGTGTGAGCTTTTCTGAGCTGCTGTGAGCCGCTGTGAGCGGCCGTCCAAAGGCCGGCGGCGAGCGACTGCTTCACCCAGGAAGAGCACAATGATAATACCAACATGGGCCAGTGAAGCAACGTCCTCCACAGCTAGACTGAAGAACAAAAGGACAGCAACTTGTCTGTTCTCCTCCCCCAATTCCCTAATAAAATCTTAAAAAAAAAAAAAAAAGTTTTGTTTTCTGGCTTCTTTCACTCAGCATAATAAATTTGAGATTCATCCATGTTGTTGTATGTAGTTTGTTTCTTTTGATCTCTGGAACAACTGTATTTTATTAATGCCTCTCAGTATTATTTGGCTTTTTAAGCTATGTGCATGTATTAGTTTAAGGAAAAAAACAGGTGGTACAATGGCAAAGGGCATGGTGGTGACAGCGCTCCCTGTACCTGTCCCTTGAGCCGTGCTATTTCTGTGGGGACTGGCTGCATTTGGCTTACAGCTGTATCTTTTTTAAAAATTAAATTTCTTGGGGTGACAATAGTTAGTAAAATTACATAGGTTTCAAGTGTACAATTCTATAATACATCATCTATATATTGCATTGTGTGTTCACCACCCAGAGTCAGTTCTCCTTCCATCATCATATATTTGGCCCCCTTTACCCTCTTCTACTACCCCCTCTCCCCGTAAGCACTAAACTGTTGTTTGTGTCTCTGAGTTTTTATTTCTTTGTTTGTTTTACAGCTGTATCTTGGGATCTCCCTTCACAAGTGTCCTAGAGACTCCTTTCAATTCTCTGCTAAGTTGAATTTCTCATTTTCATATCTTATGTCTTCCTCTTTCTTGATAAAAGGTGTATAGGAGATATACTTAATGAAACCAGGAATGTCTGAACTTGTCTTTGTTTTAATCTCATTTTTAATTGATAGTTTGTTGTACGTAGAATCTAGATTGGTCATCATTTTCTTTCAGATTTGAGGCATGGTTTCGTTATTCTCAGATCCCAGTGTTATTTTTGAGAAGTCTAAAGGCTTTGTCATGTCTATGCGATTGTGAACTTGTAAAATAATATTCTCTGGAAAACTGAAAGTTTTTTTTTGTTCATTGATTCTGAATTTCACAATGATGTGCCTTGATGTGAGTTAATTTTTATCTGTAGTGCTAAGCTTTTTCCATCTAGAAACTTGCATCATTCGATTTTGGGAAAGTTTCTTACATTACACTAAGTCCTTACTTAACGTCCTCGATAGGTTCTGCGATTTTAAGCAAAAAGATGTATAATGAGACAAATTTTACCATAGGCTAATTGATATAAACAAGAGTTAAGTTTCTACAGCATCTCATCAATGTTATAACAATACAATGTTGAACAAAATAACATTATTTGAGGACCTGCTGCATTTCACTGTTAATCTCCTCCATTCTATTTTCTCTATTCTCGCTCTCCGGAACAATTATTCGAATGTTAGATAACCTGGCTTTTCAAGATCACGTACCAAAGAACCTGGATTCAGTAGGATAGCCTGTGCAATTGAAAGTGATCCTGATTTTTTTTAAAAAGGAAAAAGAAAGAGATCCTGATAATTTTCTCAGGTGGTTTCCTGAAACGTGGACTTAATGAGTCAGCAAGACATTGGTTAAAAAAAAAACAACCACTTTCCAATTTTCTGAACTTAATTTATACAGTTCATTGTTCACTTTTCCTGAAAAGCAATACATTAAAGTAAGGATCTTTTTCATTTCAAAACAGTGGCTATTCATTTGGACAAATGGGGACTTGGAAGGAACAAGACCGGAGAAGTGGTAACAAGGAGGCTTGGGGGAGAAGACTGTAAATGAACTTCTTTGCAATAGCGTGTGAGAATATTTGTATCGTGTATGAATGGTCACCAACAGGACCCTATCACAGAGGCAGCTACACTATGCAGGTGGACAAATGACCCACCCTGGGGACATTAGGTAGCCTCTTTCCATAGCCTTCCAACTCCTTACTCAATGGGCTGTTTTAAAAAGTGGCCACAGCAGTAGGAAAGGAGTCTGTCAATGAACAAAAAAACCCATGTCACTTCCTTTCACCAGTGCTCAACCTGCCAGCAGCAGTCACCATCTCTGAACCCCTGCAAAGGTATCATGTCTGCGGGGACAAGCGAGCTACATGTGGCAGGTTGATTACATTGGAGTGGCATGCAATAGATCCTTTATTTTCATTTTTAAAAATAGACTACTTTTTTAGAGCAGTTTTAGGGTCACAGTAAAATTGAGTGGAAAGTACAGAGATTTCTCACATACTGCCTGCCCTACACAAGGACAGACAGCCTATTCCATTATCAACATCCCCACTACTATAAATGTAGTACAGTTATTTCATTTGATGAACCTGCATAAATACTTATTTGGGATTTGGATTTGCTTTCCTTACCCACCATGCTTCTTCCAGCAATGCCATTCATGAACTTAGTGAATACTTTATGTATCCTTGTGGTTTTGACAAAGAAGCTTAATCCATAAAGAAGCAGGACAATGGAAAAATGAAAATGGGTTTAACCGTCTACATACCCAGAAGCATCTGACTTCATAACAAAGAACAAGCACAACTCAGAGATATCGAGGATTTGTTCCAGTCCACCCCAATAAAGTGAGTATCATGATAAAGTGGTGCCCACGAATTTTTTGCTTTCCCAGTGAATTACAAGTTATGTTTACACTATATAGTCTATTTAGTGTGCAATAGCACTGTCTAAAAAACAATGTACATATCTTAATTAAAAAGTAATTTATTGGGCCGGCCGAGTGGCACATTGGTTAAGAGCTGGCTTGGGACGCCAGAGGGCCCCAGTTCGGATCCCACATAGGACGGCCAGTGACACTGCCCTCTACAGCTAAGATGCTGAACAACAGCTCAACCTGGAGCTGGGCTGCCATGAGTCGCCGGCAATGGCATAGGCGACGGGCTACCATGTGTAAGCCAGCGTGAGCAGCCCTCAAGCCGCTGTGAGCGGCCGTCCAGAAGCCGGCGACTGATCTGCCTCGCCCAGGAAGAGCGCAATGATGGTGTCAACTTGGGCCAGTGAAGCAACGTCCTCACAACTAGACTAAAGAACAAAACGACAGCAACTTGTCTGTTCCCCTTCCCCCAATTCCCCAGTGCTGTTCCCATTCCTAAATCACCCAATAAAAATCTAAAAAAAAAAAAAAAGTAATTTATTGGGCTGGCCAGGTGGCTCAGTTGGTTAGAGCGCGTACTCTTAACAAGGTTGCTGGTTTGATTCTGGCACATGGGATGGTGGGCTGCACCCCCTTGCAACTAAGATTGAACATGGCACCTTGAGCTGAGCAGCTGAAAGCTGTTGCCGGGTGGCCGGATAGCTCAGTTGGTTAGAGCACGTGCTCTTAACAAGGTTGCCGGTTCAACTTCCACATGGGATGGTGGGCTGTGCCCCCTCCTGCCCACTGACCCCCACAACTGGATTGAAAGTGGCAACTGGACTTAGAGGTGAGTTTTTCCCTCTACAACTAAGATTGAAGGACAACAACTTGACTTGGAGCTGATGGGTCCTAGAAAAACACAATGTTCCCCTTCCCCAATTCCCCCAACACTGTTCCCTTCCCCAATTCCCCAATAAAATCTTTAAAATGCAAGAAAGAATGGAGACAAAATAAAGTGGTGGAAAAATGGGCAAATGTAAATGAATACTGATTACAAAGAAACAGTAATAATAGTATCTTCTTTTTTAATAAAAGAACAAGATAGAATTAAAATACAACACAAAAATAACATACATTGGAATAATCCATGAAGTTAAAGTTCTCAAAGATTCCTGTATTATTCATTTAATCATCATTCAACAAAAGTTTGAGCTTCTATTATGTACCTGGCACTGTTCTAGGCATTGGGAATGCAATGATAAACAAACAAAACCCATCTTTCAGAGCCTACTTATATTCTAGAGGAAACAGAGAAAATATAAGTTTTTTAAAAAGTATCTTACAGGGCTGGCCGAGTGGCGCGTTGGTTAAGAACTGGCTTGGGATGCCAGAGGGCCCCGGTTCAGATCCCACATATGAGGGCCAATGACACTGCCCTCCACAGCTAAGATGCTGAACAACAGCTCAACCTGGAGCTGGGCTGCTATGAGTTAACGGCAACGGCGTAGGCTGCAGCTCCTGCTGCAGTGGGTTGCCATGGGCTACCGTGTGTAGCCAGCAGCCAGCGTGAGCGGCCAGCAGCTGCTGTGAGTGGCCGTCCAGAAGCCGGCGACTGATCTGCCTCGCCCGGGAAGAGCGTAATGATGGTGCCAACATGGGCCAGTGAAGCAACGTCCTCCACAACTAGACTGAAGAACAAAAGGACTGCAACTTGTCTGTTCCCCTTCCCCCAATTCCCCAGCACTGTTGCCATCCCCCAATTCCCCAATAAAAATCTTAAAAAATAAAAAATAAAAAAATAATAAAAAATAAAAATAAAATAAAAAGTATCTTACAGGGTCGGCTGAGTGGCTCAGTTGGTTAAGAGCGTGAGCTCTGAGCAACAGGGTCGCCGGTTGGATTCCCACATGGGCCAGTGAGCTGTGCCCGAGCTGAGCTGCCACTGAACTGGTGAGGGCTCATGCTCTTAGCAGCAAGGTTGCCAGTTTAACTCCTGCACAGGATGGTGGACTGCGCCTCCCCCTCCCCCGCAACTAGATTGAAAGCGGCGATTGGACTTAGAGCTGAGCTTGCCCCCTCTACAAATAAGATTGAAAGACAACAACCTGACTTGGAGCTGATGGGTCCTGGAAAACCACGATGTTCCCCTTCCCCAATTCCCGAACACTGTTCCCCTCCCCAATTCCCCAATAAAAGTCTTTAAAAAAATAATAAAAGTATCTTATAAAGCGATAAGTACAAGAATAATTAAAGCAGGAAAGGGGAATGTAAAATATTGGGTGTTGGCTTTTACGTTATAGCTGAGATTGCTAGGGAAGATTGTTGTTGAGTCCATTTGAAAGAATTGAGGACGGTAGCTAGCCATGTCAATATGAGTGTGTGTGTGTGGATGGGTGGGGGAGTGGCAGAAAGAGGAGTAGAGCATTCCAGGCAGAAGGAAGAACAGCTGTGAAGGCTCTGAGGTGGGAACATGCATAGAGTGTCAAACAACAGAAAGATGCTAGTGGGGTTAGATCTGAGTAGAGGAGAAGAGTACTAGGAAATTCAGTGAAAAAAGAAATAGGGGACCACATCCCATAGGACCTTTTATGTCATGGCAAGGACTTGGTAAGTTAACCTGAGTCATATAGGATGCCTTCAGAGAGTATGAGCAAAGTGCCATGGTCTGACTTGAGTTTGAGCAAAATCATTTGGCTCTAAATTGATAATTCAGGCAAAAGATGATTGTGCCTTGGGCTAGGATGGTGGTAGTAAGGTGGAGATGGTGAGAAATTGTCAAATTCTGGATATATTTAGGAGGCGAAGCCAAAAGAATTTGCCAATGTAATAGATAGACATGTGAGAGAAAAAGAGGAGTGACATATACATCAAACTCAGGACTGGTTACACAATTTGCAGCAATCAGTGCAAAATTAAATTGCAGGGTTCCCTGTTCAAATTTATGAAGAATTTCAAGGCAGTTACAGCAGGACATTAAATCAAGCTCAAGGGCCTTTTGAGTGTGAAGCCCTGTGTGACTGCCCAAGTCACAAACCCATGAAGTCAACTCTGACCAAGGTTTTAGGTCTGAGCAACTGTAAAAAGGGGGTTCTTGTTAACCGAGATTGGCAACACTGGAGATACCTTGGAAAGATATTGATTAGCTTTATAGTTCAATAATTAATTATGTACATTAAAACTTTATAAATATAACCATAAAATAGAAACAACATGCATAACTTCTAAGCTAACAAGAGAAAAATGGAAGTGATTTAAAAATATTCACTCATAGGAAAAAGGGCACAAAGTTTAGGAAAATTTATAAAACAAGTAGGATAAGTAGGAGGCGCACAGTAAAGCTGTATATTTCAATGAAAATATGCCAATAATTATATTAAATATAAATGGAATAAATTCTTCAGCTAAAAGATAAAAGATTGTTTGTTATATATTTAAAAAAACAATCAACTATATGCTGTTAAGAGAGACACATATAAAGGATGGAAAAATATATACCATGCAGATATTAACTAAAGAAAGCTAATGTGGTTTTATGACTATTAGATAAATGGATTTTGAGAAAAAAAGCAATATGAGAGATAAAGAGAGCTGGTTCATAATGATACAGGCTAGATTTACAAAAATAATTTTAAATTTGTATATGCCTATACTGTTGTATAGCCTCAATTTATTTAAATTGAAAATTGATAACTAAAATGAGAAATAGACACATTCATAATCATAGGAGGAATTTAAAAAAATATTCCTCTTAGTAGTTGAAAGAAAAATGCACAATACAGAAGATTCATACATGATTAAACAACTCAACCTAAATTATATATAGAACCTATCCCCAACAACTGCAGAGTACATGGTCTTTTTACACAACCATACAAAAAAAAGAACATACAAAAATTGACAACCTAGTAGGCCATAAAAGCAAGTTTCAATAAATTTTACAGAGGGATGTTCTCTGGACCCAAAGAATTTGTTAGAAATCAATTATTAAAAGTTTAATCAATAATTAAAAGAAAACACTTCCACCTGGCTGGAAGTGCTGAAAAATACTCCTACATGTATTATGGGTCAAGTGAGAAATCACAATGAAAATGAGAAAATATTTAAACTGAACTAACATGAAATGCTACATTTTTTTTTTAAGATTTTATTGGGGAATTGGGGGAGGGGAACAGCTCTGGGGAATCGGGGGAAGGGGAACAGACAAGTTGCTGTCCTTTTGTTCTTCAGTCTAGTTGTGGAGGATGTCTCATCACTGGCCCTCCCCCAATTCCCCAGTAAAAGCTTAAAAAAAAAAGTTTAATAATTCACAAATCCCTGCCATGACTGATCAAGAAAAAAAAAAGAGAAGGCACAAACAACCAAAATCAGAAATTTTTTCAAAACAGAGGCGAGACATCACTCCAGATGCTGTAGATATTTAAAAAATCATAAGAGAATATTATGAACAACTTTATGCTAATACATTTTAAAATTAGACAAAATGGAACATTTTCTTAGAAAAAAAGTAACTACCAACTTTTACTTAAGAACAAGTTATAAAGAACAGTATTGTCCAAGAGAAATACAACATGAGACAAAAATGTGAATTATGTGTGTAATTTTTAATTTTCTAGTAGCCACATTTAAAAAAGTAAAAAGAGATAGGCATCATGATTAATTTTAATAATGTATTTTTACTTAACCCAATTTATTTCAACATATAATCAATATAACAATTATTAATAAGTATTTTTCATTCTGTTTTTTTTTGGTAATAAGTCTTTGGTGCATATTTTATACTTAAAGCACATCTCAATTTAAACTAGCCACATTTCAAGGACTCAATAAACACATGGAGCTAGTAGCTACTGTATTGAACAGCACAGATTTAGACCAAAGTTGAAGAAGCTGTTCTACCAGATATCAAGATTTTACACTTTTTTTTTTAAAGATTTTATTGGGGAATTGGGGGAGGGGACCAGCCAAGTTGTTGTTCTTCAATCTTCATTGTGGAGGGCGCTAGTCACCATCTGGCTGCCCGTTGGCAGCTCGTGGCCTCTAAGCTCAAGGTGCTGTGTTCAATCTTTGTTGTGGGTGGACATAGCCACCATCCCATGTGGGAGTCGAACCAGCAGCCTTGTTGTTAAGAGCGCACATCCTAGCCACTGAACCATCTGGGCGGCAGCTCAGCTCAACGTGCTGCACGAGTTCAGTCATAGTTGCAGGTGGACATAGCCCACCATCGAAAAGACAATCTTGTTGTTACAAGCTGAGTCATCCTGCCACCTGTTGGCAGCTCAGCAACAGCTCAGCTCGGGTGCAGCGTCACTGGCCCATGTGGGGATCAAACCGGCGGCTCCGTTGCTCAGAGCCCACACTCTTAAGCCAACTCTTGACCAACTGAGCCACTCGGCAGGCCCCAAGATTTTACACTTTTTTAAATGTAGTAATTAAGACAGTGTAGATTTTGTGCAAAGTTAGACAAATACACCAATGACTGTCTCATTAATAATCAGGAAATGAAAATTAACACCACTCTGGATATAGCACCACTATGTACCCACTAGATTTCCAGAAATGAAATTCTCATAATACCAAGTGTTGGTAAGATTACGGAGCAATGTTTTATTTATTTGCCTGGGAAGCATTTACATGATCAATTTATTGTTTAAAAAAATCCAACTGTTCATTATTATTGAAGCAACACTGAAGAATATTAGAAAATATAGGCAAGCAAAGACCAATCAAAACAAACCAAAATTTCTGCTACCCAGAAATTACCACTGTGACACTGCTCTGTGTGTGTGTGTGTGTGTGTGTGTGTGTGTGTGTGTGTGTGTGTGTGTGTGTTTGAAGGGAAGGAGAGATAGGTTTGCTTTTCAGAAGCCTCAGAGATGCAGAGTGAATAGTCAGGTGGTGTGTTGAAAATAATTAAAGCCAAGAAGACTGAAAAGGTCTTAAACTAAATCTTTACATTTATCAACCTCTGAAGTAGAGTTTGAAAACAATGGGAATCTAGATGTTAAGAGATTAGAATTTTTAAGACTGCTCTTTATAATGTTTATTGACTTCCATAAAAAGAATAATTTTTGGTAGTTCTGGGCTAGTTTTTGTGTATAATTGTTCTTATTTTAAATGTAACATTTAAAAAATACTAAAAATATAAAGAATATAAAAATCATTTTAACTCCCATCACTGTATAATTTTGGTATACTTCTTTTCAGTTTTGTGTGTGTTTAAAATAAACTTTGACCATGTGGTTTTGAAAAAAGTAATACACATGCACCGAAAGAAATTTGAAATATAAAGAAGTATTTTTAAAAATCATCCTTAATCTCAATGGCCAGTGGAGCCCTTCCAGCTTTAATCATCTTGCTTCTCTATAAACTTTTTTATATAACCCAAGCAAGACAGCTTTGTAGCTGTACATTTAACATGAGGGGTACTGAAGCATTTCTCCACTTCAGTGAAGTTAGAAAATCAAACGGGGTCTCCCTCACCCAGTCAGTGAAGGAAGCTGGAGCCGCATAATAAAGGTCTGCAGTGGCATGTATAATTAAGGGGATATGTTGGTAAATGTATCAAGAGCAAAGAAAAATTACAAGATCTAAGGAACCAAGCATGATGGATTGCTTCAAAGCAGGCTGCTTACAAAGAGTGGCCTACGTCATGTTGTGCAAGAGAATCTCTGCAAAGAAAATAATATTGTTGAGAATCCAAAGGATGTATTTGCATGTATATATGCATTTAAAAATCCTTTGGATGGGTATCTGATTTGTGTTACCCTCTTTCAGTTTCAGAATTTACATCTGAAATGTTACCTCACCAAACTAAACTACCCTAAGTCCAGTTAGTTTGAAGTCTACTTTTTCTCCATTACCAGGAGGCAATCTTGGACTAAAATCTTTAAAAATATTATAATCTTTCTGTAGACATATTTATCTCTTCTATCAATACAACATACTAGAGTTTACAACAAATTCTCTAAGATGAAGTTCAAAATTCTATCAGTGTTTATGACTTGGTGGCAGATATTCCATAAGTCAGAAAACTGAATTTTTCTCCAGGTCTATAAAACTGTAGTTGTGCCTATAATGCATCTAAAAGTAGAAATGAAAAGTGAAAGTGAAGTCAAATTTGGATGCTTTACCATCCCAATGACAGATACATAAAAATAGTGAGTTGCTTCAATGCCTGAATCAGAAACCTAAAAGTATAGATGTTAACAATAAATTGGATTTTCAACTTTTCATTCAATTACTTGAGTGTTATACAGACACAGTGTATGTCCAGAATTGAAACTGGAGTGAGAAAGGCAAGAGAACTGAGAGTGCAGCTACCTCAGGGCAGAGTCTGTGTCAGATTAATTTCCTCTTCCCATACTCTTTAGAACAGTCCCTAGAGCTTATGCTCAAAATATGTTTGTTGATTGCCTGACTGAATGAATGAATGAATTTGTATTTAAGCACATGAAATTGTAGTCTGTACTGTAGATGCAGCCTATGCGTTTTGCTGGCTCACTCATTCTATGGCTATGATGGCACTTTAAAAATATAAAATCAATAAATCAACAGCTTTACTCATGGATCTGTGCTAGGTACTGTGGTAAATACAAAGATGGCTAACTCTTCACTCACATGTGGGACATGTTGGGATGAGGTTAAATAACAAATGAACATTAAATGCATTTGTGAATACTGAGAGCCGTAAGAACATTAAACAGCTTTTAATTGAAGACTTGTCCTATTCTATTGCACATCAAAATTAAAAATAGCTTCAAATTGCCATTATTTTGGCATATTTTCCTCCTTTTCCCTCTACCACTGCCACCAAAGGCCAAGCTTTTCTGCCTAATTGGTATACATTGAGGTCAGGCTGACACAAACAGCTGGATGAGACTTTACCTGAAGTTTTGGTTGGATCAATTCACCAGCCCCACTAACCCAGAATTGTCGGGATGCCATTTGCCATTTACTATATTAATCATTCTAACTGGAAATTAAAATCAAGCTTTAGCTCCTAGGGTACACAGACTTAGCCTAAGGAGCTAAGTCTCACCTAAAGTGGGGTAAACTGAAAAGCTCACATCTTATATCAACATGACATTGAAATAATCAATGCATTTGATAATAAAAAATCAAGCCGGAAGAGTCTCCATGTCTGGTAGGTAACGATGGCTGCCTGAATCTAAATGTCTCTCTCTATATCCTTATACATCTACTTCCCAAACATAAAATCACCAAGGAGTGCAAATGAATCCATACCTGACCCATGCCTTCAGCATTACTAGTACACACAGAATACCATGGTCTTCAAATTACCTGTAAATAGAGAAATAAAAACCAAATTCCAGGAGAGTCTCACCACCACTGCAAGCCTGTGGATGCTGAGATTAGAGAGAGGGAGACTTAAGTGACCCATAAAAATAAGAAAGAGGTGTGAAAGATACAGATGAAGCATAGGCAAAATCAGGCCAGAAAAGTCCAGCAATAAGTGTCAAAATACTAAACACATATCTGGGACTTAGTAGCTAAAAGCACCAGCTATAGCAGAGGGGCTTAAAATGCATAGCACCAGAAATGGCAGCCGTAAAGAAGCATCGCTGCTTCAGTGAAAAATCAAATAAAGAAGGGGTTGTGACTTTGAAGATGTTGCCATGAACAAGAAGGGAATAAGAGGGGAAATTAAAGATCATGCAAACACAAAAGAGAAACAAGATATTCAGGAGACATACTGGCTCACAAGGGCTGATAGCATCTTTTCACAACTCTGTGTTCAGTGACTTCCCATTGGTAGTTTGATGTCGACCATGGAGGGAGCATATAAGTATATACCACAGAAACTGGCAAACGCTACAAATCAGGCTACTTGTGTTTCCTGGAGAGCTTGTATTTCCTTATCAGCCCACCATTGCACCAACCAATCTCTTTTCACCACTACCACCACCACCACCACCACAACTGTCAACCATGTCATCAATTAAAGAAAGTACACTTTGATAAATTAGCATAAGAGAGGGAGACCCAAGTTGGTGGAGTAGATGAACACTGTGCTTGCTTCCTTCCATGAACACAATAAAATTATAACTAAATTATAGAACAATCAACCTGGAGAACCATCTGAAACCTGGCTGAACAGAAGTTTTAAAACTAAGGATATAAAGAAGAAGCCACGTCAAGACTGGTAGGAGGGGTGGAGATGCAAAACGGGCTGGACCCAAACTTCCATGTGGGAGTTGAGAACCAGGAGGGATATCTCAGCCACAGAGGTTTGCCTTAGAGGAGCACGAGACCCCAGCACCACACCGGCCTCCTCAGCCCAGAGTACCAATACTGGGAAGAGGAGCACCTACAACATATGGCTGTGAAAAACAGTGGGGATTCCAACCATCCGGTTGGGACAGAAGGCTGCAGGAAATCCAGATATCCTCTTAAACTGCCCACGCACAGACACTCTCACTCACAGGCACTCACCAGAGGGATAGTAACTCAGTAGTGTTAGAGGCATACGGGGGGGGGGGGGGGGGCAGACTGAGGTGTGTGGCTTTTCAGTGATGGCTGGAGAACAGTCAGCATTTTCCCTGTGTGGGGTCCTTCTCTTGTGCAGCCAGCAGGCAGGCACCATCTTTCCTCTGTTGATCCTGCCCCCACCTGCCAAATCTGAATCTGATTGGCCTGGTGAGTTTTGCTGCTCCACTCTGCTGGCTCACTGAGACCCCGCCCCACACAACTCTCCCAACACCAAAGACACTTTGGTGAGAGCAGTCAGCCCTGCCCGAATTGCACTCTTTCTTGAAAAACTATCAGTCCTCAGGAACCAGGCAGGTGACAGCTGGCCACAGTGTGCTCTGAGACTTTTGCTGAGTAGCTCCAGGCTCAGTACTGGCACCAAACCAGAGTCTACTTTAACCTACTGACCATAATTCTTCCTACTCTAATGACTTCCTGAGACCCTGCCATGCCCAACTCATGTACTGAATTAGGCTTTATCAGGAGCTAAACCTTAAGGGAGCTGGCAGGTGGTAGCAGGCCTCAGGGTGTCCTGGCTTTTTGTGGAGCTACCCCAGGCCCGGTACTGGTGGCAGCTATCCTCTGTTCGCAGCATGGCTTCTCCCATAGGCCTCAGATCCAGCACAGACAGCAAACAACTGTGGATCACTTTGTAGCTCTTACCAGGTAGTGCCTGGCCAATTACAGGGAGTGGGTGACCTCAGCCTGCACCAGAGCACCTCCCAAGGGGCCCCAAAACAAATATACTTGGAAATTGGCTTTGGACCACTTCAGAGCACCATCCAATTAGCCCTACAAGCGGCACACATAAAGGGCGATCTCAACAGGCACCAGAGTCCACTGGGGTGAATACCTCTCACTAGGGTAAGCCCCCCTCACAACAGCCCGTAAGCTGTGGACATGGCCAAACCCCACAGCCAATCAGCCTGCGGGTGAATCCCACCCACTAATGTGACAATAGCAACCAAGGCTCAACTATAACAGGAAGGCAAATACAACCCACACAATGGGCACTCATGGAATACTAGGAGCAGGTGCCAGGGACACTGTACCAGGGCCCAACAGGGCACCTATTATTTAAGGCCACCTGGCCAAAACTGGGAGATACAGAAGATCTCCCTAATACATAGAAACAGACAGGCAGCCAAAAACAAAGAAACAAAGAAATACAGCCCAAATGAAAGAGCCGGAGAAAGCTCCAGAAACAGAACTAAATGAAATGGAGGCAAGCAACCTACCAGATACAGAGTTCAGAACGATTGTTAAAGGATGCTCAAGGAACTTAGTGAGAACTTCAACAAAGAGACAGCAAGCATAAAAAGGGACATAGAAACCATTAAAAAGAACAGGTCAGAAGTGAAGACTACAGTAACTGAAATGAAGAATGCACTAGAAAGAATTACCAGTGGACTAGATGAAGCAGAGGATCAAATCAGTGATTTGGAAAACAAGGTAGCAGAAAACACCCAATCAGAACAGCAAAAAGAAAAAAGAATCCAAAAAAATGAGGATAGTTTAAGAGACCTCTGGGGGGGCCAGCCAAGTGGCGCATTGGTTAAGAGTTGGCTTGGGATGCCAGCTCTGAGCAGCAGGGCCCCAGTTCGGATCCCACATGAGGGCCAGTGATGCTGCGCCCTCTACAGCTAAGATGGTGAACAACAGCTCGACCTGGAGCTGGGCTGTCGTGAGTCACCAGTGACGGTGTAGGCTGCAGTAGGGCTGGCCGGCAGCTGGCATGAGCTTTCGTGAGCTGCCCAGAGCTGCCGTGGGGCACCTGGGAAGACCGCAATGATCATAATACCAACATGGGCCAGTGAAGTGATGTCCTCCACAACTAGACTGAAGAACAAAAAGACAGCAACTTGTCTGTTTCCCTTCCCTGATTCCCCAATAAAATCTTTTAAAAAACACAAAAAGAGAGACCTCTGGGGGCTGGCAGGGTGGCTTAGTTGGTTAGAGCACGAGCTCTGAGCAACAGGGTTGCTGGTTTGATTCCTACATGGGCCAGTGAGCTGCGCCCGAGCTGAGGTGCCAACGGGTAGCTGGATGGCTCAGCCAGTGAGAGTGCATGCTCTTAACAACAAGATTGCCTGTTTGATTCCCGCATGGGACGGTAGGCTATGCCCCCCCCCCCCACAACCAGATTGAAAGCAGCAACTGGGCTTGCAGCTGAGCTTGCACCCTCCACAACTAAGATTGAAGGACAACAACTTGACTTGGAGTTGCTGGGTCCTGGAAAAACACAATGTTACCCTTCCCCAATTCCTCAACACTGTTCCCTTCCCTAATTTCCCAATGACATCTTTAAAAAAAAAAAAAGAAAAACAGAGACCTCTGGGACAACATCAAGTGTAACAACATTCATATCATAGGGGTACCAGAAGTAGGCAAGAGAAAGAAAGGCATTGAGAACCTATTGAAGAAATAATAACTGAAAACTTTTCTAACCTGGCGAAGGAGAAAGACATTCAAGTCCAGGAAGCGCAGAGAGTCCCAAACAGGATGAACCCAAACAGGCTCACACTAAGGCACATTATAATTAAAATGGCAAAGATTAAAAACAAAGAGAGAATCCTAAAAGCAGCAAGAGAAAGGCAACTAGTAATCTATAAGGGAGATCCCATAAGATTATCAGCTGATTTCTCAACAGAAACTTTGCAGAAGTGATTGGCACAAAATATTCATCGTGATGAAAAGCAAGGACCTACAACCAAGGGTACTCTTCCTATCATTTACAATTGAAGGACAGATAAAGAGCTTCCCAGACAAGAAAAAGCTAAAAGAGTTCATCACGACCAAACCAATATTACATGGAATATTAGAGGGACTTCTTTAAGATGGAAAAAAAATCAAGTAATGAATAATAAACTGGCAATAACTACATAACTTTTAACAATTACTTTCACTATAAGTGGGTTAAATGCTCCAATCAAAAGACATAGGAGGGCTGAATGGATAAGAAAACAAAACCCTTACATATGCTTTCTACAAGAGACTCACTTCTTTATTTTTTTCTTTTTTTAAAAATTAGTTTCAGGTGTACAAAACAGTGCAATAGTTATACTTTTTACCCTTAAAAAGTGACAACCTCCTTCCTCCAATCCACTGCCGAGACTCACTTCTAACTGAAAGACACACAGAGACAGAAAGTAAAGGGACAGAAAAAGTTATTTCATGATAATGAAAACAAAAACAAAAACAAAAAGGTGGGGTAGCAATGCTTATACCAGGCAAAATAGACTTTAAAACAAAGACTATATAACAAGTGACAAAAAAGGACCCAGTAATCCCACTTCTGGGTATTTATCCAAAGAAACCCAAAATGCTACCTCAAGGGGACCTGTGCTTCCATATCTTCATTGCAGCATTGTTTACAATGACCAAGATGTGGAGGCAGCCTGACATTGAAGAAAGAATGGATAAAGAGGAGGTGGTACATATATACAAGGGAATATTGCTTGGCCATGGGTACTTGCCATCTGTGGCAGCATGGATGGACCTGGAGGGTATTGTGTTCAGTGGAGTGTCAGACAAAGAGGCAGATGCAGTATGATTTTGTTTATACTGAAATCTAAAGAACAAAATAAATAAAACAGAAACAAACTCACAGATATAGAAATAATTTTGATCGTTGCCAGATGCAATGGGGGGTTAGGGATGGAGGTGAAAAAAGGGAAAGGGATTAAGTACAAATTGGTTGTTACAAAGTAGTTACAGGGATATAGGGTATAGCATAAGGAATATAGTCAATAATATTGGAATAACTATGTATGGTGTCGGATGACTACTAGCTTTGTTGGGGTGATAGATGGGAGGGGACTAGGGGCTGCTGAAAAAGGTGAAGAGATTAAGAAGTACAAATTGGTAGTTACAAAACAGTCATGGGAATGTAAAGTATAACATAGGGAATATAGTCAATGATATGGTAATAACTATGCATAGTGCCAGGTGGGTACTAGACTAGTCAGGGGGATCATTTCTTAAATCATATATATGTCTAACCACTATGCTGTATACCTAAAATTAATATAAAATAGTATTGAGTGTCAAAAAAATGAATAAAAATAAACTGGCATAAGAAGTCACTCTTTATCTAGGAACCCTGCCCATAAAATGCCTAGAAATGAAAAAAATCAAGCTGACTTCCTATAAAACAATTGTAAAAAGAAAACAGAAAATGTCAAAATCATCTTTGAACTGATGAAAATTATCCCCAAGAAAACCATTCACAGAACAGAAAAAAACAATAAAACTCCCTTGACTGAATTCAGTATCCTAAGGCAAATATATGGAAATGGATTTTTTTAATCCTAAAATCATAAATGTAAAAAAAACCCCCAAAAACTAAGACTAGAAATGGATGCAAAATAGAAAGAAATGCAACATGAATTGATTGAACTCAAGAAGAGGCTGAAGAAAAAGATGCATTTATCTCAGAAATTAAGAATAAATTACAAGTTCCAATGGAGAATAGATTTCAACGAAAAGTTAATAAGGAATGATGAAGAAAGGTAGGCAAACAACCAAGAGATTGAACTGAGATAAAAAAGTTAAAAGCATCCAAGAGAAAGTGGCTCAAATGGAAGGCAGACAAAAAAGGTCCAAACACATGAATAATTGTGGTCCCTGAAGAAACAAAAAAATATTGGAACAGAACAAGTATTTACATTTCTGATACAAGGTAACTATCCTAAAATGAAAGAAAATTTCAATCTACAGATAGAACAGGCTCACTGTGTAACTTTGAAAATTGACACGAGACAATTATCTCCAAGACCTATCCTAGTAAAACTATTAGAATTTAAGACAAAGGAAAGAAATCCTCAGAGTCTCTTGGCAAAAAGATCTATTTATGTATAGGTAAGAAAGTCAGGGGTGGCATCGGGCTTCTCCTGAGCCACATTCAAAGTAAGTTAACAGTGAAGCAGCACTTTCATGACACTCAAGGAAAGAAAGTGCTAGACAAGGATTTTATATCCATCTAAGCTATCCAAACTATGGAATACTGTACATATGCCCTTCCTGAAGAATATACTAAAAAATGAACTTCATCCAACTAAATGAGAACAGAGGAGATTTCAGCAAAATAACCAATGTTGAACACAATATAGTTTGCTGTAGGGCTAGGAATAAAACAAGGGAGGCAATATGTGGAAAGCATATAAATATTATACATTCTGACACAGTAGAAAGAATACAATTAAAAGACGGGAGGATACAGGACTAAGATAGGGAAACCAGAATAAGATCATTCCCTGTTGTAGCAAATAGGAGTCAGAAGCTACCATTGATGGGTCAGGTAATAAGAGATTAAGTAAGAAAAAAAAAAAAGAGTTGGGGAACTAGAAAATATATAAACATAAAGTAATAACTAGAATAAAAAATTCTTAAATACCAAAAGAAACTTTCAATTAATATAGTTGACATACTAAACAGAGAAAGAGGCACGGTAAATACAATATAATATACACTGTAATTATGACATAAAATACTTTTAGAGTTGAGACCAAACATATGTCATATTGTTAAATGTGAATAGGTTTAACTCCCCTATTTATGAAAAGATCTTCAAATTAGCTTACATAGCAAAGCCCAACTCTAAGTTGTAATCACAAAACGCTTAAAAAAAAAACAAGACACACCTAAAACACAGTGATTCAAAAACAGTAAAAATAAAGAGGTGGACAAGGATTTACCAGGCTAATTAAAATAATAAGAATTCAGGGATTGTTATTGTGATATAAGACAAAGTAGAATTCAAGCCAAAAAGCATTACACAAGATAAAGATGTTTAGTAAAGTTACATCCATAATTCACAAAGGAACTGGAACCTGTATTAGAGGGAGAAATGTCATAAAGAAAATTATTGGGATAAATGCAAAAATTAGAATACAGGCTATAGTTTCAATAAAAGGGTTGCATCAAAATCAAGTTTCCTGAACAAGAGAATAGCCTGTTCTTAGGAAATACACATAGAATTATTAAGAAATAAAGGTAATACGATGTATGTAAGTTACTCATAAGTGGTTTTAAAAAGTAGTGAATCTAGATAAAGGGCAAATGAGAGATCATTGTATCATTTTTGCAACTTTTCATTGTCTGAAATTATTTTTTAAAAAGGCAAATTGTATCATTTGTTAAAACTTATCAAAAGGCTCACTTTAAATTTGTGCATTTCATTATATGTAAATTTTACCTTTAAAATTCCAAAAAACATAAACAGATATTGAACACTAGTTAATATTATAGATGAATGCTAAAGTGTTTAAGGGTGAAGTATGCGGATGTCGGCAACTACAATAATTTTAAAAAATAAGATGACTCAGTGAACTGGTAACAGGGATGGATAGATGGGTATGTATGTGATAAAAGTAATTACAGCGAAGTGTTAATTACAGAATGTAAATTGTGGGTATATGAGTGTTAATTGTATGATTCAACTTTTCCTGTATATTTGAAATTTTTCATAATAAAATAAGAGAAAAAAAAGGTAAATCAGTAGTTTGACGCTGTGTAGACTTTATAAGAAGGCTGACTAGATTTTCCACTTTCCTGCACTTTCTCTTTTTACATGACCTCTGTTAAACTCTAACTTCCGGTACAGCCACATAAAGTCTTGGAAACACCAGGAAACGGTGTCTCACCTGGGTCTTGACCCTCTATGGATGGGCAAGTTTGTTCATTTACAGAACCAGGCCCACAAATCTAGTTCCATGTTTCCTTTGCTCCAACGTGTAATAAACTAGGCCAAGGCTCTTCATACTTTGTTTGCTTCCTTTAGCGCGCGCGCAAAGACACACACACACACACACACACACACACACACACACACACACACACACACACACACACACACACACACACACACACACACACCTGTCTTTGCTGGGTGAGGCAAAGCAATGGACGTCTGGTTCTGGTTTATTTTCTAGGGTAAGAAAAAGGCCATTAAAATTCTCTCTGATGGTTGAGTCAATTCTTGTGGGGGGAAGGGAGGGGCAGCGCCAAGGGAAGAAATTTCCTGGTAAGCAAAGCCCCACTTAAAAAATTTCCCTTTCTTTCTTTTTGTTTCTCCTTTTTTCCCTCCTGAAGCCGTTCTCCCTGGAGTCAAAGCATTTTACAAAAACAAACCACTCCAAAGCTTTCAAGTCCAGGGAAAGCTCAAGCAAAGTTAATTAACATGAAGGTTCTCACAAAAGTTAATTAACATGAAGGGACTCACAAAAGCTGTCTGTTGGCATCTGCTCGCCTCCCATGTGCAGCGGTCCCTTTGTCTGATGGCAGACCAGCCCAGCCCGGCCTCGCAGCATCTCCCAGGGCCCGGGCTGCCTTCATTTCGCCCAGAGCACGTCTGAGGCCTCCGCAGAGTTATCCGCCCCACGCCATCGGAGGCTCCTGGCTTCCGTGATGATTCGCTGCTGCTTGTAAGAAATCCCTGAAGAAAGCTACCTTCAAAAAGGCTAGTTTGAAAATGAAAGAGAGGAAAGAAGAATGGGGGAGTGAAACAGAGGAGGGAAAACAAGTGAGGAAGGACAATCATAAAATCTCTTTTTTAAAAAGTGCTTTGTAACATAAAGATTGTTTTTGGCAGAGCAATTAAAAATACAGAGATATGCAAAACAATAATAATATAATGAAATAACATAATGTAATAAATAACGAATAATATAACATATTAAGTAATAATATATAATGATTATTAAATAATATTCCATTAATATCAATAAATGATATTGAATATTGCTTGTGTGAATAATATAATGAACATGTACATCCTCGCTGACTTTGCCTCTGCTCTTATATATAGATACCGTTTTTCAGAAACAGGGTTATAATGTACTGCGCTTTTTTTGGTAATCTGCTTTTTAATTGATGATTCAATCATGAACATTTTTCAATGTCAGTAAGTACATGGATGGTCTCTGCAGACCCACAGGGATTTTTCTGATCTTCCAGATAATCAAATTGACACAAATAAATATGGATAATTTTTTGCAGTCACTTATCAGGCCTCTCACATGTATACAGCAAATTCATATTGTGAGCATGCATATGTATTAAACAAACCACATGAAGAAAGGTTATTCCTCTTAAACAAAGGTTTACTGTGGGGATTATTCCCTAGAAAGAAGTTGTACAGTTGTGTTCAGAAAAAAATCCATTTGCTTAGATTTAAAAATTTTGGAGTTATGTGTAATTTACCAAGAACTTTGATATTGGGGGTATTTGCTAAGAATGCTTATTTGGTTCCCTTTAGAGACTTTGAAATGTCTATTTTTGGGCCAGCCGAGTGGTGCTGTTGGGTAAGTGTTGGCTTGGGATGCCAGCTCTGAGCAGCAGGGCTCCGGTTCAGATCCCACATGAGGGCCAGTGACTGCTGCACCCTCTACAGCTAAGATGGTGAACAACAGCTCGACCTGGAGCTGGGCTGCCTTGAGTCGCCGGTGACGGTGTAGGCTGCATTGGGGCTGGCCAGCAGCTGGCGTGAGCTGCCAAGAGCCACCGTGAGTGGCCATCCAGTGATTGGCTACTGATCTGCCTCACCTGGGAAGAGCGCAATGATAATACCAACATGGGCAGTGAAGCAACGTCCTCCACAACTAGACTGAAGAACAAAAGGACAGCAACTTGTCTGTTCCCCTTCCCCCAATTCCCCAACGCTGTTTCCCTCCCCCAACTCCCCAATAAAATCTTAAAAAAAAAAAAAAGAAATAAAAAAATGTCTATTTTTGAGTTCCTAATGGTTATGAAGGAGTCATACTGACACATGTAAAATCTTCCTTATTCGGGAACAGCTCACAGTGGAGCGTCATGGTTCTCTGAGAGCTTCATACTGCCAAGTTGGTGTGCCTGCCCAGAGGCTGGTCAGGTGTGTTCACTGAGAACTATTTAGGAATTTGGGGGTGTGGGATTGATGTGACGAGGACACAAAGAGAAGATCCAAGGAAGATTTGATTCTCATTGCAGATATTTCCTATTATTATTATTACCAGAAGTTTGGGGTTTTTTCCCTCCAAATGCTTCTTATAATTCCAAGTGTCACTAAAATCACTTGTTTAATTGCCCAGTACCTGCTTTGCCAGCTTCCATTAAAAAAAAGCATTTTGAAGTGACTGGCTCAGGAAGAAGAGAATACTGTACACACTGCAGCCTTCTCAATGCTTGAGGCAATGTGGACAGGCTAGAAACACAGTTGGGTGTTTTTATTTCCTACTCTACAAGCTGTATCAAAAAAGTCTGCAGCTGACGACAATGGAAGCTATGGGTATAATGGCTAAATACAAATTTAGATAATAAAGACCAGAAATATTTTTATACAAGTTCCAGACAGGAAAGAGCCCCTTATGCTTTCTGAAAACATAAGAAAGACCATTCTAGATCATGGAAGGAAGTATTCTATGGGGGTTAAGAGCATGACCTGAATTTAAATCCTGGCTTTTCTCCCTAATGACTAAAGGACCTTGTATATTACTGTGGTGGGTTGGTGCCCAACATCCATTCTAATTGTCTTACACTCAGAAATGAGAAATTAAAAACATTTCCCAGACTCCCTTGCAGCTAGGGGTTACCATTTGATGCAGGCGGAGAAAGCAGAAAGCAGAAATGTATCCAGGGCCATATTTGTGTTGCTTCTGGTGTTTCTCCTGGAAAGCATGGTTGTGGTGCTTTGGTTCCAAAGCTGTCAAGAACTTTCCAGTTTGACTGGTGGCTTCTTGATCTTAAGGGAAGCAGAAAGCCTCTTGGTAGTCTGTGTCGTGGCATTGGCATTGTTCCTCAAAATTCAGCCCAGTTTTTTTCTCCAGTTTTCTCAATAATTCTTAAGCCATTTATAACCTTGTAATAAATCTCTTTTTGCTTAAACCAGCTAGTGTGGATTTTGTTCCTTGTAATACAGCCCTGATCAACAGAGTTACTTAACTTCTCTGCGATGGCTTCTCATGTGTCACCTTGACTAGGCTCAATTACACTGCAATTCCCAGCATTGTCTTTCCAGTATGTTTCTGGTTAGGGTTATTCTTTTTTTGAGAATTGGAGGATGGAAGGGAAACAGTGGCCATTTTGAAGCATTCACACAACTCCTCCCAGGTATTCAATTTTGCATATGTAAATACCTAATTAATCACCTTTCAGTTACTCAAAAAGGAGATTGTCATGGGTGGGCCTGACCTAATCAGGTGGAAGGCCTTTCCAAAAGGGTATTGGCCTTCTGTAAGTTTAGAAATTCTCTCCTGTGAACAATAAGCTTCAGCTCATGCCTGCTCATTAACTTCCTTTCCTGTCTACCCTAGGGAGGACCTTGGACTTACTTAACCAGCCCTACACAATTGCATATGCCAATTTCTTAGAATTAATCCATCTATCTATTCTCTCTCTCTCTCTCTCTCTCTCTCTCTCTCTCTCTCTCTCTCTCATCTGTTTCTCTCTCTAACTATCTATGTATCATCTATTTATCAATATGTCACCTCTTTTATTAACTCTGCTTCTCTCATTGGACCCTAACTGATATACTCTTTAAACCTCAGTATGTTCAAGTGCAAAATGGGACTTAACATCTCCTGCATAGGCTTGTTCTAAGGGTTAGTAAAAGAGTGAATGTAAAACACAGTACCTGGCAGAGAAAATTCAGCTCTTTTTTGGACACTATCTCTGCTCCCATTCTATCCTGGGCATTCATTCATAGGGTGGCTGTAGATAAGTAATCTCAAAAAACACCTTCCCTCCACAGAGATACCAAAATGACCCAGCCAGAACACAACGATCCTTCCTACCCATGAATTTCTAGGTTCTGCTTACCTCTTACTGAAACATAACCCCTAGCTAACTAACTATGTCTCTTAGTATCCTTTAATCATCTGATACACAGCACTATACATAATTTGTCCCCCCCCCAGCTCCCACTAAGATACCCCAAAAGATTCAGGAACATACTGGTTAAATTGAGTCCAACTCAGACTTTGTCATAAGCTATATAATATACCAAAGAGTCCATCCTATTCCTCCTTTTGTCACCCACCCTCAGGAACAGGTGGTGATAGGAAACGCTAGGATATGGCTAAGTCCATGGCTGTTCTGAGAACCAAATGCAGCAACTCTTTGGTACTGGAGAATTGAAATCTCACAGATTAGGTCATTCCTTAGGATGGCTGTTGGTTTGGTTTTATTATTATCATGTATTTTCAGATGGAAAATATTGCCATTCTTCCTATATATCTCTTTCCTCAAATGACTAAACATAGAGTTACCATATGATCAACAATTCTACTCCTAGATCTATACCCAAAAGAAATGAAAAAATATGTCCACACAGGGCTGGCCGAGTGGCGCGATGGTTAAGAACTGGCTTGGGACGCCAGAGTGCCCCAGTTCGGATCCCACATATGAGGGCCGGCGACACTGCCCTCCACAGCTAAGATGCTGAACAACAGCTCAACCTGGAGCTGGGCTGCTGTGAGCCGCCGGCGACGGCGTAGGCTGCAGCCCCTTTGGCAGTGGGTTGCCATGGGCTACCGTATGTAGCCAGCAGCCAGTGTGAGCGGCCAGCAGCCGCAGTGAGTGGCCGTCCA
>NW_017731889.1:1068933-1076069 GCF_001890085.2 Hipposideros armiger
GAGGAGAAGCTGACAGAGACACCTACAGACGGAGTGCTGTGCCTCCTGGTGCTGACAAGAAAGCCGAGGCCGGGGCTGGGTCCGCAACCGAATTCCAGTTTAGAGGCGGATTTGGTCGCGGACGTGGTCAACCGCCTCAGTAAAATTGGAGTGATTATTTGGTGTTGAATGAGCTTGTGGCGAAAAAACAATCTGTGTGCCCCCGTTTTTGCATAATGTAGCCTGAGCCAGAATGTTTTTAAAGTCAGAGTATAAATGGAGCAAGACTGGATTGGTTGAGGGGAGTCCCTCGACTGGTGGAGATGGTCAGCAACCTCAAAGTAAAGTCAACTTTGAAGAGGAAATAATCGCAGCATCCTGGCAGTGATTTTGGCGTTGAATAAACTTATAGAGAGAAAATAAATAAAAAAAAAATAAAAAAAAAGAAAATTGGGTTAATGGGGACCAAAGAGTGAATGGATGCTTGGAAACAAACAATTGGTTGCTCCTATAATTCCATTTCACAGCCACTGTAAAAGTTTCCTCTGATCTTCCTGCTTCAATGTTCTTTTTCCATCCATCCCTTCTCTCATCCATCCCTCAGAGTTTTAAAACACAGATACAATTAGGCATCTGTTCAGCAGTCTTCAAGAGGGCCTCCCTGTTGTGGCAAATTGCCTTTAGGCTATGTTTCAAGGTCACCTTCTTCCAGTGTGTCCTACATGCAGCACTTCTTACACTTTCAGGACCTGAGGAATCACCTGGAGAGCTGAAGACACTGAACCTTGATTCTATATGGCTGGGATGGGGCCTGTGAGGTTACATTTCTAGCAATTTCCCAGGTGATGTGGAAGCTGCTAACCCTAGGACCTCTACTCTGAGAAACACCACTCATGGGTGACGTGTGCGCCAATAAAATGGTCCCCTCAATTTTCAGACACACTCCCACTTTCTTATCCTTCACTACTTAGCTCAGGCTCTTTCTTGTATTGATAACGACTCTCCCACAATCTCTGTCTACTGAAATCCTATCCTTCAAGGCCGAGTTCAAATGCCGTCTCCTCCAGGACTTCTTTCCTGATCTATCCATTCCTTTGAGCCCTATTTTGCTTAATGTATTCCTTTTCTTAAAATGATAGATTGTATCCCATATTATAATATTTAGTGTGTATCTTACTTTATCTAACATATTTCTTTTTAAAACATAAAATATTTTTGTTGCTTTCTTTGTTTTAAAATGAAACAAAACAGGTTTATTAGAACTATTTGCATAAAAAAATAGGGGAAAATAAAAACATACAGAAAATCATCTTCAGGACAATCAGGGGGATTTGAATATGAATTGGTATAATAATATGTTTGGTGTAATAATAGCACCAAATAATAGCAGGGTGACTAGGTTTAAAGCAAAGTCCTTCTCAATTAGAGACACATGCTGAAGTGTCTGCTGGTAAAATGGCATGATGTCTGAAATTTGTGTTTAAATACTCCAGCAAACAATGAAAAGTTGGAGGAGAAATGACAAAACAGAATTGGGGAAGTGTTACCAATTGTTGGAACTGGGTGATAGGTACATAATGGTTCATTATTCTATGCTATGTTTGTGTGTTTGAAATTTTTCCATAATAAAAAGTAAAGCAAAACAAACCAAGAATGCATATACATACATACACACACACACACACACACACACACACACACACACACACACACACACACATATATATATATTTATGGAGAGATAAAAAGAAGTAGATTTTAAGGCTCTTCCTGTCAGGGACTACAGTCCTATTTCTCTTTTTCTCCTGCACAGAATCTAGAATGGTGCCTGTCTCTAGAGAGGGTGCTATGCTTAGTAACTTGCTGTGGAATGAATGAACAGTAAAGACAAACGGGAACAGTGGAAACAGTTCCCACGAGTCGTGCTTAAGCCTAGAGGCTCAGGAATCCATTACTAACTCTCCCTCTGACTTGTACAGTAATCTCTAACCAATCTTTTAACTTCATAGGGTCTTAGTTTTCTCATCTGTAAAATAGGAGTAATTCTGGTAGTTAATTTTCAGGATTCATCCTTTTAACAGGTACTGTACTTAACCGAACACTATGTTCTAGGAACCATTCTATTAGTAGATGCAGAGATACGGTAGTGAACCATAGCCCCAAATCTCTGTCCTCAAAGAGCTGACATTCTAGTAGGGTAAGAAAGACCATAAACAAATAAGTTGGCAAATTAGAGAGGATGTTAGAGCATACTAAAATTAGGTTGAAAAGGGAGCAAGGATGTGTTGGAATGGGGGTAGAGACTGTATTTATAATTTTAAACTGAGTGGTCAGGCAGACCCTCCTGAGAGAGATATTTTAACAAAGACCTGAATTCTATGAGGGAATGAGCCAGGTTTCTGGGGGACGAATGTCTGTCTAGTCCAGGGAGAGGGAAGAATAAGGGCAAATGCCCTGAGGCCAAATGATGCCTGGTGTATTTGAGAAGTAGAAAGAAACAGCCTCACTTGTCTGTACTGTGGCTCAGGGTGGTTGGTTTGGTCTGGAGGCATTATATTATACATCAGGGGTGGCAGACTTTTTTTGTAAAGGGCCAGATAGTAAATATTTTAGGCTTTCTAGGCCATATGATCTCCGTCACAACTACTCAACTCTGCCATTGCAGCATGAAAACAACCATAGACAATACATAAATGAATAGGCGTAGATGTGTTCTAATAAAACTTCATTTACTAAAACAAGTGATATTTGAATTTGAACTGTGGACTATCGTTGGCCAACTCCTGCCCTAAATACACTTATCACTCTAAGATTTTGGAAAATGAAAGGAAGGTAGAGGAAAAATTTAATACATAAAACAAAGGTGTGTGTGTGTGTGTGTGTGTGTGTGTGTGTGTGTGTGTGTGTGTGTGTGTTTAAATCAAGTTCTGGCCAGTTTTATTAAGGACAATTTTTGCATGATTTACTTTTCACCAGTCTGTTCTGGCATGCTTCTAATAATATCAGAATCCTCTGAATCAATTATAGCCAGTGTGCATGCTCTGTAGTATTTTTCACACGCTGGGCCCAATTCAATATTGTTGCCACAAGTGATGGCTACCCATCCTGGCCAACATGGCGTTGTACTCAATTTCCGATTTCCTCAAGGCTGGGCGACAAGGATGACCAGTTTCGTTTTGCCTTGTCTGATCATTTTCAGAGCCTCCTTATATTCCAGCACGTACTTTCCATTTTTCATAACTAGGGTCTAAAGTTGACCAATTCCACTCACTTTTCATCTTCTTTGCTCCCACCATCTTCCTTCCTCAAGTGCGAGATGGTCCCCAACCAAGACTAGCCACCAAGATGGCCAGGCAGTGAGAAAGCAAGGCACCATTTCTTTATAATCTATCTCCCCTCTTTAGTTTTAGAACACCACCATTCTCAGAAAATTACTTTCGCTTATGGTGAGGAATTCCTGTCATGGTCTCAACTTTGCTGGTACCTTCTTCTAACTCAGGCTTTGCTTTTTCCTTCTTACTTTCTTAATTCACCTCCATAATTATGAATTTCTCTGGAGCTTCATCCTTTTTATTGCCCTGCCTCCATCTCTTCTTCCTCTTTTCTATCTCCTCCTGCATTTTAGCACTCTTTCCTTCTCATTTTTTTTTTAAAGATTTTATTGGGGTATTGGGGGAGAAGAACAGTGCTGGGGAATTGGGGGAAGGAAAAAAGACAAGTTGCTGTTATTTTGTTCTTTAGTCTAGTTGTGGAGGACGTTGCTTCACTGGCCCATGTTGGTGTTATCATTGCACTCTTCCCGGGTGAGGCAGATTGGTCGCCAGCCTCTGGACGGCCGCTCANAAGAACAAAAGGACAGCAACTTGTCTGTTCCCCTTCCCCCAATTCCCCAGCACTGTTCCCATCCCCCCAATTCCCCAATAAAAATCTTTTAAAAATATATATATGTCCACACAAAAACTGGTACATGCATATTGATAGCAATGCTATTCACAATCACCAAAAGGCAGAAACAACCCAAACATCCATCAACTGACCAATGACAAACAGAAATGTGGTATAGCTATTCAGTGGATTCTTATTTGACCATAGAAAGGAATGAAGTACTGATTCCTTCTACAACATGGACGAATCTTGAAAATATTATGTTAAGTGAAAAAAGTCAATAACAAAGGGCCAGCTGAGTGGCTCAGTTGGTTAAGAGCTCACTCAAGAGTGTGAGCTCTGAGCAATAGTGGTTCGATGCCCTGCCCAAGCTGAGCTGCTGCTGAGCTGCCAACAGGTGGCAGGATGGCTCAGGTAAAAAAAAAAAAGCCAATAACAAAAGACCACATACTATATGATTCCACTCATATGAAATGTCCAAAACAGAACAAAAAGTAGGTTAATATTTCCTTAGGTTAGAAGGGATGGGAGAGGATAGGGGAGTAACAGCTAAAGGGTGACAAAAATGTTATAAAATTGATTGTGGCAATGGTTGCATAACTATTATATACTAAAAACCATTGAATTGTACACTTTCAGTGAGTGAATTGTATGGGATGTAAATTATATCCCAATAAAGCTATTAAAAGAAAAAGAACCCAGAAAGTAGGGATAAAGTTTATTTAGCAAACATACTCTCCTTTTTGAAGACTTTATATCTTAGTTAGCAAATACACATGCTTCAAGTACACGTGTCTTAGGTCCAGGTTCCAGATTTTGCCCCTAAATTAACTGCTCACTACTGATTAACCCCACCCAACTCATGGGCCATCACCTTCTTTAAGTCCCCTATCCAGAAGTTAGTTGACATAAATGAAGAATGTAGAATACAGTAAACATTCACAGGCTGGCACAACACAAATAGTCTACACATATTTGCTAGTATTACTATTATTTTGGGATTTGCAGCACTGCCTGACTCTGCTACTTTTTTTTTTTTTAAAGATTTTTATTGGGGAATTGGGGGAAGGGAAACAGACAAGTTGCTATCGTTTTGTTCTTCAGTCTAGTTGTGGAGGACGTTGGTTCACTGGCTCAAGTTGGCACCATCATTGCGCTCTTCCCAGGTGAGGCAGATCAGTCGCCGGCTTCTGGACGGCCGCTCACTGCGGCTGCTGGCCGCTCATGCTGGCTACACACGGTAGCCCATGGCAATCCACTGCCAAAGGGGCTGCAGCCTACGCCGTCACCGGAGACTCGTGGCAGCCCAGCTCCAGGTTGAGCTGTTGTTCAGCATCTTAGCTGTAGAGGGCAGCATCACTGGCCCTCATATGTGGGATCCGAACTGGGGTCCTCTGGCGTCCCAAGCCAGCTCTTAACCAACGCGCCACTCAGCCAGCCCCTCTGCTACCTTTTTAACTGACCCTTGTTCCTCCTGCCATGGGTACCTTTTCTCCTGCTCTCTCCTCTCTCTGGAGAGCTCCTCAAGCTCCACCCTCCCTCTTTTCTGTCGCTCTATATTCTCTTGGCAGGTATTCATCAGCTGTGGATTTTATTCCCATTGTTTCCAGGCTGATGTCTCTCTGGACCTCTGGGAACATCTTCTCATGTGTTTAGATGCTACCAGTTCTCAATGAAATCTGTCCTCCCTGACTCCATCTGCTCCTCCTCGCTCCCTCGTTTCAGTTGCAGGCACCTGTGTCCTCACAACCACTTGCTCGGCCCGATGCCCAGCTTTTGTGAACACTGGGATCAGCCCTCTTTCCCCGGCTCTGGGAGTGCTAGTGGCTGACAGCTTGACTCAGGCCCTCTTGGGGAGTTGCACTTGATGGAAGAAAGACACCTTGCCCAACATCATGCCCCTGTCTGGTGGCAGTCTGTATACAGTGACTGATCAAAGTCAGGGTGAAAGCTCTGGCCTCTTTGGCCTAATTAGAGCAGACTCTGATGGGCCATCTCAGTGCCCCGTAGAACCAGTTGCATGGCCGCTCAACATCTCCCTCTGCCCAGTGTTGCTTCTTTGACTCTCCCATAGGCATTGACCTTGGGAGCACTCCCCAGTAACTTTCCTGCACTCAAATCTCCTTCTCAGAGTCAGCTTCTCCTGAAATCCAACCTGCAACACTCAATCACCTTTGACTTCCCCAATCTCTTCTCTCAAGGACAGTCCAAAGTCTGTCAATGTCTTGTGAATCTGTAGCTCCTTTGCCAAGTCCAATGCCTGGTTGAATTTAGGTTATTCAGGACAAAAAAACAAACAAACAAAAAAAAAGAAACTGATTCCAATTTACCCGAGCACAAAAGCCTTTCAAAATTAAATATTGTAGGAATAGATTTAGGTTTAGGTATAGCTTGATCCATGGTTCAAATGTTGTAACCAATTTTAACTTCGTCTTCTTCCTTCGTTGGCTCTGCCTCATGCTCTATTGGCTCCTTTCTCAGAAAATCTCTCCCCCTCGGCTCACAGAGAGGCTATAGATTGATTCCCCATGGGAAAACACATCTTTTTTTTTTTTAATTGAAGTTTATTGGGGTGACAATTGTTAGTAAAGTTACATTGGTTTCAGGTGTACAATTCTGTAATACATCATCTATATATCACATTGTGTGTACACCACCAAAGTCAATTCTCCTTCAATCGCCATATGTTTGACCCACTTTACCGTCTTCTACCATCTCCCTCCCCACTTACCGTCTGGTAACCACTAAACTATTGTCTGTGTCTATGAGTTTTTGGGGAAAGCACATCTTATGCCTCCTTTTAGAAGTTTCAGACAAAGCCTCACAACATCGGACAGGTTCTAACTGGTTCATGCTCTCATCTTCGAACCAATCACTGTGGCCAGGAGATGATGCTCTTATTGGATGGTCGGAGTCACATGATCAACTTTGAACCATGCGGGGAAGACAACCCTTCCTGAAGCAAATAGACTGAAAGTGGAGAAAGGGATGGTTCCTCTAGAAGAAAATTGGGTTAGCTTTCCAGCTCCGGACCCGGACGCAGAAGCTGTAACGATGTTGATGCCCAAGAAGAACCGGATCGCCATTTATGAACTCCTTTTTAAGGAGGGGGTGATGGTGGCCAAGAAGGACGTTCACATGCCCAAGCACCCTGAGCTGGCAGACAAGAATGTGCCTAATCTTCACGTCATGAAAGCCATGCAGTCTCTCAAATCACGAGGCTATGTGAAGGAACAGTTTGCCTGGAGACATTTCTACTGGTACCTTACCAA
>NW_017731889.1:1080989-1127564 GCF_001890085.2 Hipposideros armiger
AGCCTACGCTGTTGCTGGCAACTCATGGCAGCCCAGCTCCAGGTCAAGCTGTTGTTCACTGCCTTAGCTGTAGAGGGCAGTGTCACTGGCCCCCATGTGGGATCCGAACCAGGGTCCTGCTGCTCAGAGCTGGTGTCCCAAGCCAGCTCTTAACCAACGCACCACTCGACCGGCCCCTCTTTCCTTCTCATTTTGAGTCTCTGTTGATATCATGTTTATTGAGTTTGTTTGGTGAAATAACTTATGACCTGACCCATAGTGAGCAAGAAACGGTGGTTTTTATTACCAGTATTGTTGCTACTCAGGGTGAGGCTCCACCATTAGAATCTGTATTTTAGATAGATTTCTTTTTGACCTTGGTGTGGGGAGAGTCCTCTCAGAGAGGACAAGCCCTGAGGAAATGAGAGTAGAGAGGAGAAAATTCAGTAGGGGTCAGGGTTGACAGGTCAGGACTTCCCTCGGATGTGGGTATGTTTGGCAAGCACGTGCATTTATGTTGTGTATTTTGCAGTCCAAGGTGGAAGCAGGCTATGTCTTTGGCAGTGAAAGAATAATTCAGGCATCCTCCCTTACTTGCACTTTGAAAATCCCACCTTAATTGTGTGCACCTTATGATTACAGGCCATTAGAGACCATTAGTAAATGAACTATGAGATTTCAATCATGAAATGCAAACTCTCTTGTGAAATGCAAACTCTCTTGTGAAATGCATACCTAGTTTCACATATTAATTGCTTCTAATTAAGGAGGAACATTTTAGCCAATTAGCTTTTGGAATTTAAGTGTAATCAGAAGGATAATTCAGAAATTTGCTAATTGCTTCCTCCATTGCAGCTGTTTGCCTTCAGTGCCGACATGTAGTCTGTGAGCGCATGATTATGCATGTGCACTGGTGGCTGAGAGGCCCAGAAGCTCTTTTGCGATAGTAGTTGTGTAGACAGCAGTCACCCGTGCCTTTGAAATGAGCACATGAAATAAATGTGGGCGGAGTGGGTGATGAGGGCAACAAGAGAGAATAAGAACATCAAATTGGACTAGATCCAGGTTCTAAACTGATTGACTACTGAAGGTGTTGGCTAATGATAGGCACGTCGTATCACTTCTCTAGGTTTCTTGGATGGAAGATGGCAAATGTCTCATACAGCTTTAGCCTTCCGGGATTCACGACAAACTTCCATGACTCTTGGTAACCTTCCATGATCCCATGTGAGGTGGGAGCTGTAGAGGAAAAGAAAAAAGTCATCCATCCACGGATAGAGGCTCGGGTGTTCTTGTTGACACTTCAGCAGTCACAATCCTGAAATATTATGGGCTAGCAACTGCTCTGGCAGGCTGTGGATATTTTGAAGAAGATCTTTGTCTCTCGGCACTCTATTTCATTCCTACCTTTCTTCATACCTCTTCCTCATTTTGATGGTCTTTTCCTACTTTTTGTGGTACTTTGTCTTTTCCAGTGTCAGCCTCACTTTCTGGGCATCTGACCACGTCTCCTATGACAGATAGCTGTTCCCTTTCTCAATCAGCAGCAGAGAGCCTCCTGCTTTTCTCCATTCTTGCCTCATCTTGCTTCTCCTTTTGCTGTGAGAGGCTCTCAACAGGAGTCTACCTACCGCTGCTGCTGAGACTGAACTTTGTAATTACTAAGGTTTTTCTTTTGGCACTTTGACTTGGGCTTAATGGTGCAATCCTCATTATTATATAATAACTCACCAGTCAGAACTTGCTCATCAATTTCTCCTCCATCTACATTTTTTTTCTTTGTAAAAATAAAACAGGTTCTTATCCACCTCCCCTCACCCCTCTCCCCAAGAAAGCAAGCTGTTGTCCATTGTGTACCAAGATGGTCCTGTTAATAGGTATTTCCTGGGCTTGCTTCCGTGTGATCTCTTATCTGACTTCATTTTTGCCTTGCTGGTAGGTAGCTTACATCTCACACTCTTATCACCTCAGCCTCAAGTCTTGTGGACAAGAAACAGATAAATGAAGAGAACACTCCAGGAAAAAAGGAATGGAAAGGGATCAGTTGACTGAGAAAGACGTGGCTGTGGTTGCCTTTTCTGGGTGGCACTTCTCGCTTGAGGACAAATGCTCTCTACAGTGTCAGCTCCCTTCATAGCATCTCAGCTGAATACCAAGAAAGGGAATCCTTAAGGAGGAGGCATGAAAACACCCTGCCATGTAGAATAGACATGCTTTGGCTATGCCACATTTATTTTGCGTCGTCCCTATTTCCCTCTTCTTTTTGTAATGGAGGGCCCTGGGTCCCTCAGTTTTCCTGAGGTCCATCATGCTCCTAACAGACCAGAATATCCCTTCAAGATCCTTATGCTGACAGTTGTAATTTCCTGGCAGGGAACCTATGCAGCAAGTGTCATCCAACATGTCCCCATCATGACAGTGTGAACAATTATACAGGTTCATGTTTGAGGCGTGTTCTCATTAGGTTCAGTCTTCACTAAAAGTCATTAAAACTTGGCAAACATTCTTTTTGGATGATTAATAGGTCATCTCCACTTCTCCTTTTAAGAGGTCAGTTGCCAGTTACCAAAAATGAAACACCTGCTTTTACATTAACGTGGCTGCTGCCCGAAATTTAGCAGCACGCAGCATTCCCGAAGCTGTTAAATACATCCGTTGTGCCAAAAAAAATGGGGCCTTATGTTTACCTAAGTCCTGAATAAATATGGTGGGTTTTGGGACACAAATCTGGTGAAAAACTTCTCCCTAGGCCAATATGAAAACTAAGTTAGCTTACTTAGGTATATGTAATTTATAAAGAATATAAGATCAGATGGCAATGGTAATTTTGGTGGAATAAAGCAAGTCTAAAAGAAAAGTGTTTCTCAACTTGAATTCCCATTAATGCAATTAATATTTTCCATGCTGTTTCGGGGGAGTACATATTCCTCCATGACTTTTGACCGAACCAAGAGAGCATTATGTATGAAATTCACTACTGAAGGGCTTAGGAACATATTGTTGATTCTACCAGGAGGTGGTAGGAAGAAGAGGTTACAAGACAGAAAGCCTTAATATTTTGATTATTTTTTTCCAGGTAAAGTATCCATTTTCTTATCTGAGCGTCTTACTCCTTGGTCAGTTTACTGTATACCTCAAATGCCCCGAAAGAGGGGCTCAATAAGTACAAAACCCTCCCACAGAGATTCATGTTCCTGTACAAGGGTCCTTGTCACCTTAGGGGTGGGGGACTTTAAGAAGCTGAGAATTGGTAATTGAACTAGTACTGTGTGGGGTCTAGAGGTTGTTGTGATTTTCGTTTGACTCAATGTCTCCTCTGGTCCACACCTCATCACAACCATCATTGTTTTCAACCTCCAGAAGTCAGTGAGGGACACACATTGTCTTTAATTTATATACAGATGAATACACAGAGTCTCTGATGTTTCAAGTGACTTGCCCAAGTGAGTTGGTCAATTGGAACCCTCAGCCGGGAGGGTGGCAGAGGGTCTGGCCTGGTGTGGTCCTCCCTCCCGTGAAGTGAGGAGCCCACGCCCTCCACTGAGGTCTTGTCCCACAGTGGTGGCAGAACACTAAAAAGGGAATTCCTCTCTTGACTCCCTGACACAAAGGCGGAGTTCACGTGTCTCCATTCTTTTCCACAGATGAACATGTGCTTTTGTGGAATTACCACACAGAGACGTTGGGATCGCCATGTTTCTGGATCTGGTCTGCATTGGCCGTGTAGCCCGAGTCAAATCATAGAACCATGGCCACATTCTGTGGGAAGGAATTTAGGGATTGACTCTGCTGATGCATCAGAACCACCGGACAGCTCATAAAAGCAGGTTCCTGGAATTCTGACTTAGTAGGTCTGGAATGGCCCCGAAGATCCCCCTTTTCAAACAAGCTCCCAAAGCAGGCCGGTGCTGCCCATCCATGGACCTCAGGATACTTGAGCATCGTCAGCCTATGATAACATTTTCATAAGATGGGGTGGCACGCTTTCTTAAGGGCCAGTTAGTAAATATTTTAGGCTTTGCAGGCTATGTAGTCATGTTGCAACTACCCAACTCTGCCATTTTAGCTTGAAAGCGGCCATGGACAACCTGTACGTGAATGAGTGTCTTCTGATAAATCTGTACAAAAACAGGTCTGCGGGCTGCAGTTTGCTGATCTCACCACATGCTTAAAGCAAATTGGGTCTCGATTTCGTCCCTCCCACTCCTTGCTTCCAGCGGTCAAGTGGAGAGATGCTCTTCCTGGCCTGATTTTTCTCCATGGCTATACTAAAGATAAGGTATAATCATATCAAACACTCAGAAAAATAACATTCTGTATCAGGTTCAGTCAGCCCCACTAAGCACAACACGTTAATTTAACAATCACTGGATTTGTCTTTATAAACATTCCAATTATTAGCCATCACATAAAAAATAAGAATGTTAAGAAATGACAGGGGCTGGCCGAGTGGCGTATTGGTTAAGAGCTGGTTTGGGACGCCAGCTCTGAGCAGCAGGGCCCCGGTTTGGATCTCACATGAGGGTCAGTGACACTGCGTCCTCTACAGCTAAGATGGTGAATAGCTCAATCTGGAGTGGGGCTGCCGTGAGTCACCGGTGACGGCGTAGGCTGCAACCCCTCCATCCCCCCAAAAAAAGAAATGACATAAAAAGGGATCATTCTGAATGGTAATTGAGGAACTTTCTCGGTGTCAGAAAACAGAAACATAGAACTCTTTTTCTATCAACAATGCCTCCACGAAGTAGAACAAAAAATGAGCATTTGACAAGGTTGGTAAGACGGAACAATAAAGTTTATGAGGGCCTGACACACTAACTGCCGCCATAAAATATTTTACTTAAAAAACATTCTATAAAACAAAGACATAACCAACAAGTTATATTATTTTTTATTCATGTTAGAATTTCTATCAGTGTTTGAACATTAATATTTAGAGAGTTTGTACATTTTTGCCTTTCAAGGTTTAAAATGAGAACCACACTAGGTCACAAATGGTAACTAATACACATTTCACAATTGCGTGAATATTCACTCGATCTTACTCTCTTTAACACTGTTAAAACATTTTCTTTTCCTTGCTGTACTTTACAATGAAAAGTGTGTCCCACTCATGTCTCAGCAAAGTTCCAGACATTATGAATTCATCACATATAAATTCTTTAAAAATATACTTCTGTCAAAAGACTTGATGACTACTATGTACACTACAAAAATAAATTTTCATATAAATAAATTATATGGCATACTTTTATCTTTGTAATTGAAATGACACAAACCCATTTCCACCAAAATTGGCAGAAATGAGACCCAGTTTGAATATTTATTTCCTTTAAACTTCTTACACTAAAACCTACCATGAGTTCTTAATGAAAATGTTATATACTCTGAACTATTTAACATTAGTAAGCACTCTATACAAATAAAAATTCTGTTCAAAAGTAAAACATAGCTGTAATAGTGTTTCCAATAGAAATAAAAATCCCTGCAATTTTTTTGTTATAAACTGGCATGACAAATACTGTAGGAAAACATTCTTATAATACAAAATTATAAATATCAGCAAAGATTTCTTTAAAAAAAATTAAAACATCCAAATGAACAAACAAGACAGACAAAATAAAAGTATTTTAAAAATGAGAGAGAAAAATTCTAGTTGCCTGCCAGCCCCCACGTTCTCCCTTTGCCAATGTGACTATAGGAGAAAGTTCTACGCTGTAAAAAGCAGGGGCTAGGTGAGCTGTCATGCACCACACAAGTTGGGCTCAGGAAGGGAGTGGGGGGACGCCACAAGCCAGAGGGGAAGCAGACCTCAGAATTTTGCATCATCTCTCTCCTGAATGCAGGATGAAAGTTTTCTGAGCAGAGCTGGGTGGTAGGTAGACAGTGTGGTAACAGAGGCACCAAACAGTAGCAGTGGGGCCTTTGGGGCCCCTGGCAAATTAACACACCTGGTGGCTTCCAATTAGTATCTTAGTTTGGGGGCAAGTTTAGGGACTGAGGTCCCTGCACGGCTGGGTACTATTGGGGGCCTGTTGCATTTTGATTAAGATTTTCCATGTGAAACCGGAGAGCATAACGGGAGATGCCATTTGTGCACTAACTACTATAGTAGCTGAGTCTGGGTGCCAAGTGCTTCCCCGACATTCGCTGGTCTCTGGCTAAAAGCGGAGGAAGACCAAGCCTCAGAGCAAGACAACAGAATCAATACAGAAGCAAATCTTTAAAAACAATGCCTGGCCAAGAGATCTGCCTCCATATCCATTCTTCACTGGGATGTATGTAATAAGCATCTTCTTGCTTGTCAATAACTGTCACATAGAAAGAACACTAAAAATGGTGAGAGGAAGGAGATGATTTATTCAGGAAGTGTGTACTCATAAGGTTAATATAAACTCACTGAGAAGGATCCTTCTGAAGCTCATATCCTACAGAACCTCTGACTCTGTATCACTGTATTGCATGCTCACTATCTATATTTTTAAAGATGCAAACAGATCCAGAAAGCCTGACCAACTGTGCAATTCAAGACGAAAGGGAGTTTAAATTGAGGGACTCAAAACATCACCTCTGTGGGCCCAAAATGAACAGGCTTTTCTACCTGTAGTAGGAACATTGTCTCCAAAACACTTTCAATTCACTCTTCAATTTTTTTTTTTTGAGGGGTGTGTGTGTGGGTGTGTGTGCGTGTGTTGGTCACAAGAGGTAATAATGAAGGCTGCATAATACGCTCACGGCCCAGCTGAGGCTCACCACTAGGCATGTTCTCTAATGCTTGAACGACAATGAAGATAAACAGATGTTAGCTCTGTACCCTGAGGTAACAACCTCCACCCTAAGATCCCTCTGAAGGAACTTATCTCCTTGGAGGCACAAGCTGGGGCATCTGGATGGCAGCCAATGATCTTAAGAGGTGCCCTGGGCCTGAAGCGAGTCTGGCCAAAGGATAGGCGCTGTTTAGGGCAGGACTTGCCCTCCACCAGCACCAGGCAATCACAGAATCCCGACTCTTCCAGCCTGACTAGGGCAGAGCCCACGAAGGGTTTACAGACAGTGAAAGAAACAAAAAAAGGAAAAAATAAAAAAAATCACAGTGCAGTACATTGGGAAATCACACACACATTCACATACACAGCCGAACAGAAGAATCGCATCCAACTAACACCTAGAGAAGCCACTGGGTTAACGTGCTTTCTTCATATCTGCTCATTAAACAACAAAATTACCACGCATAGCGTGTTTGAAAGTTAACAGTAACATTTCATACTACCACAGGGTTGTGATATGCAACTTTAAAATATTTTAAACAGAAACCTTTACAAAATAATCCTATTATATAATCCATATTTGCATAGAATTATACAGGTAAATTATACAATATTTAAGCAGCAGCAACATATGCTGAAATTTAAGACTAAGTTAAGCTTGGTTGTGGCACAGAGGCCAATGTACAAAGAGGGAGGGGCCTTGCTGTGGCCTTCCCCACTGCCCACTCTGGGGCAGGAGTGAAGATGCCCCACAAACACTACTTTACATCTGTTCTTTCGTATATTACATATGTGTACACCTCTTAAATATTTATAAAAATATTTCACAAAATAATACAATTGGTTACAGTAACAGTGAACTGCCATCCTGGTGCAGTACATCCAACTCCAAGCAGTTCTCTTCAAGCAGTTCTGGGGGGGTTGGGGGGGGATTCCAATCTTTGGCCTCTTTGCTTCAGATTTTACTCACCCTTTAAAAGAAAAAAAAAGGTAAGTCAAACTAAGTAACGGGTATATGAGTCCATATTTTTAAAGCACACTAACAGGAAAAAGTGATTTATTGCATGAGAAATGAAGATGGCGGGGGGCTGGGTGAGGGCAGGAGGGGTTTCTAGGGGCCGCTCATGATTCCTTCCTCCATCTGTGGGCTGGTGACACAGGTGTGTTCGTTTGTAACCGTTCACTGAGCTGTGTGTTTATCATACCTACCTGTATGGCACTTTGATAAAGATTGAAAAATGGGTGAAAGGTGCTGCTATTAGCATCTCTGTTAAGTTGCAGTGACCCTCAGCAGGTAAACAGTGAGGGGAGAGACCCGGTTTGGGACAAGACTAGTTCTCCAAGGATGACAGAGCTTGGACATGGCAGCCTTGCCTTGGGGATCAAAGGTCACTAGCGTTCGGTTCGGCACATACCAAGGCCCGGGGCGGGGGGTCCAAGCCCCAGAAACCCCAAGGAGCTTTGCTCTCTGTGTCCCTCCGGCCTCACACACCTCAGTTGGAGCCGCTGCCCCGGGGCCTCTCCTCACATTCCACGTCCTGCAGCTCTATGACCTCCACCTTGGAATCCCTCCTCTCACACCGGACGTTAAAAGGCACATGGGGGTCCTCAAACAGCCCGGGGTCCGTCTCGGGGTAGTCCTCATAGCCCGGGCACAGCCCCCCTCGGGGGTTCCGCCCAGGCCCGGGGGCGGATGGGGGATGGACGGCAACAGTCACAGACGCTGAGGCCGTCACGGTGGTGATGGGCTGGCAGTAGCTGGGCACAGAGCTGCCCATGGCAGTGAACGCTGGGTGCCGAGGGTTGTGAGAGCGGGCTCCCCGGGGGCCCACGCGGTCCCTGTTGCTAGGGCCAGAATGCCCTTCAGTAGAAATTTCGAAAGCGTCTCTGCGCGGTCTGTAGGGGGGCGGTCGCAAGCCTTCTCTGGGAGGTTCCCTCCGGGGCTGCTGGCCTGGCCGTCCAGGCGGCAGGGACCCTGAGTCCAGTTGGGGCTGCTGTCGAGGGTTCGCGGGCGGGTGATGTCTCGCTTCTGGATGGACCACCTGCAGTGGGTGAAGGCAGGTTAAAGCAGGCCAGGCGCGAGCCCAGGATGGGCGTCAGCCCCGCCACCCCCAGCCCGCCCTTCTTGGCTCTGGCTCCTGCCTGACCACCCACACGCCGCTTTTCTTAACCAAGTGCTCAGTCAACTCCACAGATGGTTGAGAGAGGCCCAGGGGCCTTCCACTCAGAAAAGCAAGGCCCATTCTCTGAGAACCTCCAGTGGCAGGAGTGCCTCATTTGGACTCCACGTATAGTCTTTCTCCAATAGCTGGATGGACACATACGGCTGCTGCCCATACATGGAGAGCCGTGGTTGGAGAGGATCTGTAATGCCTCCCTCCCACAGCCCACCACCTCCCCACTCCCCTGCTCAGGAGGGTCAGATCCCGAGCTCCTCTGCTTCTAAAATTGCTAAGCATGTGGCCCTGGCATGCCCAAATGCTGGACGTGGGCAGGGCGGTCTACCGACGCTGTTGAATACAAAAGCCATTAGGGATGTATAGCTTTACATTTAAATGAACTAAAATTCAAAACTCAGCTCCTCAGTCTCATTAGCCACATTTCAAGTGCTCAAGAGACACATGAGGCCAGTGCCTACTGTATTGGAGAGCACAGAGGGCTTTTGCATCGTCTCAGAAAGTTCTATGGGGCAGTGCTGCTCTGCTCGGTTGTTAGGAATCTGGTTTCTGGGTCTCTATACAAAGCATGGAGCAACACAGTGGCCACATCAATCAAAAGGACCGTGACCAACTTCAAAGTCGTTCAGCTTGTACCTATTTTTAGGCCCCTGCTGAACAAAACCAGATTCACACTGCAGCTCAGCAGGCATCGCCCCAGGGGGGAAGAGGAGGAAAATTTAGGTTATTTGGTTGGCCCCTGTCTTTCATGGAAGGCCTCTTTGGCCTGGGACTGGAATACCCATTTCCTAGAGGGACAGCAGGAGGCCCTCAGTGGAAGGAATATGAGCCTTAGAATGGGTTTTGTGTGCTGTGCTCCAGGACTGGGGGTGCTGAGGACAACCTGGGAAGCAGAGGGAAGGACGCGGTGGGGATTCTCGGAGCCTCTGAGAAGGGACTCCCAGGTGCTCATGGCTTTCCTGAATTTCTGAAGGTTAAGCGTCCCTGCTCCTTCCCAACCAACTAGACTGTACACTCGGAGCCACAAAAGCTCTGGTGAAGTCCTGGACAATAATAATTGAAATAATTCTGTACCAAGGGCAATGAAAGGTAACAGAAGTGGGAGAAAAAAAAAAAGATCACTTCTGCTGGCAACAAAAAATTCCACTACATTTTAAAAAAGTATTATTCTAAAATAATATGCAGCTAAAAAAAGAGAGAGAGACAGAGGCAAGGCCTGCTTTCCCTCTGGCCCTTCAGCTTAAAATGCATTTAGCCTGAGCAAGATCCATGCTGCTGCTCTGTGTACTGACCATTACTGGCTTCTGCCCTTTTTGATATCTAACTATATGACACTGACAATTTTTACAGTTTAAGGGACGTCAAATATCGGCAATTTCATGATTCCACTGAACCTCTACTCTGCTGCCTGATTTGCTATTCAGAGCAGGCAGGGGGTGCCCGAGTATGACTTACGGTGGAGCGGGCGAAGACCGGGTTTTCAGTGGCTTCCACGACCACTCGGTGGGCAGGGCCCCCAGCCCCCTGATGTGCCTCGTACTGCCGAAGCTCCTCGCTGAGGCCCGACACCGTCGTCTGAGAACTGTACTCAGAGTCAGAGGAATCAGACCCGTTGTTCATGTGACTGGGGGGCACGGCAAACCGGACCACACTGGGGGGCGGCTCTGGGGAAGGAGTGGGCAGCCGGTTCATCCCGTTGGCTGGAGACACCTATTTAAGGAGATTCCATATTAGACGTGCTACCGTCCATTTACCTGTTAGTCACACTCACAGTTCAAAAAACAGTACTGTTGTGGGGTCTCTGCTCCTACCCCGCCCCCCAGTCTCTCCCACTACCCCGTATTCCCTCCCTCTCTGCTACCGTGAGGAGGACCCAAAGGTCTGACAACTGGAGCAAAAGAACACCCTGTTTTCACACACTGGAAAGGCAGGTGGGGCCCTTTTCACTTTTGTTAAAGCCCAGATATCCATCTTGAGTGGAAAATGCTTCACTGATATGGACCTACAAGGCCCAGGCTGCCAGTTACTTGGTTTAAAAAAACCAAACCAAAGCATTACTAAATCCCCAAAACTACACATTGAAGAGAAAAAAAGCCATAGTGTTTGTGAGATGTTTACTGAAAATGTAAACCATCAGTAATGTGGATATATCTAAATATCTAAATTAAGAGTGACACCAGGAAAAATAGCATTCAGGTGGCCCGTGGACTGCACACTACGCCCAGCATAATTACTGACCTCAGGGTACGGTCCGAAGAAGGACAAAAGGACTGGAAGCAAAACCAGCCCATTGAGAACACCCAGGATTGTTAGGATTGCCAGGACAGCAAAGAAATACCTTGAAGATAAAAAGGAAACAGGGACATTCACTGTGGTAAAGATAAATTAAGCTACCCTTTACGTGCCCAAATATTGCAGCACGTCGTAAGCCAAAAATGAGCAAAACCCACACTAGTGAAAAGACTGTTAACAAAACTATGGTTCAAATTCAGCACAAGATTAGTTTTTTTTTTTTAACCTTATGATTTTGAGGGCTGCATTCCACAACCCAAAGTTTAGTTAATGAAAGGAGAGGAAAAAAATTAGTTTGTTAATTTGCTGAAATCTCATGGCATGTAATGTTATTTATGAATGTGTTACACAAACACAAAAATATGGAATGTGAACTGAATGGTTGAGTAGACTGAAAGCACAAATACAATGCAGAGGGGCCCCGTCCATGAAAACCCAGCAGAAGCAAACAAATGAAGTGAAGGGTGTAGAATTTAAACAATTTAGCCCAGGAGGAAAAGCAGCCCACTTCTGCAGACAGCTAATCCACTGTGAAATGCTTCTGCATCTTAGAGCAGAATCTCTAATTAAGTCTCTGGCGTATCAGGTAAGGCTTTCCCTGGGCTTTCATTAATCACAACTTTCTGCCTAGAATTCTGTGAGTTCCAGTTTAACCAAATAGCTCCAATTGCAACCTTTTTAGAACATAGGAACCAGCTTTCTGCAAAGAAAACCCTGCCCATTCTGCAGTTGCTGGGGCATTTGCAGGGGAGGGCGGTTCTGCGATGGGGCTGCTCTGTGGCCAATCTTTTGTTGAACAATTTAGCATCTCTGAATACTCTTGTTTTGCGTCAGCCAATTCAAACATAAAGGCAGCAGCACCATGAAGAAGAGGAGAGTGCACAAGTGGCCCTGCTTTCCCACCACTGAGGGTTAAGGTCTGGGATTGTTCATGAATACCAAGGTAAACCTGTCAGCCAGGAACAGCCACTGGCGGACACTCCACACAGGGGGAGGGGCGGGCTCCACACACGCAAGCACGCACGCATGCACATGTTTCTGTAACTAACGATTTCTAGGGCAATTTTGCTGGAAGTCGGCTGGGGGCCGGGGGGATGTGCTCAGGATGTTCTGGGAAGAGGGAGGGCAAAGATATCTGTTAATGGTCCTCTTGATCATAAAACAGAACAGGCACCAAACTTTGCCATGTCTATATGTTTCGACATTAGATGAAAGGAGAGAGAATCCCTATAAAAATACAAATACCTCGCAGCTATTGTAAACACTAGAAACTTCTGAGCTGCATTAGTAAAAACCAAGCAGCCAACGTCTTGCTCTAATGTAAACTGCTGGGACTTTAGGCGGAGACATATATCAGCAGCAGGCATCAAGACATTTGCATCCCATCCATCTAACTATAGAATAAACAGACCAATTAGATTTCTGACGCTTAGTGTATACAATGTCTGCTCATCTAGTCGACCCCAGTGAGGGCTTTATCAGGTTAATCCATGCAGTTCTAGAAAATGGGAAGCCCTTTCAAGTGCTTGAAACAAGAACCCCGATATTTCTGGGAGAGAACAAGAAGCCATGGGTTAGATGAGAGAACTGGGACTCTGCCCTCCATCCAGGGTCCCCACTGGTTGCTCGGATTCAGGCTAAATTTCCTCTATGTGGCTCACTTGGCATCCCCCACAAGGCTGAGTTAGAGCCTCTGAAATCCCGTCACACCCTGCGTTTCCCATGGTTTTGAATTGCCTGTAAACTCAGCTCTTCCATAAGTTACATGGAGGGGGACGGGGTCCCATGTTACTTGCTGTTGTGTGAAAAGGCTTGTCACGTTGTGTCAAATGAGAAATTATGCAAAAGAAACTCTTGGCGTAGGGCTTTTATACTGAAGAAATAACTACCAATGCCCGAATAAATGCATGTTAAGGAAATAAAGGAAAAGTCATCAAATTAACAGCTTAAAACAAAAGCCAGACCCAAACCTTGATCTGGTTTAGGCGTATACCTATCTGGTACTGGTAAACAAGAATGTACTAATTGGCTTGTTAAGTGATTAACAGTGTGTTGAGACCAGCAGCATGGGCATCACCCAGGAGCTGGCTACACACCCAGGTTCTGTTCACCACACCCTCCCACCTCCTACGAAACCCGACCTGTGTTTACAGAGAGCCACAGATGACAGATAACTTATAAGCACGTTATGGATTGAAAAGTGTGATCTACACTGTCATAGATATCTCACGTCTTCACTCACCCTACACCGAAATGAGAGCGGGCCAACTCTGGTACTCATTCTAGGAAGGCCGGGCTCCAGGATGCTGGACCGCCCAATGGGGTACGCCACACACCAATAGACTGATGGTTTTTCCATCCTAAACTGGCTAAGACTGAAAACCCTGTTCTTTCTACTTGAAAACGAAAGGCCTATCACAGACACACAAACCAGGAAAGCCTGTTTAGATTCTCTCTTCAGATTACGGAAGCAAATAATCCAGCCATTTCTCACATTTCGTTCAGCGGTTGTAATTCTGGACTATCTTTTACTGATTGGTGCTTCTGGTCCAACCCCTCTGCGTAGCAGCAGTGTTATATCCAAGAATAGCTGCTTCACAAAGCCGCGGAGGCTGTTCACAGAAGCAAATGGCCTTGCCCTGCTGTTCTCAAATTCTTTCAAAAGGAAAACTTGCTCCCCTTTTATCCTTCACAAAGTCACATTCTTCATTCAATTCACCAGAAACTGCTTGCCCTGAGATCCAAAGACAAGTATCCAAACCAGGCTTGGATTTTCAAAATTTCATACTAAAGTCACAGGTTAAATGCATCTTAAATCTTAGTGGGAATTCGAGTCTGAAATCTGGGCACATTATTTCCAACCTGGAATACCAATAACTGGGATAGTGGGTGATACTTTGGTCTCGAGCTGTGGAGTTGCCTTTGCTGCCAGCTCCAAACCCTCCATCTTTTCTCCCCAAAATGGCCCTAGAAGAGAGCTTGTCTTTGCACTTCTCAGCTTATCTCTGATAATACACTTAAAAGAAAGTGGCAACACAGATTGTGGTCATCAAACCATCATGTTGTATACCTTAAAGATGTATGATTTTTATTTGCCTATTATAAATTATACCTCAATCGAGCTGGGGAGGGGCAGGGGGGAGTTGAGTCACAATGAAGACATGCTGCGATCTACCAGATACAGAAGGAAATAAGCAACAGAGACCACAGGAAGAAACGATTTTTAAAGGAAGTCTTCTCTCCTGCTCCTGCTTACCTGACAATAAAATCAAACTCCGATCCCGCCAGCATCAGCACTCCCAGCAGAGTAGAAACAGCGCCATCCAGAACAGGTGCAAACATGTGCTCCAGGGCAAGCACGGCCCTGCCATTCTTATCGCCAATGGCCGTGAGAAAGGCCTGTGCAACGAGAGGAGTGTGGACGATCAGTCCTAGACCTGACCTGGTCAGCAATCAGTCTTGTCTGAAATTCTACACGCTGCTTTTCTGTCTCTGCAGAACCTCTCAGACCTTCTTGCTTAGTTCTTGGAGTGTTTAATCGGGGTGACTCAACTGGCTCAATCTAGGCTTACACTAAAACAATCTGTTCATGATATTTGGTCATACCGGGTGTTGATGTAAATGTTGAATAACAACAACTAAAGAAGATGGAAAGCATATTTAGTTGAAAGTAAAAACCAAACCATTTATTAAAAAAACTCAGCAAAATGTTCCCTTTTTGTCACTGCTACTCACCCTCGACTTTTCTCCCCCCTGCTCAAATTCTCTCACACCACTCACATGGGAGACCTCCAGTTGTGAAAGCAACCACATTTTGCCTGGCTTTTTGGAACGTCAAGATCTTACTTCTGAATGGACTTAGCTCAGTGTCGCGTGCAACTGGGTCCTAAATACATATTTCCACATGAATATGCCGAGGTTACAATTTCTGTCACTGTGTTCAACCTAATGTGTTTGTAATCCATCTGAGCACCATGGAGGTATCTCAAGAAAAATGCAGGACTGTAAATTTAAGTCAAGTCTTTTTGGATTATGTGTGGACACATCCAGCCTCCTTTGCATTCTCTAAAGCTCTTCTAGGCCAAGAACGCTGTTTTACCAAATGGCATCTTTAGAGAGTAAGTTCCGGTGTTATCTGACTGTCAGCTGAGAATGTGACCAGGACCCATTTAATGTGGGTTTGTTACTGCTACACCCTGCATGGTCCCACAGCAGGAACCCAGCAAGAAGGAACCCTGGCACATGTTTTCTCTCTCCCTGAAAGCTCAGGCTGCTCTGGGCATGCTGAGAAGAGGGCTAGGAGCTTCTGCAGGCCGCAGCTCCTTAAGAACCCTGGCCTGCAACACACTGCAGGGTGCATCCCATCTCCCCGTATGCCCCTTGCAGAGGAGGGACACAAAGCTCATCTTCCTTAATCGACGAGAAACAAGTGTACCAACGTGTGCAGAGGGTTTGTACTTTCCTCTCAAGTGGGTTCTACATGTGTGTTTGTGTTCTCTTTCACAGCCGGGAGACTTTAGGGTTGAGCTAGCTGTCTTTTCCTCCTGGGAGGAAAACACCAAGACAGTATGGAACTATGTCACTTTGTGCTGTACTTGGGCCATGAGGTCATAAGGTCACATTGGTTTATCCTTTGGCACTCAACTTATGTTATTGAAACAGAGAACTAACAGAAACCCCTCAATTCCTTGAAGACATTCATGGAAGAAGAGTCCTCTCCCACAACCTTAGTCCATCATTTTACAAATCCTGTAAGAGCAGTAACTTCCCGCTGTAAATAAGATGTCCACACATAGGCTATGGTGAGAATACCATAGCCTGAGTGCAGAGTCTCGGAATGAAGACTTGGGCTCGAAGCACTGAGCAGGGGCTGCTGCTCCCAGAGCCAAGATAGCTCCAGATGCCTTAGGTTCTTGAACTTAAGTGTTATATGAGCAGCAGAGGCATTCCCTAATTGTTTCCTCAACCCCCGTGTGGGTATTCCTGTTCATGCCGCCTCATGGGCAGAGACCCGGGGTGCCCCTGCAGTTAAAGACTGCACTGTGCATTTCCATTGTAAGAATCTCCTCCAGGACAGATCTGCCAGTGTTTGCAATGCAAGCTACCCAAGTTCCATTTGCATCAGAATAAAATGGCTTCTTAACTCACATGCAATGTTTTCTCCTGTTTTGAAAAAATGATATTAGAATGGGTTTCTAAGCTCTAGGCTGTTGGGGTCTTCTTTTTTAAAAAACCCTCTCTCCCTCCTCCCAGGTGAATGAAGTCATCTGGGCAGGCTCGAAATTTAGAGAACACTGTCTCTGTTTTATCAGCTTCTCATTATACTCTGGGAGGAAAATTGGTCCACTTCAACAGAACATTCCTTTTGAAACACAAAAGTGTAAAATCTCTAAGTTGCATAAAAATGACCCAGAGACTCCTGTGGAAGGACTATGGAGGCACATGGCGCAAGCATACGTACAGACACACTTGTGCCATGTCCCGAGCCCAAAGGAAATCAATGCAGATTGCAAAACCAAGGCTGAAAGTACATTAGATCCAAAGTCCGATGCTCAGTTTCCTAGCTAGGGCATTCCAAATGTCAGTATTTATCCAGTTAATAAATCTTCACTGAATGCCCACCAATACCCAAGGACTTAGACTATAATCACAGTGCAGACAGAACATAATTTACACACTGCTGTGAGGCTTTTGAATAATTCTCTGATAAGTACAGACAATGAGCTTGTCTCTTCGACTTAAGACTCCTTCTGAAGTTTAATTTCCTCCAACAAAGCATTCACAGGACTGGGCACAGGAAGAGAGAGGAAATGAATTCCTGTTGAGAGCGATACCAGTTCTTGTACTTGGAGGCTGGGAAGGTCGAAGGAACTGGGTGGGCTCAGGTGGGAGAGTAGCTCCTCTGTGCTCAGCACCTGCGCCTCTGCTCACCAGCCCCAGTGTATCTCCTCGCCTGCCAACTTGCCTCGCCCTCAATTATGCCATCCCCAGGAAGCCTGTGCGTGTGGTCTCATTTTATCCTTGCTTTATTATTGTGGTTTTAAATGTTGTGTGTAGTCACAAGCATGAGCATGCGCGCACACACCATCTGTCTTGGGAGCACAGTCAACAACTTCAGGACCTGTGATGACACTAATGACAATGCCAAATAAACAGAATCCTTCCTGGCTCACTCCCTCAAACACACTGACAACACTGCCTCTTGTTGACCCAGCCCAGCAAAAGTTCACCTTCGATGATCTTTGCCTTAGATTCCCCAAGAGGGAAAGGAGTTCAGCCAAATTCCAGCCGCTCCTAGGGAACGTCTGTGCCAGTCTGAAGCCTCTGCACAGTGTGTGTTCCTTGATATTGGAGGAGATGAAAAGGTTCCCAACCCGGAGACTACGGGAGCTAGAGGAACTACGGTGCTTTTTCATGGAGCTGTAGCAATGCCTCCCGTACCAGAGCAACATGAACGGTAAACTCCACCCCTATGCCAACGGACGCAATCAGGATGACCACAGGCACGGCACTCAGCTTGATCCCGATGAGGCCCATCATGCCAAAGAGCTCAACCGTCATCAAAGCCAGGACTGTCACCTGTAAGAAAGCACAAGGATGAGTGGCTGGGTACAAACACACTCTAGGTGTGGAAACAAGGGAGGAGTTAAAAGTCCCACCAGGGCCTCACTTCAATCAAGGGCAGAGGGAAACCCCTGGGACCCAAACACAACGAAAGGGCTGACTTGCTGGAACTTCCAACAACGGTTTATACTTCCTCCTTCAACATCTCCCTGCTGGGAAGGGAGATGCCGGGAGAGTTTTGGGACAGCCACTTTGGGACAGTAGGAGTACATAAAGGGGAAGTTTAGTATTCTACTGCAACTTGTTTTTCCAATAAACCTACTCTAGAAAGCAAAAAAATGTTCAGAACTCCACTAGAGCAATTTATGAAGAGCTACACAAACATGGAGACACCACTAGCTACAAATTTGATTTAAAACAAGGTATTTCCTTCTATTTTGATTTTAACCATCAGAGACCACCTTTCCCCTTTGTTGCTTCACCCTCCATCCTAAAGAATGCTGATAGGATGGGGTGAATAAAAGTTCTTTCACCTAAAAGGAGCTTTGCTTTTGTTTGGCAAGACCGTGGCCTAAGCGAGGATGACTCGAGAGCAAGTTAAGCAGGAGAGAGTCATCAGCTAATACAGGTCAGATTACAGCCCCCTTCACTTTGAAGAAATGTGGAGCAACCGGGGTGGACAAAGCAAACAGTTAAATCCAAGGAAAAGCTTTTATTTGCCTTTCGTCTGCCTTGTAAAAATTTGCGAGGAGATGGAAAGAAAATCTGCGAGGTTGACTTTGGAGTTTCTTGGGCCAAAGGTGAGAAAATACAAATAAAACAATAAACTCTGCACGGATGAAAGCGGACAGAATGACCTTCCCTTCTTGGGGGTGGGGAAGCAGGCAGTGGTGGTAGGAGGACACGTTTAATAAAAGTTCCCTTTGCTTTCTTTCAATAAGCTAAGGAAAGATGGACAATATCAACTGCTTAAGTACCATGAAAACTCCTACAGACTAAACATTTACCTTTTAACATACCTGCTGCACAGACTTATGGTGCAGAAACAAGAGACCTTTTCTCTGGTTTTATAATTTTGGCCTTTTGAAGGCTATACCACAGTTCATGGAATTTAAACACTGCCATGATTTTATTAGACTCTACATGAAACTTACTTCAAATCTGACAGTATTATACTTGGAGAAAGGATGCCAAAAAAATAAGTTAGGAATACTAGTTTATCATTTTCTCCCAAAAGTCAAAACACACACAATGCCCAAAACCATCTCTAAAACCATGTGATTCATATACCACTGTCCTAATTTCTTGAATTATCTCTCTGTTTAGAAGAACCTTCTCTATATTAGGTCTGGGGTGATCACAAAATGACTTGGGGGAAAAAAAAAAAGTTATCCTTTGAGTGTATTTCACAAATGCTTAAACGGAAAGTGTGCTTAAAACTTCCCGTATCTACACAAACCGTTTATAGCTGTAGGGAGAGGGGACCCAAGAAGAAGGCCATTAAAGGCTCCACCTAACCATGGACCTCACCACCTCCTGCAGAATAAATATAGCACGGATGATGCAATCTATACCCTTCTCCAGAGGCCCAGACATAAACAAAACTTCCTGGCTGCAGAAAGAGCTATGCTGAAAGGAATTTGACTTCCACAAAGACCCTCAGAATAAACTCACAATGATCCCGGCCGTCCAGGGGTTCAGGAGGAACACGGCACACACAAAAAACGTGCAGGCGAGCACCACGCTGATGGACAGCAGGAGCCAGTGGCGTAGCCCGATGTACTGCTCCCAGAAGAGGAAGGGGTAGCCGTTGGGGTAGCTGGGGAGCCCCAGGCTCGTGTAGTTGTTACAGATGGCTCTGACTTTTTCGATTGCTTCCACAAAGTCCGAGGTGTCGCGCAGGCCGTTGAGGTAGAAAGGGAACTGAGCATATTCGATGGGCTCTGCAGCTGGGACTGCACAGAGGTGACAGGGAGAGAGCCATGGGTAAGGGGCTCCATGCAACACTGAGAAAGGCAAAGGGGTTGTGACCCAGGCATGGAAGAGATGTGACAAATTCCCATGATTGGCCGTCCCCAGATGCTCCATAAATACAACGAGCAGATAAAGAACTCTGCAAGAAAGTCTGCTTACTGCACTTGTTTCAACGTAAAGGACAAAGCAATAGCAATGACACAGTCTTCGGGTCTTTATACAATATTAGTCTTTGGTTTAAAAATTTTAAAGAAATAATCGACCTTTGACTTTTTTTGGTGGGGGAGCCTGTGATCTGTGTATTTATTTAATCTTTCATTTCAATGTTCTAGAAGCAGTCACTCTTGTAATGGGTCTAACCAATTTAGGCATTCAATTGTGGGAACATGTTTTTGTTCAACTGACACAAGCGAAAAATACTACGTTCAAACTGTTTCACTCAATCACTTATGAGAACAAAATAACTCGAAAGTCATGCTTTACTGAGAAAAATGCTTAACTTTCTTATCCTTTTAGTGCTCTAACACACTTAAACCTTCCATGCTTCTTTTTCAATGCAATGCTAAGTCTTCAGCAGCAGGGGAAGAAATCCTTACACAACAAGCATTTAGTTACTGCCGTTGTGTGTTCCAGACCCTTTGGGGTCATTCAGTTGACTTGCTAAACATGATTTGCCCTATTATAATCTCAACTATAAATTTTCATTAAGACAAGCCTTGGCTGCTTGCCACACGGCTCTGGGGTTTAGAAACGGGGACGCACAACCCGCTTGCCCTCCAGCCACGTTTGCACACAGACCCGTCTCCTTTCTCGCGTCTTCGCTCGGCCTCTTATCCAAGGTATAAGCTACTAATAATCTCTCACAAAAATGCAAATTAAATCCACACAGCACCACCTTTCAAAGTCGGGGCAGCGAGGAAAAAGGAAGAGGATGCTGCTGTGTACAGGTTTTTCTGCTCCGGCTTAAATAGCTTTGACAGAGTACAGGTGCTTGGTGGCTTACAGGAATGACCCAACTTGCCAAAAATCCCTTCAACACCAGAGTTGACAAAGTTAAGATAAACATATAATCCCCAGCGATAAAACTCTGCAATAGTAAAATAACACTCAACCTGGAGGCGTCCCCAGCTTTCACACGGAACAGCTGGCATTCAGTGAGATGCCTGGTGGATGTCTTAGAGTTAAAGCTACAAACGGAGATTACAGACTTATTTCTCAACGTGATAGAGCATGGGTTGTATTCCATTACACATCCTCATTTGTCTCCTGGAGTTTGAAACTAAAAGAAATAGATTGTTCTGTTTACACTTTTGAATCCTGGGCAGCGTCAGCCGACGAGGGCTGTGACCAAGCTTGGAAGAACCGAGTGAGACGTCTCCATACACTCTCAGGCCCTGGATGGAGGAGGTTACTTACTTCTCAGCCTGGTTTCTGGCATGTAGTCAGCTTTGTCATGGACCCACTCAGGACGGTGAGGCCGGATGTTGGCCTGGGAGGCAGCATACGCCACAGGGTCGTTGCTGACCCACGCGGTCAGGTAGATGTAGAAAGCGCTGGGATTAATGATGCCGTCTGCATCCACCAGGCGCCGTTTAGTCAACTGCAAAATGGGAAGAACAGAGGCCTTTTTTCAGGAGGGGTTTTGGGGGAAACACACTCCTGCCCGGGGAGAGAAGAGGCAAAACCCGGCACCAGCATTCCTAACAAAGACTAGAACGCCCACTGTTTGCAAGGGTAAAAAAATCCCATCAGCACACCTTTGGTTTCTTTCAAAATGCACTGATCGGAGGATGCAAAACTCTTGAGTGTTTATAACATACACAGTTCTGCAGATGGCCTGGGAATCAACTGAACCAATTAAATCTGCATGCTAAAAGACTGTCTGCAGCCAAGGCGGAGAATGAACAATCTGGAGAAACATATTTATAGGAAGGGAGGGGGAGAAACCTGGCAAGAATCCCCATACACGTCTGTGTGCAGTTAACCTCTGCTGTTAACACTGAAGGAAATGCCACCCAGTAAATGGAGGAGAGCTATAAAAATAAAACAACATCTGTATAAATTTTGCTAACACTAGCCTCCTATGACCTGTGTATTCAAAAAATGCCCATCGCCAGAAAAGTGGAGGGGACTGGCGCACAGCCAGTCTTTCTGGGTAATCTTATTTCTGAGAGAGGTGGTCACACAGAGGATGCCACATCCTATGCCGGCCAAATCCTAGCTCCCTCTCAAGTAGGCCTTGTGGGCTCTGCTTAGGTGAAAAACACTGAGATAGGTGTACACGTACACACACACACACACACACACACACACACACACACACACACACGTATTTTTTTTCCTGTTTACATTCAGGCCTGGTTCCAATGCTTTTGGTCTTTTTTAACAAAATGAAAAACACCAGTGACAGCAGTTAACAGAAAAAGAGTGAAGGAAGAAAGAGAGAGGAGGAGAGTGAGAGAACTAAATTTCAGAGATCTGGATTCAATTAATCCACAGGATATGTAACAACTGTATGTCTTCAAGCCGTCTCTGGAATTACATAGTACAGCTCATGGCCCCCGTGCATGCAGCACCCTTTTCTCCCTCCCAGGCAGAGGAAATGACGGGAGGGGTGCGGAGAGGCGGTCCTGGCCCAACCACTTTTGTCCTATGGCATCCTGTGCCCCTGAAGCCCAGCCCAGCCCCCAGGGACCCCCTGCTATCTCTCAGGTTCCTCTGCCCACATCCTTGTCAACCCTGACAGCATGCTGCATGCTGCTGTAAAGAACCGAGTTCACACTCCATAATAACTCTGAACAATGTACTTTGTAAATGTCACCTTTAATGCCAGCAAAAAAGGGGAGACAATAAACAGAGCTGCTGGGAAGATCATTAGCATTACGGTTTTCTGCCTGAAGGTGAAGCGAGTAAGCTACAAAGAGCAGAGGGAACAGGCTCTGGGAAAGCCAGTAGTAGTGTTGGACTCATTTGAAATCTGGAGGGTCCAAACACACTCACCAACACACCTGAGGAATTAAAAGGGATATGCTGGAATCAAAGTGTCACAGCCAAGGTACACACGCAGTTGGGGGTTTGACTGCCACATAAGAACAGCTCTTGTTACTAAGGGGCGTGAGCAGGAAGGTGAGTCCGCTCATCTTCCGAGGATTTGCATTTCTGTATGCCTTGTTCATGAGAGAGCTGTCGGTGCTCCTTCTCTATTCCTAGGGCCAGGGTGACCCAAAGGAATCAAATGCAGCAAATGCTCCCATCCTCCTAGTAACCTCTGATCTCCTAATCCATCCACCCCAAATTCTGCTCAAATGACTGCTACCCAATGACTTCATCTTTTCAAATTTGAATACAACTAAGACCAAGCGGTAACAAGTATTAGAATTGAAAAAGAACAATACAACACAGCATTTTTAACATGGAAAGGAGCCTTGACTGCACTTTGTTCTGATAACTGCTCTGACGGTAGGTAACACACTTGTCCCCATTTGGCAGATGGGCAAAGTGAGGCTCTCTGGCTTGCTGGAGGCCACACAAGTAGCAGGTGGGATGAAGTGAATTAAAGCCAACTCAATGTTCTTCCAGCCCCATAGCTCAGGTCTCCAGAAAGCACAGGCTGGGAACAGTATGGCAGCTGCTGGGCACACAGCTCTCACCAGTGCCCTCGGGAACTCCACCGTACAGGGTGGGAAGAGTACCTGACTGATGTCAATGGGTTTATCACGGCTGCCGGTCTGCACCAGGAGTTTGTAAGCAAGGACTCCGTCATCGGATCCATTTTTATAATTGTTTGGCATGATTTTCCCAGTTTCCCAGTCACTGTCGAAGGCATCCTGAAGCCCTGAAAAAGAAAAGCGTGTTTAATACATTGTAACTCTTCACGGGAAGGACCCTGATCTTAACAAGGTGGCTGAGGACCAAGAGCAGCACAGGGCGGTAGGGACATCAACCAAGGGCATTCTGTGTTCTGCTTGCATTCCACTTCAACTTCAAGTGGTAACATTAGATTTTTTAAGAATGAACCTCAGGTAGCTAATAATCATTCCTTCAAAGGTGCAAGAAGGGAATATTCACTTCTAGAAAACAAATACACATTTTACCCTAAAAAACACTCCTTTTCCTCCATGACTATTCCAAAGCAAAGTAAAAGCCGGAGCACGAGAGAGCTGGCTGGCTGGGCAAGGAAGACACACCAGGCTCATTAATGGTCTCATGCCACCGTCGGGTGCTGAGCCATGGATTCTTCAATACAACCAGAAATTCCACTGGGAGGGGGGAAAAGCACATTCAAATTCCCAACTTCAAACAGCAACTCAGCTGCTTCAAGCCCAGGGTGAGTGAACACGATTCTGTCAATTTGTTCCATCTGTTCAACTTGTGGAGCTAATACAAGTTGTGGGATCTGCTGCCAGGTTGTGTAAAGATCACAGCCAACACCTATTCACTCTCGACTGTTCTCTTCCTCTTTGCCACCCTTCCTCAGAAGAGGGGGTGTGCAGGAGAGGGCAGGCAGAGAGCTTGTGCGCGCGTGTGTGCAGAGGGAAATACCTCACAGGGTAAATTTGGATCAGATTGAGAACAGGAAGCCACAGGCCAATACAAGGGGGCTCTGTGAGAACAGATGACAAACCGCAAGCCCGGGGAGGGAAAGGAAAGAGCTTTCTGGGCTTGGGGGATGGGCAAGCCCACCAGCCCACCACACACAGCTGTGCTTGGCCTCTGTAATCAAAACCATCATTACAGACCTGACGGTTTGGCTACAGCTGTAGAGAGATAAGCGAGTTGGAAGAGAAAACAGGGCCCTGGTGACCTGGCCTTGGGGTCTGAGCCATCCCAGTGTGCAGGCACTCTCCTCTGACACCCCCAGCCTCCTTTCTATTGCCCTACTCCCCCCAAATCACCTCCCAAGTAGAGCTCCTGAGCCCCAGCAGCTCAGGAAACCACATCTTTTGAACAAGCTGCACATGCATGGGTTATACATGGCCAGTGAGAAGGGTTTATTTCATTTCACGATATGCCTTGAGTGACTTCAAAGACACCCCCCACCCCCTCCCCAAAAATTGGGTTCCATCAATGGAAATGGTTAAGCTCCTGAGATTTGCAGTAAGGGGGGGTGGTGTGTGAAGCACAGGACCCTGCCCCCCCCCTTTTTAAACTAAACCTTCCTTCCGACATTGCTGTGGGCATTGTTTTTATATGAACAATTTGGGGGTGAGGGCTGTGGGCTCAGTGGTGAAAGAAGAGCCTGTTAGGGGGCGAGAGTGGAGGGGTGGCAGGCAGGGAGACCACCGGGACGGCACACCCCCAATGCTCACACAGACTGTTTTTCATAGCAAGGCATGCACACAACAAGCTGTATTGAACAGATGTTATTTTATTACCTAAAGCCTTTTTTTCCCCCCGTTTTTGAAAAAAATAAACAGGAGAGGAAAAACAACGCCACCCCCCTAAAAAAGGAGGCCTGGTCTGCTTTCCTCGCTATAATAGAATTTTCATCATGTCACGGCTTCTGTGGTCTTTTAACCCTTTCCCTCTTGACCTGTTGATCCTAAGGAGCTGCTCATGCTCAGTGTCACCGCTCTTGCTTAGCGTCACCAGGCTGTCTCAGCATTTTACGCCGATCACCCTTCACTTAATTCCTACAACCACCTTGTGAGATGGCCCTGCTAGCCCCAGTGTTCCCATGTTACAGATGAGGAAACTGAGGCTTGGAAAGGTCAAGTCACTTGATGAGGGCCAGCAGCAGGCAAGTGTTAGAGCTAAGCTTTGGACTCAGGCTGCCTTATTCCAGAGTTGGCTGGAACCACTGAAGCTCTAAATTGCCCCGAACACTCTGTGGTGCCCAGGAAGGATTTGTGGAAGACACAGGTAAGATTAGCAGAATTAACTTGGGTACCGACGATGTCTAGTGGTAAACTAGGTAGGTCTCAAAACTCTTCAGTGCAGTTTTAAGACACTTGTGCACTAAGAATTTGGGGACACCCTAGAGTGAAACAAAGATAGAAAGATCCAATTTGGGAGGTCCACCTTACTGGCAATTCAGGTCAATTCATCCTCCATGCTGCTGGCCCCCAACGACACTCTACTTGGAATACAAAGATGAATGAGAAATAGTCACCGACTTTACAGAGACGTTAAGTCCTTATAATTAGCATATTATTTTCTGACTAATTACCAAAAGGTCAAGTAACAGTGGTTTGGAACACACAATATGATTCTGGACACAAAACAAGGGACAAGGATTTGCATCCACTGCCCCCTGGCCAACATTTTATATCCCAACACATGCGAACTGCAGAAAAGAACCTGACATTTTACTTCTTTTACAGCAAAACTTGAAAAGTTTTAGTAAAACTTTCCTCATTCTAAATATCTTATACTAAAAATTATTTCCTGGTGAAAAGTTCTGAGCTAATTATCCCAACTGCCAATTTTTGTTTGCTATGGGACCCTAAAAAGAAAACATTAATTTGAATTTCATTCGCATAATTCAACGTGAAATATAAATGAACACCATTTGTACATGATAACGCACAGTGTGGTGTATATTTCCAACTTTATTTACATGTGTTTAAAGATGGCACGTGGGATAATTTCCATATTGCCATTTTATATTGTTTACGAGTTCAAAAACCTCCCAAGCTATCGAAATGTTGATGAAGACCAGTGGGGTGACATGGTTTTAAATGGTAATTCCATTAAAAAACCAGTGAGGATCCCATCACTTAACAACCACATAAAATGTTTAGAAGGAACGCTGATTCAAGGATAACTGCTTCCTTGCAGAAAATGCTCGAGGACCAGAGGAACCACTCAATATGCCTGAAATACATCTAGGCAGCCGACAGTCTCAGTGCATGGCCATTCTGTGTGTAGTGCTCAGCCGGACCTCCTAAGAGTAAAATGCAGTTAATTCTAAGCCTGGCTGGGACCCTGGCTTGGGAGCATTAAATGGTCTAGGTGGGTGCTGTGTGTCCCCTTAGCAACCAAAACATGACTGAAATGAACCTTTTAAAAAGGTTCTCAAGTCCAACGCTTTAGGTCTTTGGAAAGATGGAGCACAGGGATAATTTACAATCCGCTATAAAAAGGTTAGCTCTGCACTGCCTGGAGACAATACCCCTCAGCCCCCTTCCCCACCTCCGCCTAGCAAGGCCATACTGAGTATCCAAAGGAATGGCTAAAGACACTGAAATCAATCCTACAATAACCCTCCTTTGCTCAGATACTGGCAGTGCACTGCAGATCTCTTTGTCATCTGTGGCAAGTTATTTGCATGTCTTTGGCCAACGGGAAAGGGGGGGGGGGAGTGAAAAGCAGGGAATGTCTCAAGTGTCTGGTCCTCTTTTGACATATCCAAAAAGAATCACTGCTTCCCAAACTACTGTGAAAAATAAGACCTGCAACAAATTCAAATTAATCTTGGAGCATGTCGAAAAGTAATACTAATATCATGTAGTTCTCTTTGCCTTTCTCAAAAAAAAAAAAAAATCAAATCATATAATGAACAAAATTTTAGGAAAATAAGTCAAAGCCAGAAACTGTACTGAACAATTTTCAATCATACTCAAGTTGTTTACCATTTCATGCAAACTCACAAACTGGCTACTTAATCTTTACATACAAGAGTATTGAGTTAAGACCAAAAAAGGCACTTAAATTTGTGTTTAAACAAATCTAATTAAGTGGGAAATCAAGACAATCATTTGGATAACTTAAGCCAAAACAATGTTGGGGGCCATAATTATTTGGATATTTCAGTAACAGCATCTTTGCTTGAATTGTGTGGGTAATTATCATGATTCTCCACTTCACTTTGCATGTGTCAACACAGAATGAATGAACAGATGTTCTTGGAATCACTGAATACACTCATATTCAGTCAGCAGTTAGGAGCAAATTTTGATCTTTTTTTTTTCTCCAGCTGACTACTCTTGTTCCTAGAAACGTTTCTAAGAGCAAGGTAAGAAGCTAAAAAGGCATTTTAAAGCAGAATTTGATTATTTATGAAATACTGTGAGATGTGATTACGCATGCAAGCTTACTTCATGGCATTTTAAACAAAAAAATCAAAAGATGGTCAAAATATGGAATTTTAAATGATATTCACCAACAATGCAAAGTCTAGTGGTGTAGTATGCTATAATTTGGCAGTGAGCCAGTCTAGAAATTCCATCAACACTTTGTTTCGCTTAGTCACCAAACTAGCCACCATCCCCTCAAAGAGCACTGGAATTATCCAGCTCCATATTTTATAACATGCTTTCCCATTTCCTAATGTGCACTCATAAATTCTTACCGAAGTTCCCGCGTCACTCGACGAATTGTTTGCATCGTTTTATAGGTAAGAGCCAGTTTTGGGAGGCCACCCCAGAACTAGTCTACGTAAGAAGAATTTGAAGCAGCACTTAGAGAAGTCGAAGAAACATGCCAGTGGTACATTATAATCTAACACCTGAATCAAGGGAACAGAAGGGACTTGTGGGAGATGAACACACCCAAGACCAAACGGTGAACGCTTACAGAGGACGAGTGCCCTCTCGCAGCATCTTACCTTGGAGCCAGTCTCTGAAGTAGTGTAGCCACATTTTGGGAAGCTGTTTATTTTCCTCCAACATGACGTACTTCACATTACTGAAACTCTTGTGAAGGTCATAAAGTAAGTGCTGGATATTCGGGTAGTCTGCTTTCTGGGTGACGATATACATGTTGTAGAAAGAGAAGTATTTGAACTGTGCAGCAATAAAGTCATATTCTCTGGTTTCCCGAGGCACAATATCTGTAAGATCCAGCCCATCGCGAACTCGGGTGGTCCCATAAAGGCTGACCCCCAGCAAGCCCAGGAAAAGGAGGATCACCACGACCTGCAACAGAACAAGAGGCTCGAGGTCAGACCCCGAGGCACATAACCGACTCTCTCTTGACAAAGAGAAGCTGTTTGGTTTATGCCTCACTTTTACCTCCACACTGGCCCTGACGTAGCATGTAGGGGTCGTTCTCGCAGGGGGAAACCATAAAATCATAGTCATCACATTGTTAAACAACCTCCCGAAGAATACAATGTTTAAAATGTAAGGAGTTGATCTAACCTCATAGAAACACTGGCTGCACAGAGATTCACTCCTATAGAAGATGAGCTCATTGAAAGGGTACCCCGCTCTCAATGGACCGCCTCCTTAGGAGGCGTGAAACAGATCACACCTGATGAATTCCCAAGGAGCTTATCCTGTTACTGCATAGAGACAGGAAGGGTACTCTGCTCGGGCACATTACCTTGGCTTTTGGTTTCAAGAGGAAAGGAGCATAGTGCTTCTCGGCAAAAGAGGAGAGTGTCCACTTGGTACAAGGGGGTTCAAGGCAGTGCAGGCTGGAGTCGGAGAACTGGGACAGCAGGTCCCTGGTGGAGCTGGTGCTCTCCGGGCTCTGGCAGCTCAGGGTGTCCTGCGTCAGGGTGACGGGCTGCACAGAGATCTCGGAGCGCGGCTCGGCGGTGGTGTAGTACACGTGTGTGTGGGGGTCGTACTCTGTGCGGAGCTGCACCGTTGACTGCATGGTGATCTGTGTCTCGTGGGCAAAGCTGTGGCTGCTGTAGGGGGGTGGGGGGCTGGAGCGGGTGCTATCGTGAGTCTCCGTGTAGGCCTGGGGTTCCACCTGGATCACTCTGCTGACGCAGGGGCTGAAAGAGGGGGGAACTGTGTTGCCATGAAACAGGGAAATGGTGCTCTCATTTTTGCCAGTGACCGAAAATATCCATTTTACACAGCTCTGATTTAGGAGAGAAACTGCATACTGTTGAACTTTGCAAATATCACCTGAATTCCCTATCTGGACACAGACATGAGTAAGTCGAAGGAGGCCCAATGGATGGCTGACCCTGAATTTGGCTGACGAAATCAAGTTCCATGCTGATGAACCCCTTCAAAGAATAATTCCTTAAAAAAAAAAAAACCAACCAAAACACCCAAAGGGCTGTATTTTTTCCAGGTGGGTATTTTCTACTTTTGCTTTGCCCTAATCCACAGACGTGACACACTCCCAATAGTGAGCAATAATGGTTCATGATAGAAATAAATAATCACGTGTATCATAACCTCAGGTCTGTGAGAATATTTGCTTAGGGGAGCAGAGAACCCCAGTAATTCTGCTATGCCCCCCAAGGAAGCATCCTCTGTCCACGGTCTCCCTTACCTCCATCACACCGGTACAAGGCCTGTTAAGTGCACTTCCTTCCAAGTCCACAGGCTACAGCGTTCTCTACACACCACCACTCTGCACCCAACAAATAAGGGCCACCGCAGCCAGAAAACATACCTTGTAAAACAGCAGAAAATATCCAATCTCCTGTCCTCACGTCGATACAGATCCATGCTGAGAATTGCAGGAAAAATGAGCAGAACCATAGCAAAATTGAACACCACTACTACAGCCGCCTGGGAGCAGGGGGGAAAAGAAAATATATAGGTCACCAATATGTCTCTTCCCAGTCAAGAGGATTGCTTTGAAAATAAAGATATTTTAAACATATTTCTTTCACATTCCTACTGAAGTGTTTAAACTTGAAATGGATGTTAAAAGTCTCTCATCACTTTGCTTCTTTTTCATCATTACGAGACCATTTGACTGGACTAGCCCCCATCATTCTGGTCCTTTCCATTGCTAATAATCATTCCCATGAACCTGTAAGATACAAATATAAGAACTAAACTGGTATCCTCCTGTCTTGCTAGCATCCTAACCAGACCAGATCTACAAAGGCAAAACAGAAGACACTTGAAATGTTTTAATTTAAAACCAAAAGGAACACTTCCTTCTCAGAGCACATCTAAGAGTCCATGCAGCCTTGATTTTAAACTTAGAAAATGTATATGTAAAGGAGACTGAGTATATCAAAATGTCGTCTTTAAAACATGAAATAAAATTTCAAACGCATCCCCTGAGGTTTTTAATAGGCACATTCCAAATAGCCTCTGGAGCAGCTTGTGGGGTGAGTGAGCGCAGTCACACAAAAGGTCAAGGAGAGTTAAGCAGAGAGAAATTCCTGTGTGTGATTATAGTATGCAGAATAAATAAGGACAGATTCAAAAGTCACTCCATAACCTAGAATAAACACAGGCTAGATTCTGTGGTGCCTTGGCAAATCTCCTGCTGACCCAGTAAAAATTACACAATTGGGCTGTTAACCGGGGAAAGCCAATGGAGAACAGTTGAAAGAGCTCGCCCGTTCACAAAAGCAGCGAGAGCAGCAGCAGCACGGTAAGAAAAATGCAACCGGAATGCTAAGGAACCAAGGAATCACCAGAAATTTAAAAAAAAATTATAAACTCTTGCGAGGTTTTTCAAACAACTGTTTAGTTCTAAAACCTTCTCAAACTGGCTACACGTCTCAGGGCGAGAGAAGAAAACAGGATTATAACTGACAATTAAAATCCGAGGAAAACTTCGCAAAGGGCTTTGGATAGCAATTGTGAATTTACGCTCAAGGTGAAATTGCAAACCTGAGCTCTGGAGAGATGCCTTTCAAGAATGAATTCTCTGTCAAGTCTACAAAACCAAAAAATAACCAAGAGGCTCTTTTAAAAAGGACCTGACCCCTCTCTTCTTAAAAAGTCTGCCGTGAAAATTCCTCATCAAGTCAAAATATATGAATGTGTTCACTTACTACCCTAACATACATTAGGTACTTTAAAACCCTGCCCAATGGGCTAATATTAATAAGCAAATCACTCTTTTGACTAGAGGAGTCATCTAAGATACAAATACTTCTAAAAGAAAAGCCAGGACACCGTGCTGGGTACTGGAGACACAAAGATAAATACGACGAAACTCTGCTCTCAGGGACTGACATAGCCAGACCCATGAACAAATGACAATTCGGGCTGATGAAGGTATAATAAAAGCATGCACTGCGTTCCACAGCAGCTCAGAACAGGGGGACAGCAGGCAGGTGGGAGTGCATGTGGGGTGGGTGGGGGTGAGGACAGTGATCAGGGAAGATTCCTCAGGGAGACGCAGAAGACAAGGGGACTCTGGTAGGACCAGGGAGGAAGGAAGCCCAAAAGGCAGTGTCTGAGGGACACACCTGGCACAGGCCATTCAGCGCTGCTGGGTTTAAAAACTCTGGGGATGAGAAAGGGGGAGCCATGGGAGATCAGGTAGTTAGTTACACATGATCATTCGATTCCTACAGCAACCAGGAGTCAGACACTCTATTACACGATAAAGACCTGTTGGTGCAGAGGAGGGTCACCTGCGTGAGGTTCCTGAGTCAATGGGATTCAAACTCAGGTCTGTCGCCTAAGTACTCGGCCAGATGGAGACCTATTAGGTTTGGTCACCTCCTGAAGGGAGGCATAGGCTGGGTTCCGACACTTGACCAAGCAGACAATAGGGAGGCTGGCAAGAATGGGTCTGATTTTCCAGGAGAACTCAATCGTAGAGGTCGAATCCTTTCAGCTTTTTCTTTTTACTACAGTCATGTCTAGAACTCAGGAGCGTGATGCAGACAAACTCTGGGCATCTCGGTTTGAACAAAAGTTCCTAGGGACGAGGGCAGAGAGACTGAAAAGACAAGGCACACAGGTGTACATACACGGCCAAGGGGTCCTGGCTAGAGCAACACCGGTACTTTCCGGAGGGGCTGGGGAATGTCTGGTACCAGCCTCATACAATGACGAAATCTGATGGGCATATCTTGCTCCCGTGTCTTGGAGCAATGAGAGAGAGAAGCCCCAAGCAGTGTCCCATCTACCCTCACTGTTAAATGACTTATTACACACACAGGGAGGATCTTTTCTGATGAGAAAATAGCAGAACTTCAACATCTCCTAAAGTGCACCAAATTAGTAAAAACAAACAGCAAGGAATTCTCAGTCAAGGAGAAGTGGAGCAAAGGGGAATTTAAGAAATTGTAAGAAAACCTGAAAAGATGACAGGGAGGACTGTGCACTGTCAATTCTAATTGCTGTGCTTCAAGGAAGCGTCCCATTTCCTGCTAAGCATCTATGGTGGCCCCACTGAGACACTTGCAGAGCACAGTGATGCACTGGCCCTGCCTAGAGGGGCCCTCATCTCAAGCCTCCGACCATTTGGAACAATAAGGCACTCAGTTCCGGGAGTTTCAGTGAAGAACAAACACCATTCAGTTACCAGCAAAGCTCCAACACAGGGCATCAGTTCCCAAAGAATTACAGCCAGTGCCATGCTTTCTGGTAAGAAGTGGCATTAGGACAGATGGATGGAGATTGACAAGGAGGGACGGGGCAGTTTATTTGGGGAAAAGAATTCTACATATTTTGGTAAGGCTACAAAATTGGAAAAGTTCCACAGGGAAAATTCCTAAATTAACATAGGTTTATTATCGGATAGAACCTCTTTGGGTCTCTCCCTTTTGATGCTTACTCTGTAGCATCCTAAAAATACGAACACAAATGAATACCCAGAGTCACAACTTAACACAGTTCACTAAAGGTAAGAAAACTACGTAATGGTCAATTTCGACGTAAATACATTTCAAAACATTATCTGAAAACTACTGCCAAACTCATGGCACATTCTTCTTTTTTCTTGCAGTTTCCTCTTTTTGGTGGGATAGGGGTTTGTTTGTTTGTTTGACAGGGAATGAGCCAGTGTCATGGGAAGCCATTCTTTAATAAATGAGGACTCCTGGAAGCCACAGAAGCAACTTTCTAAAGTGACACTCCAGAGCCTCGGAATAGAAATGCAAAACCAACAGTACTCATTTCATCTCAGTCAGGTGCTTACCTTGGAAGAACTTAGCGTACTGGATTTTCTAAAAGACGTAAGGAAAACTCATGTAGCGTTTCAGACCACCACACCATAGGATACCATTAGAGGAGAGTATGCCTTGATGAAGCATCAGTGTGTACTGAGAGAAGACGAGAGAAAATGAGAGAGGACAAGAAGAAAAGAAGGAGCGTGAGGCAGAGCAGACAAAGAACAGTGAGGGAACAGGTGAGCAGGAAGGAGAGAGGTAAGAGAAAGGGTCCCACAGCTCGAAGACTCTAGAACAACTTCTCAGTTCCAGAATCTACTGCATATGAACCAAGTACAAGACATCAAAGGGAGCTGTGCAGCTGCGCGCCCGTGCGAAACAGCATTCTAAAGCTTCAGCTGTACCAGTAATTCAGCAGCCATTTTTTCATTATCTTCCGTATTATTGAGCAGTTAGTTATCTTTTCATTTTCCTGAGCTTTCATCCCAGTTTCAGGTTTCACTTCATCCACTTATTCGCTTACTTTTTCTATTTCTATTTCTATATATCACAAAAATGAACATTTTATTTTCTTTAAATATTTCTTCTTTGGGGAGCTGGTGGTCATAGTAATTGGTACAGAATCTTTTTTCATGTTATATCTAACACTACATATTAAACAAGTCTAGTGTCCCAAACACAGTAGGATCATTAGTTGCTTAGGTCTCTTATCAGTTAATTAGTAAAATGAAATTCAAATATAAAGACTAAAACAAAAACTAAACATGTTGACAAAAATATAAACAGAAGCCTACTCTATCATTTGTCAATGTCTGTTCCTGGTCACCAGGATTAAAGAGAGTAAAGCAGTATGAATAAACTGAGTGGAGTAATAGTTTAAAAAGTAACATCAAAAGTTATTTCCTTGAAAAACCTGACCATCTCATGAAGTACATATCATATTGCAAAACAAAAAGAAATAAAGATAGGGAATGCCACTGCTCCTTTGCATATGTCTTAGAAAACAGTGGAAGCTTTCAAATTTGAATTTAGTTCACCAAACTTCAATAATATCCATGAGACATCAGAACCCTAAACCATCTCAGGCTCAGGACAACCACAAAGTGGCCAAGTAGCAGTCCTTATCTGCTACCCTGATGGATGTCTGGGTTCCTATGGGTTTCTGTCAGCTGCAGAGCCACGCCGGTGCTTTCGGCCAAGCACAGACTGACGGTGGCTGCAGCCCCAGTCTAGAGAAGTCTCCATACTTACAATTCACATAAGCTGGCTCTTTGTTTAAAAAAAAAAATATCTGATGGCCTCTTGGTGTGAAAGGGCCTGGTTTGGAAGGAAAGAGCAGAACAATGCAGGAGCCAAATTGCTCTGCATACGATGGGAGAGGAATTTTGAGTTTTCCTGGGCAGCCTGAGAGGGGAGTCTGGGACCAAAAGGAAAGAGGAGAGGAGAAAGGCGAGTTTGTGGAAGCTAACTAAGGAAAGGAGGGGACAAAAACCCAACAAACCCTCCTGCAGGCAGAACAAGGCCAACACGTCCTCCCCTGCAGTGGTATCTAATACTCAAGTTTATGTTGTCACCTAGCCTGGGCTACACTGCTACCTTCTCTTATCAATGGGGTCTGCTCCACACAGCTCCCTTGTGTTGAGGCTGCTTTAGGAACTCAGGAGAGGGTGGCATGCTTGGGCAGGAAGCACAGAAATTTGGTGGGGTTTAGAATTGGAAGGGCCAAGAAGCGGGCTGTGCTGTGGATGAGTCAGAGGACTCCTGCCATCTGGAGTAGGGCTTACTGGAGTGGCCCTGGGACCATTTTAGTTGGACTGCGAAGGAAAGGGCAAGTCCATAAGGCACTAGGTCCTGAGGATACCCAGGCCACGGGCATCTGGGCTACGGGGCTTCCAAGGAAGGAAAGGACCCTGAACTTTTGTACAGGGAATGTCAGGATTCCTGCTTAATGAAGCATATGCCCAGAAGAGTCCCCAGTGCTGGCATGCTACATCACTTCCTGGCAACGGGACTGCCAGCCCAGTGATGGAGATGGTCAGTGTCAGTGCCGTGCTCACACAGGTTCAATTACGGGAAACTCACCTGGAGGGAGAAGGCCCGCAGGGCGGGAATTGGGATCAGTGCGGCCATAAAGAAGGCTGTGACATTGCTGATGGAGGTGAGGGCCACGCTGGCTCCTGTGCGCTTCAGGCATTCCCCGGTCCTGTCCTGCGGGCGAGAAACCACAGTGCTGAGAGCTACACAGGGCAGGGTTCCCTTAAAGCACAGGCTGGGTGAACGATTCAAATACACAGCCAAACAAGACAACTGGCAGTTTATAGTGTGACGTCAGGGAATAAGGAAGGAGTAGCTCTGCCTCCCCGCTAACACCGGCACTGAAAACATTTTCAGTACGATCCACATAGTCATGTGTTGTTCATAATTATTACCATCTAAAACACAAAGCTGCAAGTTAATGATGTAAGTAAATTTTTAGTATGATTTAAAAGGGGGTGGGGTGAGGACAAAGTGACCCCCAAAAAAACAAAAACAGAGAAACAAATGTGCAGTTTGGAATACATTTCCTGAGATTCTTCTAACTTACTTATTTAGAGCCAGTGATCTGTCTTCTGACTTGGGACTAAATTATTTACTGGGCCAGATTGAGAAAAATGAAAGGACAACTACTCAGGAACAGAGGGGGCTTTGGCTGTTCCCGAAGCTTTCTTCTTTTTTTTTTCTATTACCTCGAAAGGGATTCTTTTATTCTGTCCTGTTTCACTAAATGCATGAGCCAGAAGGAAAACATCATCCACACCAACGCCAAGAGCAAGAAATGGCAAAACCTACAGTGGAAACAGAGGACAGTGCATTAGACATGTGAGGTCCAATTCTGATAATCCTGAGGCTATTTAAAACATTGCCACCAGCACCACCAGTAGCTATACAAAGGACAGCTTACATTAACTCATGGTGTAGGATTTAGTTTTATCTGATAGTTAAATCCCCAAAGCCTAGCAGTTTTAGCTCAGAGTAGATCTTGTACATTTCTGTTTCTAAGCTCTAGATACAATGATTTTTTAAAAGTTATTAAATGGGAAAGAATGGAACTCATCTAAAGCAGTGATTCTCAGAGCATGATCCCTGGACCAGCATCATTGGGAACTGGTTAGAAATGCAAATTCTCCACCCCCATCCCAGACCAAATGAGTTAGAATCCCCAGGGGTGGCACCCAGCAATCTGAGTTTTCGCAACCCCTCCAGGTGATTCTAATGCACACTGAAGTCTGAGAACCATTGCTCTAATAAATGATCTAAATTCCACCGATAAGTGAAGCATCTCGACTAAACAACAAGCCCATTCAGATCTGCTCACTGCTGAGTGGGAGTGGTCCATTTACAGACACAACACCCCTGAGAAATGTGGCATTCTAGTGGAAAAGGCTGGAAGACCCTTTCGGTAACATGGAGACACAAAAGGCCACACAGGAGGCCGGAGCCCGGGGAGGGACGTCGGTCAACAAAATGGACGGATGGCTCCTTTAGTACCTGAGTTGTTGCAGCGTTAAAGGAAATCCCGATCAATGAGCACAGGCCCAATCCTGCAGCTACTGACAGTGCAACCAACAGGACGCCAGCCAGCCCCACGGCACCCTGGGACTTGGAGCAGTCCCAGCGCAGCATGGTTAAACAGGCATAGGCAAGCTGCAAGCAGAACCATGGGTGGGGTTTGGGGGGTGGGCAGATGAAGGAATGAAGGGTAATGGGAGGAGGGGGAAGGAGAGGGAGGGGGAGACACAAAACAAAAGCCAAACATTAGAATGTGTAAGGATTCTAATGTTTTCCCCCACCCATCACCCCAAATCAAAAGGTAGAACTTATGAAACCCAACAACAAAACTTTACATTACAGACATCACACGAAATGATACAAGTCAAAGATGGGCAAACTGCAAATGGGAAAAAATGCTTTACACGACCACTTTTACAACTGTTATGAAGCCCCCAGCTCTCTCTCTCTCTTAGATGCACATGTGTGTTAAGAGCAGTTAAAAAGCAGGAGCCGTCATGGAAAGGTAAAAACCAAAAACCAAAACAAACCCCCAAATCCCCAGGAGAATTGAATTGATCGTTACCATCAGTAAGTAGCCACTGGCCACTCGGATGACACTGACATCGGAGAAGGACTTGAGGATGTCGTCCAGGGTCGTCGTGGTAAAGGATAGCACCTTCTGAGTGGAGTTCTGGGCGACACTTTGATGAACCACCTGTGGTCACAACATAAAAGTCCCAGGTGGGATGAAGGCTTCAACGAGCTCCCATAGCACAGATGGTGGGGGATGCACGTCCCCTCCACCTAACCCCTACTTTTATTCTGATGCATTATAAAGAGCTCTACGTGATTCAGGTTTGAACTTGGGCTAACATTAAATGACCCTGGGCCTGGGACAGTGAAGGCGACTGCTAATCACATGAGAAGTGGTGCTGAGGTGAGCCGGCCACTGCAGGTCCCTCTGGGCTCTTTATTCCTCACTGTGGAAGACTGTATTCCCCTCTCCATAGCTCTACAAGACTGTAGTTCCCTCTCCATCAGTTCCCCCTTAATCCAAAACAACTCATTCTTACGGGCACTCCTCCCCCCTTCATTTGCTGGCCACTTTTAAAAGGTCACATGCAGCTTTGTAGAGGTCACTGCTTGGGAAACAAAGGCCAGCTCCTGTCACATGACCTAACCAAGAGGACTGCAGCTGTGAACAGATTCTATGCCTTGCTAATGTTTTCCAGACACCTTTTCTTGCTGAGTGTTTTTTTAAACACTATTATGTCTTAGCTCTGGAGTTCACAACTGGTTACTCAAAATGTTTCAGGGTACCCCAATCAGGGCATCACCCAGATATTAAGATTTTCAATATCAAGGAAACGGAAAAAAATTTTCATCCCTCAACCACCAAGTTCCCAGAATTATAATGTTTTGAACATAAATTCTAATGAAAAAAAAAAGTTTTAAAACTTCATTCAAATGAAGTATTTAGTCACTAAGGGGCTTGAACCCAGATTCAAAGGTGGGCATTGGCACGCTGGAGACCCACCTCCACGTAGGTCCTCTGCCAGGCCTCCAGGATGGCCGCCGCCTTGTCCTCATTCCAGTTGATGTGCGACACATACTCGTACCCCTTGAAGTGTTCGTACATCTGTTTCGGAGTCATTAACTGAAACATGGTCTGCAAGGCATGGGCGCTGCAACGGGGTTGGGAGTGGGTGAGAAGGCGTAGGTTAGCACCCCCAGGAAGCTCTCATGGCATCAAATCCCAAACGAGCACCCCCCCCAACTCACCTGCAGTCACTCTACCCTTCTACATGAGCACATGTTTCCATTAAAATGGGACCTGGATGGTTATTGTATTTAATAGATTGATGTACCATACTAAAGGTGTAACCTTACAAACCTTTTACAGATAGCCCCCAAAATTAAATTAATAGGCAATTTCCTTTCTGTTTCTACTCAATGAAAAAGGAAGGGTAGAGGGGTAGATAGCTGGACCAGATATGCTGAGCTCACCCTTGCATGCTTGCTTGTGTAGAAATCCCAGACGACTGCTTTCCCAGGGGTGAAATCTCAAATGGAGGGCCTGACACTTGACGGAGTGGAGTCAAGTGCAGAGGATAACTCTTGGTTAGTTGTCATTTGCTGGTCTTTTCCTTTAACAAGCTATGATGGAGTCTAGCTCACACCATTTAACTCTCTGTGCTATGACCAATGTCTCTTGCCTGCTTTACCCTTGCCCCTATTTTCTACATAATGGGCAGATCTAACACCCCACCGTCACGAATGACAGTCTCAATGAAAACGACACATCTCTCGAAAACTTCCCCATACGGTGCCTTTTGAGCTGGTTTGGTCTGCTAGTATTTCCTAATATTCTATTACACCACACGGCTAGCTACGGTATCCGTTAAATATTAATACAATGACACTTGCAGATGTCAGGAGGGAAGTGGTTTGTTAGGCCAGGACAAAAACGAGGTGGCTTGGATTTCCCCGTGTGCTGGATTACCTGACAAGCTTCCCAGTGCTGTTCTTGATGGTACCGCCCACAATCAGCTCCTCCTGCCAGTGCATGTACTTCCGGGATAACCCATGACATCCGCCATTCAAAACAAGGGCCATATCGAGAGGCTAAAACGGAAAGGCAGCTACATAATTACAGGCATCAGCAGGCAGGTCACATGCCTTGTTCAAATCCAGTGCACTCAGGGCTTGTTTGTTTCACAGAGAACATTAAAAACAAGGCTAATGAGAGGCGTATGGCAAATCTTACAGCAAAATTTCGCTCTATAAACAAACTTAGTTCCACAGACACACACACACAAAAGTCGTTGAGAATGAAATCTTAAAAATGGAAATAACAGAACAAAGAATAGGGGGAAATATCAATTTTTTCTCTCTGCCCGTCCTGAGAAGACACTGCCTGTACTCACTTTGGTTGCGTTTTTATTGGGGGCTGTGGCGGGGCAGTCAGGATCAGCCGGATTGAGGCAGGGCCGGTCCATGTACCCATGACCAACTTCTGCCTTATTCAGCATTTCCTCCCAGCTGTCCACTTGATAGTTTATTTTCTTTAATTCTTCTAGGAATTCCAAAGGGTCAAAGTTTGTCCACTGTAAAGGAGGCTTACCTCTGTGAAAAAAATTAGGAAGCAAGACAATGAAAAGAGGTTCCCACACCCTTAGTAAAATAACAGGACTACATATATTGCATATACTGCATCCGACTGCATGAGGCTTTTTGGTAATGCTGCCATCCAGGGACAGTGGCATTAACAAAAATGCTCCTTTCTGGTTTATCTGCATGCAAACCTAAGTCAGGAAAATAATTCATGAATGACGATGGCAAGCAGAGAGCCGATAAATGAATGAAGATACAAAGAATCTTTACTGGCCGATCTATTGTACTTAATACCCAAAAACAAAATTAGCCAGTGGGTGCTTCTCAGCAGAAGACTGGGATTCAAAATTAAGACAAATATAAATAAATAAATAAATAAATAAATAAATAAATAAATAAATAAATAAATGGAATCACAATGTCAAATTAACACTTGCCGCTTAATAAATGCTTTGTAAATGTCATCAATCAAAATATTTGATCTCCATTACCTGTAATAATCCCATACTTATGAGCTCTCTCTGACAGCCTGGCAGTCAACCCCATAAGCCCCCTGCTGCCTCTGCCATCACCGCCATCAAGGCCACTTCCCCCCACACTCACTTTTGAATTTGTGCTGTTGACAGACCAGAAAGGCTTTTGGCTGCCTGTTATGTGGTTCAAACCACACTGTAGCTGCTTAACCAGGCTGAAGTCATTATTCAGAATCTCCCAACCAGAAAACACAAAACCCCTTATTTCCCATCTAAAACTGTACACTGAAGGTCAGAGTATGGCCACTGCAAATTGCTTTTGCAGATATGTGCAAGCTAGGACAGAAACAATAACCCAAGCACTAACTCTTGCATAATTAACTGAAAATATCCACACTGATTAACAATTATTCTTTAAATGATGCGGTGTATATAATATCCAACTGCTAAACTGTGAAGCATCCCCTACCAGGGCCTTCAAAGATAGCAGATTTCCCCCTTAAATGTCATTAATGTGATCCAAGGGAAGGTTAGCATTTTACTTCACAGGAAGATCTTGAACTTTACCTCAAAATATTTAGTTCTGACATGTACCAACTAATAAATTCTCTCCTTAAAAGATAAGCTAAACCTAGTTGATTGAGTGCCCACAGCAAACATTTTAAAGAGTTAAAAATCACACACACTCCAAATCATTTGCATTTTATTTGCATATAAATAGGCTGGTAAAAGTGAATGAAATTTAATGATGTCTACAGAACTTTTTTTTTTCTGAAAAGAGAAAAAATATTCTGCTGAAGTCCCATCTCCCCCAACTATTCACTCAAAAAATGCACACGGAATTTTAATGTTTTTATTTCTTGTTCAAAACTGAAATAGAATAAACAATGATAAAGTGACATCAGAAACATTCTAGAGCTTAGAAAAATCAGACAACAGAAAATAAGATCATATACTTACAGTAGGTATGCTGTCCCAGATTGTAATTTGGCCCCTTCCCAGAAGCAGTCCAAAGGTGTAATAATTAAACAAGGGTAAAGATATTCTATTATCTGTCAAAGTTAAAAAGAATAGGCTATGCATTAGGCTAACACATACCACTGGAGTGTTTTTGAGAATTTTTGAGAATTCTTTTTACAAACAAAAAGAAAATATACCTGATCCATGTAACCTGTTTCTGTGATAAGTTCTCCAGATTTGTAACACAAATGTTCCAATTTCCACTGCCTATTAAAGAGTAGAGAAAAAAGTTTCTCATTGTACCAAAAGACATCAGTACAAAGTCAGAACTATAGAACATATATAGAAAGAACTGCAGTTTTGATCACTTTTAAGTACCTGTCAAATCGAGAACTTTTGCCAAGTAGAGACCCAACAAGCATGCTTTAATGAATAGATAATACTCAGTTGTAATTAACATGTGGGGTGTTTATGTAAATTAATGCTACCAAAGTACTTGAGAAGTCTTGTTTCCTTAAGTGTTCTCCCAATAATCTTGTTTACACCATTAATCTGCTTTTCTACATACATTAAACAACTTCAGGGCAGATAATTCAGAGCTGAATTGTCACAAATTCAAAATAAGTGGGGACTAAATTAGTAAGGTTTATAATAATGTATTAACATATATTGAGGTGAGAAAACATTATGACCCTTTTTTTTACTGGCAGATAATGTGTTTATTAACAGACAGTGTTCAAAATGAACTTTCCTGCTCTTAACCATGAATGCTGTGAACATTGCCAGGTAGATCAATTTCCCACTTTACAGTCTTCTCGTCCTATAGAAATGATAGTAAATACACTGATCAACAATGATCTTGTTTATCTTTCATCTATGTATTATTATAGAGCTCTGTTATCTCTAGAAGAGTACTATACTCATGTATAAAGCCCACGCCTTTAGGGAGATTAAGTCTAGCTTGAAAAAAGGAAATTCGGAAATGGTGGGGATGGAGAATCCAAGAGAAGAAAAAATAAAAAACTCCCTCCAAACTACACTATTGTATTGGTCACCCCAAGGGGTATTCTGACACTGACATTGCCCTCTTTCCTGTGGAACCTGCCCATCCATCTCTCAGTGCCCCACTAAAATGCCACCTTCCTGCTACGCACTCTTTGACCAGTGCAATTAAATGACCCCTGAACTCTAGAACACTGACTGGTCAGATCTCTGCTTGACACCTGAGCACCTGCAGTGGGGAATGCCAGTGTCCAGCTTTGTACATGGTTTTCTGTATTGATGTCTTTCTTCTCCCTAACTAGACTGTCAGCTCCTGAGAGCAGGACCCAAGTTATCCATCCATCCATCCATCCATCCATCCACCCATCCACCTACCCATCCATGTATTTGTTTATATTTAATTCTGCATAGCATCAACAGACTATCTAGCATGAGGAGGTTCTCACTTATTATCACTTGATCAATTAACTCTTATTTACACTTGCTTTAGAAGGGTATGGCTGTGCATTAGAAAAACCATTGTCTAGTTAGATAAATCTAATTCCCAATTTTCTCACCTAAAAAATTAGATGGGTTGAACTAGGTGTTCTTGGTAGTTCATTTCAACGCATAAAAGTTCTTGGGTTCCAGCTCAGCTTAAGAGTGTTAATTTCATAGCACAGATGCTCATATCTTCTCCTTAAGTATGTAAGTGACAAGCTTCCCCAAAGTAGGTTCCCATTACATTAAGAATGCATTTGCCATGTTCAGTGGCCCTGGGACACCCATTTCCACTTGCAAACTTTGCAAAACTGCACTGGGTAGTTTAGTTGCTTCCCCCACAGCGCTCCTGACAGACTGGGAGGGCCGTACTGGTTAAGAGCCAGGATGTGCTCTGCCAAGTCTGCCTGACAGAAGTGCTAAAACACGTTTCTTCCAAAGCCCTTTCATATATACATACACCTGATCTTGTTCTGGGAACCTCCTGAGGCTCACAGAGCAAACAGGATCATAACTTAAGTTTATAGATTAGGAAACAAGAGTATGCCCAAGATATGTGACTTGTCCTGGGTCATACTGGGCCCTAAATCCTGTCTCCAGCTGGATGGGTCTTAGAGCCAATCCAGTTAAGTCCATGCAGAGTGGACGTTACAGCAGGGACAAGTACAGATTTTCATTTTATTCCCTCTCTCATTCTCTCTGGTCACTGAATATGTCTACATTGCCACTTTCTCACCTCCCCTGTGAAAAATAAATCATACTTGCCAACCACTCAGTTAGTTAAGAAGTATTGAAAGCCTTATGGGGGTGGGATGGAGTTATACAAATGTCAACTCGGTGGTCCCCTGGAACTGGGGTTTAGTGATAGCTATCGCAACAGTTCAGGGACAAGATCCTGTTTTAAATTCAGGCAGTTAGTTGATCAACAAACTCCAAGTGTCTGCCCTGATCTAACTGCTGTACAACGGACAATCTGTGGTCCGGCCCTGAATAACTCAGTTTAGATAGATAAGAAAAGTGCTGTTAATTTTGCTACAAAACTGTTCCTATGCTTTTACTATACCCACAGCATTGTTACATTAGCTGTGAAGCTAAAGGGTAGGCAATATTTTATAAAGTTGTGTAGGAGTCCGCCTTATTCCACCTACCTGTCGACAGGAATTCACCATAATGGCTGAGCTCCCTATGTGCTTTGTGACACATACCAACAACTGTCAATGTCTACAGTGAATACAAGGTCACAAGATGTAACTTCTTTTTCTTTCCTATTCTTACGCCTTGAAAGTTGACCAAACACAATGTAAAATCTAACTGTTCTAAAAACATCTGAAGTAACGAAATATCTTCAGTGGGTATATATAGCCACCCAAGCAGCTGCTTGAAGGATCATACTCATTTGGGTATAGTGGCAAGATACTTACTGAAAATACATTATAAAGTCATGAATTTGGTTATCAAACTCTGAAAACAAATTGAGATTTAAAAAAAATCATTTCTTTACAAAACTACTGTGTTTCCCTGAAAATAAGACTGGGTCTTACATTAATTCTTGCTCCAACAATCTACATTTATTCATTTATTCATGTATAAAAATCTATATTTATTCAAACAAGTCATGTCTGGCTGACGATCTTAACTGGGGATTATGTTTGGGGCAGGGCTTATATTACGAGCATCCTGAAAAACCATGCCAGGGCTTATATTCTGGTTAGGTCTTATTTTCGGGGAAACACTGTATTTGAACTAACACCCAGGTGTCTTGCCAGGGCAGCCTTATTTACTAAAGCAAGGTGCTGAAGGCAGGGCCCCTCCTTCCCACCAGCTCACCTGTTATACATGTACACGTGGACCCGGCTGGCCTGGAGCGCCGAGTCCAGGTGCTGGCGGAGCGCTTCTGTGGTCAGAACATTAGCACCTTCTTCTTTTGGGGTCTGAATCATGAGCTGAGGATTAAACATAGCCTCTTCTCCAATCTTCTGGCGAGTATAATTTAATTCGCGGCTTACTCGTCCACCAACTGACAAACATGTACAGGTTTCAATTAGAACAGCAAAATCCCCACAAATTCACATCCATCTGTTATCTCACTAAGATGCGCAGGATACTATATGATAAATACACTCTGGTCAAGAAAACGTATGACTGATGTTTGAGGAGTAACATTCATGTTATTGTTATTGACACTGTTAACTCTACAGATAACATAAAAAATACTCACCAAACCCATTAACGACTGCCCTGCCTGTCACACCTGCAAACCTAACCTATTCGTGCTTTCTACACCTTTTAACTAATGTATGTATAAAGGGGGGAGGGAGCAGGAAAACTTGACACACCTTTTCCTTGCAGACCAGACCAAATACCTCTGTTGCAATTTCTTTCACTTGTATAAACAATATGCCCCTCCAGCACATTTCAAGATAAATGGCTTCAATTTACACTCTTCTCCTAAATAATCTAGCAAAGGTAACAAGGAAATGTTTCTCCTTATGGAAAAAGAAACAAGGAAAGGTGACAAACGTGTTTTCAGCAGAAAACCTGTCAGGAAAGATGAATAATGGGATTCCTATCAGATGCACGCCGGAAAATCCCACTGGAGAGGAACCAACTTGTATCAGCCGTGGCTGTCATCAGAAGGCCCTGGAACCTGGCTCTATCAGACTCACCTGGTCAGCATCCAGAAAACACAGGTGCCAGGTTCTGAGCTGCCTGGAGGCGGGCAGCCCGTGTTCCAGGAGCTCCCCAGGTGATACAGAACATGCTGATGAAGCCAGAACTGCCCCCCACCCCCCACCCCCAAACCTCTCCAGCTGGCTGGCTAAGGCTGGCCATGCTGGAAGCCAGTGCAACGAGGTACCTGAGTAACCCATGATGTTGCTGCAAACTGCTTTTTTGTCTTCTTCCTTCCTCAGGTTCTAGGCTGTATTTCATTCAAGTATGGTTTTAGAAGCAGCCAAGCTCAGACTGCTGCACCTGGCTGGGAGGCGCGGTGGGAAGGGGAACGGGATGCCCTGGAGGGGGGTTTGATCCCTTGCAGTCAAGTTAAGGGGCGGGGAGGGAAAGGGCTGGAGGGGCGGCAGAGAATCCTAGAGCTCTTCCTACACAACACTCCAGGGCTCAGAGAGTCTGAAGTCCTCAAGGTGCTGATAGTGAACGTTTTCTGAGAAGCAGGTCTTCAGCTATTGTTTAGAAAGGGCCTTCAGTGATCACTGAAGCTTTCCTTTCTCATGAGGAGGAATCCTTTTTCAAGTTTAATATTCGCAGACATAAACATTTGGTTTGGGCAAGTAAATAAGGACTGGGAACAGCGGGTTGTTTAGTTCTCTTGGCATATTTTATAAACAAGGGGCAGGCTAAAAAGCAAATAATGTCCTCATTAGGAAAACCAGTCCAGATTCACAGGCAGGGAGGATCATCTGTGCAGGTTCACACAGATAGCCCCGGCCATCAGCAGAACTCCGTGAGGTGGGGCTGAACAGACTGTCGGAGTGTCAGAAAGAGGAAAGGGAGGGGGAGGGGAGCCAGAGGGGGAGAGG
>NW_017731889.1:1128164-1175366 GCF_001890085.2 Hipposideros armiger
AAGTCACACTTCCTTTTCACCTTCACTGAAGCTTAAAACTTCGGGTGAATTAAGACCATGAGGTAAAAACAAACAACAGAACGGGAGCACAGACACCCACCGCCACCGCCACCGCCACCACCACCACCACCACCATCACCAAACCTTAGCTGAGCAGCTGCCTGTAACTATAACCAGCAAGGGAAGTGATGACCTAAGGGAGGAGTACACACAAGAAAAATCAGATGCAAGGTTCCTGCAGCTGACAACTTGGACTGCACTCTTCCAGACCAACCTCATAACAGATCAATTATTATTTTATCACAGGGCTTTTCAGAAATGATGCTGTTTCCTAAAAGATATAAACTATACCACAGGGGCCCCATAATGTCACTTTTAGATGTTTTAAGATGTATATTTAAATAAACACATATATAAGGTGTATATTTTCAGGTCTCTGGAATCAAAAATATTTCAATCTCTGCTCTTCCATCTCTTTGCTTTAGTGATAAATGTGAATATTTGCTAATGTGACAACCAGTGTCAACCAAGACAAGACTATCATCATTGGTGGACCAAGCAACTAGAGTTGAAAGACCCTGAATTCTAAATTTTCCTCAACAACCTATGCTGTACCCTACTTTTGAGTATTGTTAAATTCTACTTATTTTTACATATTACATGGCCACATTTTACTTAACATTTCATCTTATATTTAACCAAATATGAATGTTTTTGCAAAACTGTTCAGTAATTTTTAAAAAGCTTAGTTGGTAAGACAATTGCCACGGAGGAAATAAAGATGGTGATGCCATGTGAGTTATTGGGTGGTGGGGCAGGGCAAGCCCACTTCCAATGAAGCAGCCAGGGAAGACCTCAAAGGAAGTAACTTCGAAGAGCTGGGGTAACTGTTCTGGGAAGAGGAACCTGTTAACTACAACACCCTCAGGTTTGGCTTCAGCAGGGAGAGAAAGGAGGCCAGTGCAGCTGCAGTTTGGTGACACCATAATGACGCCATTCAGTTGTCTGCACTGAGAGACTTAGCTCCTTCTGGATATACCTGTGTCACAAACTGCACAGCACTCATGTGGTCTTCCATTAGTATTCACCCAAGGTGCTCTGGACAAGCCACCAGAAACAGAAACCCCTGTGGACAGAGGTTGCCTGACTTGCTACTCTAAATCACAGCTGAGTGACAACCAGAGCTGCTCTTTATCTTGATGGCTTCCTTATCATGCAACTGGGTGTGAGGCTTGGCTCTCAGGAATACATTCCAAGTGACTGAAGTTACAGGTGTGATCTAGAGGAAAAGGTTTTCTTCCTTCTCTTTCCCAGCTTCAAGGTCAAAGTCCCTCTTTATTACTTTTTAAAATAATTGAATGCTCATGAAATACTGCACAGTCATTTTTGACTACCAAGCAGAATGAACCCTAAGTTCCGCTATTTGTGATGGAGATGTAGGAATACTGACAGCCATGTCAACAGCTATGATTGCCGTGTGGTGGTTTATGGATAATAGCCAGCTGCTTCCCTTTTGGGGGTTTATCTCTATTTCTTAATATTTCTGCCATGAACATGTATAATTAAAGACGTCCATGCAAGAAAAATAAATATAAAAGCTACTTTGGTAGTGATAAAAACAAGCTCAATGCAAAAATAACATGCCATCTCTATCATTCCTGAAGTCCTCATAATTCTTTTCCTTCTCCTAAACACAACAACTTTAACAGTAAACTAACAACAAGCTCTCTGAGCAAGACTCAGAAAAAATAATATCTCAGGATCCCGGGACACAAAACAACCTTTATAACTTTGTGGTGCTTTCCACTTGCAAAGCCCTTTCACACTCATTATTTACTTATTTATAAATATTTTGCTCGATGCTAATCCCCCATCAAGCTGGGACAAGCTGGACTGGACAGGTCATGAGGACGGGTATCGGAAGACCTGGGTTCTCAGTCCCATGCTGCCACCTGCGGCATTGAGATTTAGGACAAGTCCCTGATGCAGGTGAGCTGCAGTATCCCCTGTTAAAATGGGATAAAAATGCTACTTCTGGGGTGGCCGGTTAGCTCAGTTGGTTGGAGCCCAGTGCTCATTAACACCAAGGTTGCCGATTCCGCATGGGCCACTGAGCTGCGCCCTCCACAACTAGATTGAAACAACTACTTGACTTGGAGCTGATGGGTCCTGGAAAAACACAGTTCCCCAGTTAAACGAAAAATACTACTACCAACCTTCTAAGACAGATAATGATGTCAAATTTCCAAACCTTAACCTGTAGCTCAGCAGGCGTCCGTCCATTTGTTCATTTTTCACAGGGCATGTATCAGTACCCTTACTTTACAGAGGAGAGAAAACATAGGTGCAGAGTTTGGGTGACTTGCCCAAAGCTACCCAGCTAACAGGAGGCAGAACCTACCCTCTAATTCTCAGTCCAACTGCCCTGCAAGCCTCATGGCTTCTGAGCACCAGCTGAGGATGAGTCTCGGAGCACCAAATCCCATATACCAGACTATATGCAGCTTACAGCTAGAGCTTTTATAATGCATAAAAGTATACTTGGGACAAATAATTGCTATTTTTATTTGAAGAACAACGTTGCATCCAAATTTTTCACTGCCACTGAGGAGATAAGAGTTTTGTCAATAAAGCCCCATGGGTGGCAGTGGACAGGCCCCATTTTCTTTCTGGTCCCCAGAGGAGCAAAGAGATGAGGGGGCGTGGAGCACAAGCAGCCCTATGCCTCTTTACCTGCAAATTTCGCATCTTGTTCTCCAGAAATCTGAGGCTTAAACCAATTCTTTGAAAGAGGTGAGGTAAAGACCATCACTTTTGCAAAGTTTTTTTATTAAGCTCTGCTGATCCGCTCCTCCCCAGATCAAACCTCCTCCTCAGATCAAACCAAGTATGGTTTTCCCAGGTGAAGACTAGCCAGCACAGGTGAGAAACCACTCCATGCACGGGTCCATAGGCTGGGCCAAAGATACTCCAATCCATGGCAGTCGAGAGACGCCCACCCCCAGCCTCCCTTATAATGTGCTCCTGCTGTATAATTCTTCAGCACAGCCTTTTGCACAGAGCTTAATACATGCCTGCAGCATTCACGCAAAAAGCTTTTCGCAAAAGCTTATTGTAATCCACAAAAAGATAATCTGAGGGACCAACTGAAGTGTTTTCCCCACTAAATTCCAAGTCCTTTCAGGGCACTGTCCGCTGCCCACTCACCTCGACGCACCAGGCTCAAGGCACACACTCAGTGTGTCGGATGAATCAATGAATGAACAGCCTCCATACAGAGCCTTGGGAACAGGCAGTCATCTGTATAAGATATTAATTCTCCCCAAAGCCTCAAAAAAGTCAATCAGTCAAAACAAATGACCCTTTCAGCCTGAAAAGTACCCACTCAGAGTCCAATTAGGAAAATGGGGTCTGTGTATATGCAAGCGTAGCATTTGCATTTGATTAATCCCATGAATTATCTAACAGATGCTAGAGAGATTTTCTTTCCTCCCTTTAGTTACTTCAGGTCCTTTCAATGTTGTGATTAGTTCTTGTGAGGGTGAAAAAAGTACAGACCTCTGAAAGGATGTCACTGCAAAACTATTAACACACCAGCTTATTTTATAAATTGAAAAACATGAAGATTCAGTAATTTGGGCAATTGGCTGAAAAGTCCTGGGCTGTGAGTTTTAGTCACTCGTCCACCCATCTCTTTTATTCATGACTAGCCAACTGCTGCTTAAGCTTCTGGGCTGTTTTTCTCCTTGTGGGATTGTGCCCTTGGGTGTTGCCATGGGAAAATGCGAGAATCAGATACCCCAAAGAGAATTTGCCTTCATGAAGGGAGCCCAGTGAGATGAAAACCACACAAACAAGAAAAGAGCAGGAAACATCCCTCCCACCCCTCCCCAGAGACAGTGAGGGGAGTGAGTGCAGGAGAAGTAGCTGTGGGCATGCTTGGAGCATGCGCAGGCTGCAAGTCCCCCACACCAACACCAGCTGTTTGTGGTGCCATCTGTTCCAGCGCGGGCTGCTTCCTCTTAATGGCCTTCCCTGAAGCCACCCGCTCGCTCTGTCGGACATGATCAGGTCACCTCAGCACTCTGCCCCAGCTAGACCTGCTGCCTGCCACCGTCTTCCCAACCCTCCAGCATTTCTTACAGGGCCACCAGCTCCAAGATGACACTGCATCTGTCAGGAGGCCCATTCTGCATTGGTCACTTGCTGTGCAAGTGAGGGCTGCAGTCAACCCACCTCAGACAGGCCCCGTGATGTCACAGCCTTTGGGCCCAGGGACGTTCCTAGCTACACGCAGGACACGCAGAGGATAGCTCTGCTCCATCCCTAACTGCCTACCTGCCCAGCTGTGAACTGTCCCAGGTCCTAGCCATGATTTCACCTGAATGCTCAAGCGCTGCCAGCATTCAGATCCAAACCCAGCCTGTCCTTCCTTCCTCCACAGGAGCTGAGCAAGCCCAGGAGCGTCTGACACACAGCAAGCAGCACGGGCCCTCACTGGCAATCCTGGGCCAGGAAGCAGAACCCAGGGACCGAAGGGCCTGTTATCAAGGTTGGAGTTTTTACTTAAGGACTCCTAAAGTCTTCATTAAAAAAATAAAAACAGAAAACAAGCCAACAGCAACAACAAAACCCAAATGCTTGCAAGGCAGCGGGCTCTCTCTATCACAGCATTCAAGCTGGTGCGTAACATTAACCTCGGCTCCCTTCTCCCAGCTTCTGTGGGGCTGACATCACCTCTCCTCTCCGTTTCAACAGTCTTCCTGCCATTGTCCCGCCCGGGCTCTTTTCACTGGCTCCTCCTTGAGTGGGGCCTGAGGGAGAGGACAATGTGAGTCCCCACCTTCGAACACAGGCTCCCGCCTCCGGGGAACACCAAGATGGCCCAATTTCTCTCCCACACCAATCCTTCCCTCTCGCATCTGTGTTGGGAGATACCCATCACTGGGGGCCACTTTCATGATTTTGTTGCCATCAGGATTAGCTGGATTAGGGGCTGATACATAAGGACCCCCTGGTGCCATGAGGAAGTTTCATCACCAGGTCAGCTTGGTGTGAACTATATTCTGTCACCACTGCTCCTTAGAGCCACCAAACAACGGGGGAGCGGGGGGACGAAGCAGGAAAAACAAATGCTTCAAGTACAAAAATACATGAATTGGTCGCAGCAATCAATCCCCCCGTTGTGCCTTTCCAAGGGCATGAGCCATTCAAGATGGTCCTTTCAAACAAGAAACCTACATGATTCTTATCTAATGGGTCTGATAGCTGTGGTAGGTGGGAGCATAGCTGCGAAAAGCACAGAGAAACTTTTAGCACTTTGCTAAAACCAGTAAAGCTATGCGGGAAGAGCAGCACTACTGGAAGCTTATGTTATGTTCAAGATCAACTAACACCTCCAGGATGGTCATTCCCATTTTTCTAAAGGACAAACACTATCCATACATCCAGTGGAAACCAACCCCCCTTTAATTTGAAGGAAAACAATGTGGGCAGGAGTAGGGGAGGAATGGGGGAGGGGAGAAGAGAACGGGGAGAAAAACAGAAGCACAAGTCTTAACTCCTTTTAAAAATTCACTGGAAGTTTTCCTCCCAGGAACTCATCTGGCCCATTCACCTACCCACAGCCCCATCCTGGCGGCTGCTCATGTGGGTTCTGCATGAAGTAAACACAACTTGTAGAGAAAGTAATGGGATTTCTGCAAGTGTGTGCGAGTGTGAGTGTGTGTGTGTGTGTGTGTGTGTGTGTGTGTGTGTGTGTGTGTGTTTTATAGAACAGTCTCTCTTGCACAGAACTGGGCTGTTCCATCAAAGCCGTATCTGTTATATTTCTGTCTTTCTCCTCTGTTTGGCGTATTCACCAACAAGAGAAAAGGAGGTAAGCTTTGGCGGCCCTGACCTGCAGCTGGAACACAATACTTTCACACAGCCCTGCCGACCCCTGACATAAATTTTACACCGCAGCTGGCATTTACACACTCAGCATTACCATATGTATAGCTGCTCGGTGCTAATTATGCTAATCACCTGTCTAACTCGCTGCTGCGAAAAATGGTTGTATTTAGCAGTCCAGTGCCTACCAATACAGCTTACTGTGTGGCTGAAATGTACATTCAGACGGCCCTGAATGGCAAGATTTTTCCACGTTGCTGGCTACATTCAGGCCTCAGAAAAATTTATTCAAGTCAACTGGTTTCGGTCCGCAACAAAAAAGTTACGAGAAAAAAGTGAGTGTGTTCTTGCCCTAACATTCTGGATCTGCTTGCAAGCAAAATGATAAATCAATTGGTGTGGGAAACAAAAAGGGAGAGAGATTTCTTTTGGGAGCCATGTGAAACTGTAGCCTATTAAAAAAAAAGGGGGGGGGAGGGTCATCCTATTCCCCAAATCTCTAGAAAGAGCAGTTAATAGATATTTAGTCCTAATCCCAAATCCTTCAAATTGCAAGCTTTGTTTGCAATTAAGCAAGGTATTAAACATGTGCAATTTTTTTTTCTGGATCATGTGTGAACTGAAATGATGGTATCATATTTTTTAAATTCATCATTTTTAAAACTTACTACAGCAATGCATAAACCTCATGGGGGAAAATCAGGTAAGAGGGAAAAGAAATTTCTTAGGCAGCTAGAAAAAATTGTTATTCTCTCTCTTAGAAAGCCTCTATTTAAAAAGACACTGAGTGATATTTACATATATTTTTATGAAATTTTCTGGTTTCCCCACTAAAGGAGCAAAGGAAACCAGGGAATGGGGGTGGGGAAGATTGGAGAACTCCAAACAGAAAAAGAAAGTGTTGGGAAGGGAGACAGAATGAAGAAGCCTACATTTTCCTGAATCTCGAAATCCCTGCTGTTTTCATCACTGTTTCTTATATTAATTTACCTTGATTATTCTACAGAATTGATTTCTTAAATCAGGATAATATTGCAGGTTGTCACAACAATTCCCCAAATTCAAACTGAAGCCCATTTCCTCCTAAACTCACAAAATATCTTCATATTAATTTTTTGAAACCCTGAATTTAGTCAAGGTAAGGACTGCTTAGTATTATATTAGATTATTTGGATGTACAGATAACATCTAGGCATCCCAATTTCCTTGAATTGCCTGCAGGAGTGGCCAGTTTCTTTCTCACTTCTAAATGATCATTATTAGTAGATTATTTACTTAAATTTTGAAACTGGGAGGCCATTGTTTTGCAACATATCTTGGCCTACCTCCCCCAGTGCTACAAAACACCAGAGCAGCTTTGTGATATGTCTTAGGTTTACACACAGAAGGTGCACCAACCCAGCAGGCTCTCTCAGACATGGGGGGGTTGGGGGTGGGGGGGTGGGGTCCGTGAAGGACGCTGACCTCGCCTTTCCTTGCTTGGCTCACCTTTCAATTTAACTCACAGCAGAGGAAAGGGTGATGCTCACAGAGGATGCTATGAAGTCAGCAGCTTTCTCACTATCAGCACCCTCCTCCCTGTTCTGTTCAACATTTAATAAACTTCTCTGACCCAGTGAAGCAACATTATCCAAGCCACATCTTGCTCTCTTTGACATCCCTATTCAAGCTGCTTTTCTTTGCCAGTCCAAAGCATTAATTCATCTGTAGTTCCAAATCTTGACTGCGCAGCCAAAAACACAAACGACACGACCACTACTGTGCTCACTGCCTAGCAGAGGGTTTACCCCTCATTCCCTCCCAATCTCTCCCTCTTCTTAAATAGGAGATGGACCACCCTGCCTCATGGCACAGAGCAGTGTTTACATTGCAGTACTTGACTGTGTAATACATCTGGCATTTTTGGGCAGGATTCCTGAGCTAGGGGCCAGAAGCCCTTAAGCAATGATTTAAGGGGAAAAAAATCATGCACATTGGCTTAACAAAGCCCACTTCCAGTTCCTTCTGCTTACTTTTGTAACACGTTTCATCAATAACTGAAAACTATCTTGCTGATAAACTGGGGAAATTGACTGTTTCTGTTCATTTATCCTAACCAACAATAATAAATAAACCTTGTGCTGTGGCGCGGAGACTCGCCTCGCACTGGCTTCACCACTGCAGCCAGTGGTGTTTCGGGACCCACATGCAGTGTAGACTACATGGGCCAACTCACACCTGGGTTTCTGGATTAGAAATAAGGTCCTGACTCCACATTATAAATCTTGCCAACAACAAACTTGTCATTCATTAGCAAGTACCTGACTGCCCACCAACGACAGTTTCCCTAACACATGACGGCTGTTTTTCCAACTATACGCTAAACCCAAATAGAACAAAATAGTCACAGTCTTGAAGGGATCGAGGACAGGATGCAACTTTCTGTACATCCAACTCCTTCCTAAAAATCTCCACAACAGTCAAGCAGTTTCTTAATGGCAGTGTTCCTTTTTGGAAGGCTAATTATTTCTGTCATGCCTAAAGATACATGTAGTAAAACAGGTACTGCAGTGTAAAGAAATAAACAACCCTATATCCAACTTAAGGGAGAGAAAAAAAATCCAGTCAGTGTTATCATAAAGCACCCTAATTCAGAGTTTGGAAGCAAAGAACAAGTAATAAAAGTATTTATGTTTTGATGACCCTGATGAGATCTGTATAGTCAAGGAAGGTTCCCGCTGAGAAAACTCCCAAGGGGCTCCCTCCTTCTGAGCCCCCAGAAGTGCAGTCATAAGCAAAGCCCGCTGCTTTCCAGGACTCTCATGGGGATGGACCACCTCATGCCGTGGGAGTTGGCCAAAAGTTGGAGAACGAAATCTGTCCTCTCCCATTCCCTTTGGCTTTGGTGGTAGTTCCATCCAGGGAAAGCCTGGAGTAGGGCACCTGGGTTGGGATGTCATGGTTTACATTTCACCTACCATCTCAGAAATGCTACGGGGCCCGATTCTTCCACTATTTCATACAACACATTAAGCACAGGGGACCAAGACTTACTGCACACTTCACTTGTCAATGGATTCTACAGTTACCTCAAAAGACCATAAAAAATGCCACGACTCTTCAACAGGGGAAGCACGTCTTCTGCTGATAAAACCCCATCAAATTCAGTCTTGGCATCAAGCCTCACCAAGATAAGAACCCCAAGGATGCAAATGGCAGCTCTGCATCTAGTATGTTTGAAATAATACATTTTCTAATTCCATCCTGTCAGTCTGTGATTAACCAGATTTACTACCATTTCAGATTACACCCTTGTCAATCCAGAGATCCACTGGGAGGAAATTAGTTGGGCAGTTCAGGAGTAGGTGGGTAGGAGGAAGGGCAGGAGGAAGAGAAGGGAGGAGATAGGGGAAGATGAGCAAAGGGATAAAGGGTGAAGGACAATGGAGGAGGGAGAAAAGCAGAAGGGATGCTGGGTGTCAGTGAGGGGCAAAGGAGATCGTATTATAATAATAGAATCATACGGGTATGACGGTTCTTTAGGGATGTCTCACATAGCTGGAACTCCCTCAACTTTTTTTCAAAATGTTATCAAAATAGTGCTGAGTTAAAATACTATATGTCTGTAAAATGGCCTCTATTAAAATCTGGTCCTCTTTAAAATACCTTAAAGATATTTCCATACTTGTTTTACAAGCTAAAAATACTTTAAAAATCACACACACACAACACACCACACACACACACACACACACACACACACACACTCCGCCCCACGAGAGAAGACTAATCTGGTCCTCTTTAAAATACCTTAAAGATATTTCCATACTTGTTTTACAAGCTAAAAATACTTTAAAAATCACACACACACNNACACACACACCACACACCACACACACACACACACACACACACACACACACTCCGCCCCACGAGAGAAGACTACCCTCAGTGGCTAACCGTAGACAGACTGCTGTCACAAAGTGGGGGCAGCCATGAAAGCAGCCCCTTCTGCTGCAGAACTGTGACCCACCCCCCTACCCCAACACAAGAAGAAGGGCAGACAAGTTACAGCTCAGCCAGAGTGGACAGAACCCTGGGGTCATGGGGAGGTCAGCTTTGAGGGAGAAATCCCAATGAAACATAAACATGGCATTGTGGAAACCAGACAAATCTCCCATAGTTTGTCCAGCCAGCGTTAATCTCGCCATCAGCTGTGGCGCATAATCCAAACACAAGGATCCGGCGGTTCATACATCTGGAAGCTGTCATCTTCTGGGGCCTCCAAGCGGCGCTGCGCGCATCGGAAACACCCCATCGCCCAACCTGGCTTCTCAACTTGTTAGAGGGTTAGAGAGGCAGGCAGCAGAGACACACAGAGGACTCACAGGGTCAGCTGCCCTGAGGAGAAGGCACCTGAGGCTATTTATTATTTTTAAAGCGATTACTGTTGGGTGTTAATTTTTTTTATCATTTTTCTCTAGATGAAAGAAATACCACAACTGCTTCCAGCTGCATGTATATGCCCAGGACTGAAATCTAATCAATACCCATCCAATAAACAGATTCTTAATTTTTAAAAGTGCAACAGGGAACCGAGGAGCAGAAAGGAGCTGCATTGCACTGTTTTCCTGTCCCTTGTGAAATGCACCCAAACTAACAGCCCTGAGAGCAGAAACTGGGTGATAACCTTGGAAAGAGCAATAAAAGCAGAGCCCCATCTCCCCTCTTTCTGGCTGATATGCCTCAGTCCCTCGCTGTCCCTTTGGTCCTGCTGCAGAAGGGCACCTGGGAAAAGCCATTAGTGATAGAAACATCTAGAGGAGAACTGAACCACCAAAGAGCTAATAATGTACCAAGTGGGTTCCGAAAGGGGCTGTTATTCCAATATGAACAAAGTCCAGTGGTGTCTTTCATTGCTTTTTACAAAGTTACCTTCACACTAAAAAAAAACCCTTCAGCCTACTATAGTTGAAATGCAACAACATCTATCTGCAAAATTAAGTTACCTGAGGGGAAAAAAATGTATTTGAAAATAAAGCTTTTTTTTTTCTTCTATGGCCTACCCCCCACCCCACCTTGTCATGGTGTCAATTTGATTTTTGATGTAATTCTCAGAAAAATAAAAAATTTAAATTATTAGAATGGGGGAAAAATTAAATAGTCAGTAAATATGGGGATAGGGTGGGCAAATTATCTTAAAGAATACATCTCTTTTGTATTTACAGCAATATACATGCAGTCACAACTCCATCATACTAAGTCTTCCACTGCATTGCATGGGTCTGCCAATCAGAGTCTATTATCTAAACCAGTGGTTCTAAATTGGGCAATTTTGTGCATACCCCCCCACACACACACACACACACACACACACACACACACACATATTTGGCAATGACTAGAAACATTTTTGGTTGTCACAGTGGGAGGGTGCTACTGGCATCTAGTGGGTAGAGGGCAGGGATGTTGCTACATATCCCACAATGCACGGCAAAGCCCCAAAGTGGAGAATTATCCAGCCCAAAACATCAATAGTGAGAAAACTTGCTATAGGGCCGGCCGAGCACTGCGTTGGTTAAGAGCTGGCTTGGGATGCCAGCTCTGAGCAGCAGGGCCCCGGTTCAGATCCTACATGGGGGCCAGTGACACTGCCCTCTATAGCTAGGATGGTGAACAACAGCTCAACCTGGAGCTGAGCTGCCATGAGTCGCCGGCGACGGCGTAGGCTGCAGCCCCTGCTGCAGTGGGCTGCCATAAGCTACTGTGTGTGGCTGGCAGCCAGCGTGAGCAGCTGCCAGCCAGTGTGAGCTGCCAAGAGCCGCCGTGAGCGGCCGGCCGTCCAGAGGCCGGCGACCAATCTGCCTCACCTGGGAAGAGCGCAATGATAATACCAACATGGGCCAGTGAAGCAACGTCCTCCACAACTAGACTGAAGAACAAAAAGGACAGCAACTTGTCTGTTCCCCTGCCCCCAATTCACCAATAAAATCTTAAAAAAAAAAAAAACTTGCTATAAGCTGAAAAGGGTGGTGAAGCTCAGTGATCTCCTACACTCACCAAGGACACCGAAAGCATAATGCCAGCAAGATAGGTAGTACAAACTTGAGAGCACTTATAAACATCAAGCAGGCATTTTAAATAAACAAACAAATAAATAAATAAATAAATAAATAAATATCAAAGCCACAACTTGTGTCCTCCCTTGATACTGGCCTCCAGAGATGTTAATAAACAAGGCAATATGGATTCATTTCAAGGCTGTTTGCCTTTGCAGTAAAGGAGACCAGGGGCAAGCTTTGAGGAGAAAAAAAAAAGTCTCCAAGAGATAAATGAATGTTCTGTCACTGGGATAGCGTGACAACTTGTGCCTGAGAGGGATGGGATGAGAGGGGGGTAGATATTAAGGGAGACAGGAGGATAAAAATGCTAAGCACAAAAGAAAGCCAACAGGGAAATAGGCAAGACTAAAAATAAAGCATTTCCTGTCTGTGCCCAGAAAGGTGAGATCCAGGCAAAGTGCTCTGGTACCAGGGAGGGCATCAGAGGCCAAAAAAGCTAGTGCAAATCATGACACAGATAAAGGTTGATTTAAAAAAAAGAGAGAGAGCTGGCAGCACCCCCAGCCAAAAGTCCTGCATCAGAGACCTTCCTGCCATGTGGCTGGACCTTCAAGCCTCAAGGCTCCCTACCTCACCTGAGGTTCCAACCAAAGGCAAGCACTGGGAGGTCCCCGGGAGGCCACGCATGTCCTCTGACCCTTTGCCAATGCTATTCCTTCAGCACGGAATGCCCCATGACCCCCACCACTCCAGCCCCTGTGTTTGGCTCAGGGCCCCCATCACTTGGGGCTGACCAGTTCAGTGGTCTGTATGCCTGCTGGGTGGATGTCCCCTAAGGGCAGGGATACTGGCCTTTTATCAACATCTCTCTGGAGCTTCCTGCAGTGTCTATCTAGAGAGAGCAGGCATTGAGAATAGGTGCTGAATATTTTTACTTTTAAATAACAATCTCCCTGGCCTTGCTGCCATCGGTGTGTGTTTCAGTAACAGCAAATATCCAAGACATCATTCCACATTTTCTTCTCCCAAACTTCAGAATTCCATTCACAAGTGAGTTAAATTTGACATTTTTGACTTGCCCTAGGACCCAAGCTAGCATCTAATGGACATTGACAGTTTCTTAAAAGGCAATCTAGTATGAACGTGTTAACAACGGAATCAAAGAGTTCTTATCACCATTGCCATAAAAAATGAGACAATCTTCTTTATCTAGCTTATACTGGTCTGCACATTATGGCTAGTGTATTTATAAAGCCACAGTTCCCCCAGCATATTAAACAAGGCATGAAAGTCAAATCAAAGGATACCTTTCATTTGGTGGCTATGTTAAAAAGATAACATTATTTTGGTAGATATGAGCATGAATGTAGTAAGTCTATGTGCATACACAAACACACAGGCCAGTGGAGATATATGCATCTACTTAGGTATATGTATTTATTTGTGTGCGTGTGTGTATAGTATGTAATCTTCAGTTGCTTAATTTTGTGTATATATCTGTGCATATATACATGCCATTTTTTTAAATCACAGGAAAAACAGCATTTTTTCAAACTGTCAGCATTTCTCCTGTCTTAAGATATCTTACGCTTTCCTCTCTTCTCTTGCTTTTTAACTAGGGAAATATGCAACCTCCATTCATTTGGTTTATTTAGTGTAGTAGCAAGTACCCTGTGTTTACAGCCAGAACGTTTACAGTCCCTATTAAGAAAACACCATCTAATAAACTTCTTTGCTGATAATGATGAGGAATTTATCTAAGAGATTAAAGTGCAAAATTAGCCTAAATCCCGAGTTGTTACTCATTTTACTCTACTATAGTCTAAGACAGCAGTGCAATTCTAAGTACAGCAGTGCAGTACTCCTCAAAATAAATGCTCACACTACTTGCTGGCTGATATGAACACTAAGCTACATATATCATAAACAAAACCTCTATTTTGACCTTAAATTAAAACTATAAAATGGAACGGTGGCCTCCCTGGTGAGGTTTACTCGCATTTATGAAAATGTTGCTTCTATAGGGGAAGAATCTAACACAGTGAATGAATGAATGAGTTAATGAATGACAAATTAAAGTCAACAGGAGACCAAGTTGGCTTAAGTCATGAGTAGTCAAGGCGGTCATGGTGACACAGAAAATCCATAGTTTATCATATAAAATGGGATAATAATTCTGTTATTATATATATTACATAAGCTATCATGTTGTAAAAATAAATACATAGCTACTTTATTGAGCTGTAAGGCATGTGACACTAAGTAATATACGGTAATGGTAGTTGCTCAACAAGTGATAGTATTGAGTAGATGATATTTGGCAGAAGAACCAGTGGGACCCACTGAAACAAACAAAACAGAAATGGTGAGGAAAACAGCTCAGAGGGCAAAAGCAGGCAAAATGAGCCTCGTGTCTTAGGTGTGTCATTCCCTGACACTCTCTCACTAAGATGGAGCCCTGTGGGAGCATTTTCTCCTCCTTCCAGGAATTGAAATGAGTTGTGTAATGCAGAAACATAGTTTCTTCTAGAAATATACAATGTTAAGAAAATAAAATCACATTTCTTCTCTTCAAACTTATTATAGGTCTACTGAAAAGTCCTCCTCAAAACAACAAAAAATGATCTTGTCTTCACCTTCACCAACACCCCACAAAACTGTTGGACCACATGGTATAAAGTGAACATGTGAACAGAGCTGGGGGTTCCCTCTGCTCATGTCATCCCTTGCTCTGTCCTAGAACCTATGGTGGCTCCCAACAGCCTAATCAATCCCATCATTTCCAAACTAGAGCCCTCCTGGTCCAGGGCCCACCTGAGCTACTGCACCCTATTCCTACTGGGAGGGAGGCAGGGCTCCCACTGCCATCTGACCACTCAGTTTTGGCCTTCATTTTGGGCCTCTGCCTGACCTCCTTTTTTGAGTTCCTTCCCAGAACTCCCTCCTCCCTCCTCTCTCCAGGTCACCCTGGTTTGCCTTACCACCTCCAAGGAAAGAAGCTTTTCTTTTTTTCTTTTTTTTTCCATTTAACTTTCTCAGTCCACTTTCTGTGAGTTCAAATTTAGAGCAGGTCCATTTAACTCTGGTAGTTTAAGTCCATGAATTTGTGCTCAGGGAATGCCTCCCACGATTTGATATCCCTGCACATTGCTAGGAATGTTACAGGTGCCCAGTAAGCTTGCTGCTAAGACATCATAGATGGTGAATAAAACCCTTCTTTTCTTTACCAACGACACTGAAGTGCTGAACTGAGGTAAATTAACACCCGTGGATACTATCCAAATGACACTTTTGTATTAATTACCAAGGTACTTAAGGCAAGAATGTTTTCTCGTCTTAATTATTTGGACTATTATTTTAATTGTCACTTCTCCACTAAAGACTCTACCATATGCTTGCAAAGCACTTAAGCTGAATCTTCACAAAGAAAAATTAAAAAAAAAAATTTTCCCAAGGTTAGTTTTCCAACCGCATTCTGAAAGGAATCCAGTATGCATGTAACTTACTTAGGCTTCCAAATTTTGTCTTAGGTGTAGCTTTCATTAGGAATACTCCACATATTCTGGTTTCAAGTATCTACATAATTAGCTCAAATCCCTCCCCCCCATCCCATTTTAAGAGAGACCCAAGGCAGTGTTTAGAGATTAAAACGCTTCCAAATCGCAAGACTGTCACTTTCCAAAAAGAATTAAAAGGCATCCAACAGAAAAAAAAAACAAAACCCAAACAAAAACAAACAAAAAAACTTGTATCACCAAAAGAATGTAAAATGTTTGTCGGGGGAGAGGGATGTTTGTCGGGGGAGAGGGGGTCTACTTTAAATTTACAACTGCTTAAAAAAAAACAAGCTTCAAGAACCCCCCCCCCGCCCGCCCCCCGACAAACTGAGGAATGCAGATAAAAGGCTGGCAGAACCCCTTGGAGAGCTCCTGTGGCCCCTCCCTCCAAAACCGCTTTCTTAAAACACATTTCTTCATTCAGCCTGCAAAACGCAGCCTTTCCCCAGAATAATTCCATTTAAAAAGCCCCCACCCGCGAAGAAACATTAATCTACTTTGCAAACATGCGTTCCAGTCAGTGCTTTACTGTTTTTTTTTAACTCCTTCCCCCATCCCCCCACCCCTTTTTTTTTGTACCTTGAGACAAATGTTTTTTTCCCGCGAGTTGAAAGCTGTCCAAAACCAGGACCACACACGCCGCCGCCTCCGCAGGCCCGCGCTGCTCCCGCCCCCCGCCCTCCCCACGGCGGCGGCCACGGCCGCCGGGGGCGCGCACACTCCCTCAAGTCAGAGGGGTGGCCTTTCCCTGCCCCCCCTTCTTTCTCTTTGGACGCGGTGGGTGGGGGTGGGGGGACGGAAGCCGAGGACCAGAGCCAGGAGCCGAGTGGCCTGCCTGTGGCCGCGTCTCTGGGCGCGGCGGAGGCGGGCGGCGGCGGCAGCGGCTGAAGGCCCCGAGGCCCCCGGCCGTGCAGTGGTCCGTCCCGCGGAGAGGCCCCGCGCCCCCGCCCCCGCCGCTCTCTCCCACAACACCTAGCACAGCGCAGCGCCCCGAGTAGATTACAGCGCGGCCTTTGTCGGGCGGGCCTGGCTCCGGGCCAGGCGCCCAAACAATAAACAATTCCCCCTGGTGCAGGGCAGGGGTTTTCGCTCGTCACCGAAAGGCCCTAGGTGTACGCTGGCAAATATCTTTATCAATTGGAAGAAAGGGTAGGAGCCCGGGGTGGGGAACGGGAGGGCGCCGCACCCGGCGCTGGGTCTCTTACCTTCCACCCACAGTTCCTCCACGTTGGTCTCCAGGTTAGCTGCCTTTAATCCCACAGCGAAGGCCCCAAATATGAGGAGGCCCACAACCAAGAATTTTCCGCAGTTTTTTTGAATGTAACAACCCAGTTTAAATAAGAGTCTTTGAAACTTCGCTCTCAGCCACAGCGGCGCTTTCCGGCCAGTAGCTTTCCCCTGAGGATGAAGCAAAAAGGAGTGGTGAGCGCCGGGGAGTCACAGCCCGCGCGCCCACGCTCGCTTGCGCGCACCCGCCCGCGAATCCCGCGACAGTGGTGGAGAGTGCCCAGGAGGCTGGAACCCTGGCCAGCACGGGAAAACGCGAGCGGCTTGGGGGTGGGGGGGCATAAATGAAAAACGGGCTGCAGCGTGGGAGTTGCACCTTGGCGACAGCAGGGGCGCCCCCACGCGTGACCTGTGCAGCACCTTTGAATGCGACAGGGGAAGCTGGGGGGGTTGGGACGCAAGAACAACGTGAAGGGGAAGCTGAGGCACAGAGCACAGAAATCACTCAACACAGGCGATAGCCACGCGGGCTTGGTAGGGGAGGGGCTGGGTAATCCTGTGATGGAGCCCAATATTTATGAACCAGCAAAGGTCCGCTCCCTTCCCCGCAAATCCTGCCCGACCCTTCACTCCTCTCTGGTGCCCTGGCGGGGACGCGGGCTGAAGGGCGAGCAAGCTTTGGGAACAATGTAGTGCGGGATCCCCCATCCTGAGCCCTCCCGGCGTGGAGGTAAGGGGATCCACGTGCTGAGCGCGGCAGCCGAAGCTAACTCGGGATCCATTTCCATTGCGTTAGGAGACGCTGTGTGAGTTGAATTAGGAAGTGGGGCAGCCATCTGCAACTTACGACAATATTTGTGATCGGAAGAGGGCAGCCACATGGATCTTTCCCTCCTCTCCCTTCCCTTCGGGTTAAACGTAAAAAGCAGCGGAGTGCACAGGGAAAAGGCCCAGGCCGGCACAGGCGGGGGTCCTGGCTGGGCGCTGGCTGCTCCCGGCGGCGGCGTTTCCCCGGCGCTGGCCGCGGCCCGGGCGGGCCCCCGTCTGGGTGCTCGCCTTCTCCGGATTCCACACATTTCAGCGAGCCTCGTAAACACAATGAACCCCGCCGCTCCGCAGACCCGGACCAAGGATTTAAGGTGGCAATTTGTTTACAACTTTCCCTTTACCCCTAGGCTCTGATAAGAGCTGGCTCAAAAACTGGAAAACAAGAGGTGAGATGCCCTCTTCCAAGGATAGTTTTTAAGGGAGCAGAGATTTCATGCTCAACAAAAGCAAAACCGGCTGCCAAAAAAGGAAACCACCTTTATTCCGGCTCCCTCCCCCCCTTCTACTCTCCGCCTCTCAGTACTCCGCCTCCCCTTCCAAGATGTTAAGAAATGTGGCAGCATTACAGGGGTTTGAGCTGCAAATAGGGGCAGGGGCGCGGGAGGAGGGGACACCAAGGCAGGGGGCGCCGGGCAGTGCCGCTCTGCGGCCGCCCTCGAGGTGGTCCACTGTGGACCGCTTTCCAGTGCTCCGGGAAAGGCATGCTGGGGAGGGCGCGTACACACACACACACACACACACACGCACGCACACGCACACCCTCCACCCCCTGCGGACCTCAGACAGCCCCTTCCTTCCAGGACCTGAGGGTGGGTTTGAATTTTTCAATCCCCGCTTGTCTGCTTCTTTTCCTGAAGAGGTGTGTGCGAGTGTGTGTGGTGTGACGCGCGCGCGCGCGTGCGCGCGCGCGTGTGTGTGTGTGGCGGGGCTATCCCAAAGAGGAAGAGGAGGGAGGAGAGAGTGGGAGGAGAGGAGCGAGTCTGAAATGCACCTTGGAAATCTGCTCCAGAGCGAAGGCGGCGTCGCAGTAGCTGGGCCGGTGCAGATAGTCCCGGTCCGGCGCAGCGTGGCGGCGCAGCCCCCCGGTCCGTCTGCGCCTCCCGCCGCCGGCCGGCCGGCCCGGAGCTCCGCTGTAGCTGCCGCCGCCGCCGCGGTCCTGGGGCTCCGCGGCATTACCAGCCGAAGCCATGTTGCCGCCGCCGCCGCCGCCGCGGGAACCGATGTTTCCCGGGCGGCCCGGCGTGCTGCTGCGGGCGCCCGGCGCGCCCCGGCGCTGGGCTCGCGAGGACGCTGCTGGCCGCCGGCTGTTCGGGCTGGGGCTCCGGTTGACAGACCTGCTGCTGCTGCTGCCGCTGCTGCTGCTGCTGCTCACACAGCGGGCGCTGCTGCCGCTGCGGCCGCGGCCGCTGCCGGGGAGTCAGACCCTGCGCCTTCCATTGCCACATTGCGCGGGGGTCCCGAGGTCTCTGCGGCCGCCGCTGCCCACATCCAGTTCTCGGGAGCGCGAGAACCGGCGCGCAGAGCCAGCCTGTCCTTCGGGCGCTCGCTCGGCGCTCCTCGAGGTCCCCAACTCCCCCTACCCGCCCCCCGCCCCGCGCAGCGACCCCTTCACTGCAGAAAACGCCAGCAAATCCCCGCCGCTCCTGCCGGCCTCGCTGGCTCCCTCGGCGCCTCCCGGGTCGCCCGAGCAGTCGCGGAGGACAGGCGCAGAGCCGCTGCCTCAGGGTCCGTGGGTGCCCGGCGGGTCTCAGCGCTGCCGGGCCGGGGCAGCCGCCGCTGCTCCCGCGGCGGCTGCTGCTGGCGGTGGCGGCTCCTGAAGTTGCTGCTTGGGCTGCTCGGGCTGCTCGAGCTCTGGCTGCTGGGCTCGCGGTGGCTGCTCGATCCCGGACTCTGCTTTCTTGTGCTCCGCGCCAACCCGCTGGACCATTCTGCCCCCGTGCAGCGCGCCTCTCTCGCTCCCGGGACTTGGGGACTCCGCTCTGTGTGTGTGCAGCGGGCAGCGGCCGCAGCAGCTCCTTGATTCAATAGATGAGATGGAAGAAGAAAAAAAAGAACTCTCTCCATTTGGAGAAAGAGGAGGAGGAGGAGGGGAGGGGGTGGAGGGGGAGAGCGAGCGAAAGAGAAAAAGGCTGGAGCTCCCGCCCCTGGGGCTGTCAGATGGCTTGGGTTTCTGCGACGCGATTGGCTCACGGAGGGCAGAAATTACTCAGCAAACATGACTATTATTAGCTGCTTAGCAACAGCTCACCAAAGTAGAGAGACCACCCAGGTAGGCAACCCCAGTGTGTGCATCCCCGGCTTCGGGGGGAGCCTCCGAGAGCGCCAACCTTCTCGCATGCAATACTTCCATTAAGGAATGCTCTCTCCCCCCTTTCTTTTTTATTCCTTTTCTTTTCATCAGTGTCTTCTTTTTGTAGACGCTTTTTGAGCGCGCACACACACTCACACACACACACAAACACCCACGAGCATTTGCCTCGCGATAGACACGGGGGGAAAATGTAATATTTTTTTAAGCGCTTAAACAATTTCTGAAATTCCTCAAAGAAAACCGTTTCAGAGGCACCTTGGCCTCAAGCTGCAGCAAATACTGGGAGGTCCGGCTTGAATTCCCAGGCCTGCACCAATAATGACAGGGTGGTGGATAGTGCGCCAGTATGTGCCAGATTTTTTTTCCTCCTCTTTTATAACTAAAGAGAAGACTTAGGCTCTCACAGGGAACAACGCCCAACATTAAGATAAACAAAATGGAAAGTTAAAGAGGAAAGTAAGGACGTTGGGAAAAGCAACCCTCTTAAGATCCGTACCCTCGCGCCCCCCCCCACCCCCCCGCCAAACCCTACGGCAGCATAGTCCTGGTTTGAAGGAGGCAGTGTTTTATAAACGTGGAATCCAGACACTGAGGCATTCTCATGGAGGCAGGCGTTTTTATTTGAATCTTTAACGTGACATATGTAAAAGAGAAACAGCAGAATCCTTTTAACAACCCGGAGAACCGAAATTGTTTTCTTGAGAAAGAGAAGTTATCCTAACTATTGGATTAATTTGGGCTTAGCCACTCTCCTCCCTTTTTTTTTTAACCACGTCCTTATTTATTTAAAGTCTTTTAAACTTTTATTTCAAGAACTGGTACGCATCCTGTTATATTTAATAATAGCGTGACGTAGGGGAGAATAAAGGCTTTGATGTTGGATTCATTCGAAACAAATTGTGCGCTGATTATGAGGACTTGTCTGGACACTGCGGCTAGTGTCACCGAGACATCCCGGGGCTTCACTTCCCGTTGGGGAAGAAAACACGCGCCTCTTTGAGGTGGGTCCTGAGGCCATAGTCAAATTAAACTGTCTACATAGCTTCACTTTTTATTTAAAAATAATTTTTTGGACAGTGGAATTTGTTTTTCTTACATTTGCAAGTTAAGTTCCTCCCTGAGATAGGATCCAGACCCACAAGCCCTCGATTCTGCCGTATTTTAGTATGTTTTTTCTTTATTTCTTTTTTAAAAACGGCGTTGAACTACAGATGGACCCACAGCAGGAAGAAACTGACTGAAGCCGTGAAATGGGGCCGTGTGGCTTTAAGATGCACACGGTGTGTGTTCATTGAAAAAAAAAGAAGAAAGAAAGGAGAGGAAAGAAAGAAACCCAGATGGAAAGGGGGAGGAGCGGCTTAGAAGGTGGAGCCCACGCGGCCACGTGACCCAGGGCCGGGCTGGCGCGCGCTCAGCGGCCGGGAGGCTTATTACGCGCGCGCCCGAGTTCCGGGACTCCCCGCGTCCGCGCGGTCCCAGTCAAGGAGGTAGGGAAGTCGGTGCGCTCTGCTCGTGCCCCGCGGGCTCCAGATCTCCAGCGCTGCCTCCCGGGAGCCCAGGCGAGGCGCGCGCCCCGCCGGCGCGGACGGACGTGCCGGACGCGCCGTAGTACATTCCTGAAGGCGGTCCGGCCCCCTTACGTTGGCCAATGCCCGCACGGCCTCCCCCTGGCTGACCAATGGGTGAGCGCACGGGTTCCTTTCCATTCAACCACCCAGCGGCCGCGGCCGCGGCCCCGGCCAGGACAGGACAGGGACTGCAGCGCCGCCCGTCCGCCACCCGGTCGGCCCACGAGGCTCCCGTGGGGGGCCTGTCGGCCAGTCCGCCCTCTTCCTTCCTCTTCGGCTCCCCCTCTTTCTTTCTTTTTCCTTCCTCTTGCACCTCTTTCTCGTCCTCCGGATCTCTCTGTTCCCTACCCAGCCTCACCACCTTCCTTGTATAGCTTTTTCTCCTTCCTGGTCTCCCTGGGAGACCCTACCCCGGATCCCGAACCGGCAAAACGTGTGCAGTACCCCGGGGCGGGGTAGGGTGTCCTGTAGAACACAGCGAGGCAGAGAATAAGTGTCTGAGGGTGTTCAAGAGATCTGGAGGAGCGGACTAACCGGCCAGCGTGGAAATTCAAAACTCCGAAGGAGCACGTGATTTTGTGAGCGGCGCTGGGAAAGGCTGCTAAAATCCAGAAGGGAAGACGAGCACCGTCCAATGTAAATGATACTACGTACACTGATAAATAATATCGCAGGAAAATTGGGCTCGACACATAGCAAGTTTAATCTTTGAACAAAATTCTGATCTTTATTGTTTGATAAATAGCAGAAATCAGGAAAGGTGATTTAAAGTTCTAGCTTTTTTGTGAATAATTCTGCAAACGTTTCAAGTCAAACCATTTCGTGCTTGCCGATGGAAATTATTTTTTTAAAGTCTTGAGGGTGGTACTCCTAGTTTTCCATGTCAGTCTTTTTATATTTGAGGTGTGCTTTATGGCAAGGGAACCATGTAGCCATAGGTTGCTATGTTTGTCGTTTCAAATTTCTTTACAACGTTTTAGATCAAATTATTAGCTTTTCCTCCCAATATTTTATGTATAGTAATTTCAATATACCTACTTGGATTATAGAATTCTAAAATGAAATTATAGGCTATGTACGCACACCCTAACCCTAACCCATTACTCGCCGCACGCAGCTGCATATCCTCTGGTTCTGGCTGCTGCTACATGTGCACCATTTCAATGGCAACGCCTATTCCACTCGGGCTCATTTCCCTCGGTTTGACTTAATTCGTAAACGTTTTGAACATTGATCTCCGGGGTTTTCAGCGCCCTGAGCCCCCTCACCCGCTGTTTGATAGGTTAACTTTTCAGCATCTCAGACAATGGTCCCGGCCTGAAAATTCTACCAATCGGTTCCAGAACGCGGTCCCCAGCCTGGGCTCTAACAAGCGCTATCTTAATCTCCCCACCCCCACCCGCCGCTTTCCCTGTGGTCTACTTTTTTCATACACAGAGATGAATTACTTTGAGGATCTAATTGGCCTTGTTTCTGTAACGCTTTAAGAAAGGGAAGAGCCAGTGTAAAAGCCTGCTCGACTTGGGTGGTCAGGGCTGAGGCTGCCCCCAATTTGCCTCATTGCTGATGCATGCGAGTGCGACATTCCCAGCGATAATGTTGTTCCTAACCAATCTGCCCTTATTTACATTTGTAAGCATTGTCGCCTTTAATATGCATGCCCAGTGCAGAGGGCCACAGAGCCACACCAGGTTTGTTAACTTCAACTAACCACAAGGATTCCCCAGACCTGAGATGAGGCTAGCTGGAGGAGCCAGGCCTGCAAAGGTGTCTGCTAGGAAGATAGTCCATTTAATGGTCTTTCTGCAGCATGGTTCCCCTCGTGAGAGTAACCAAATAACTAAGAGCTTGTGGCCTTTTAACCAGCTGGAGCTGCTGGCCCTCTTTGGAGCAACAGTTGAGTGTTCCATTTCCCCTTTCCAAGTAAAGTTCATCTCAGTGCATTAATTGTCATTTTGGTCTCCCAATCATGATCCAAGACTTTATTGGAGTCTGTTGTTTAAAAAACAGATGCCTTAAACTCTTAAAATATGATTCACTCATATCTTCTCCATTCTCTGCTCCAATACTTCAAATATCCATGGCCATGCCACACACATCTCAAAAATGACATCCGATTATTCAAATGATGACACTGAAATAAAACATCTGCCCTTTATGTTTGGACATTCCAACGATAAGCAATTGTGGGAGCTGGACTTGGTGGGGTAATGAGAAACCACAGTGAGATTGAACTTTTCACAGGTTTCTCAGATCCAAACAAATGGGTCTTTTTAAAATCTAATGTAATTTAGCTCATTTTTGCAGAGTACAAATGAATAAAGGGGTAAATGTATTCTAGTAATTTGACTCTTAGGCCATGTTACAATTTTGTCTACTTTAATACTTGTTACACAAATGCAAAGAATTGCAAACGTTACATTAAGTCACACAGTATTCTGTTGAGAGGGTGGGGTAGGGAGAGAAATAGGGGATTTGATGTATATTCCATTTGTGGATGGAAGCCCCAGGGTACAGGATGGGCCACAGCCTGAGCAGTTCAAAGCAGGTACCTTGGATAAGAGTTGAGTCTTGACTCAATTCAAGCCAGTATGCCATCATCCACATTTTCTTGGCTCCCTAAGAATGCCTTATTATTTTCTCATTGGCAGCTTTTGTATTTACTTAAAAGGTGATGGTAGAAAATGAGTCTAAAAGGTTGGGGAGTGGGGGTGGAGATGGAGATTCAGCAGCCACAGAAAGTAAAATCTCTAAGACTCCCCTCCCCTTCTCCCTTCCACCTTCTGTTTCCTCCCCTATTCCCCCCTCCCCAGGACTGCAGGAAAGGGAATAGCTCTAGCCAACTTGTCAAAATAATGCTGCTAATTACCCCTGATCTCCTTTAATGGGAAGTTGCTCCCAATTCCACAAAGGAGTAAATGAGGGGTCTACAGCACAAACCCGGGAGCACTGGCATTTTTTGAGCTTATAGTGAGCTGGGAAGGGGGGTGTGGCAGATGGGAGATGTCCTGAGAAGGTCCTGGAAATCTGCACATTTATTACTCCAGGTTCAAATACTGACTTGAAAGGGGGACTTAGATTTTATGCAGTGCCAAAGCTACTGGTATTCTCTTGCTGGGAATATCACCAATTGCAGAGAAAATGTTCAGACCCTACAATGAACTTGAAAGAAAACATAGCATTGACCCTTATATTGATTTCCTCCCTCCTCTCAATATCTTCTTAGCTACATTACTTTACTCTAATGGATAGAAATGTATTCTGGAAAGACACACACTTTGAACGTTTCTTTCTCCATCTCTCTCTTGCCTCATCTCTATTTCCCCATCTAATATATCTATATCAAGCTTTGCATTTAGCAGAAGGCACACCATTCATTTCAGTGATCTGTGTCATTGGGTATTGCATGAAAAAGAAGCTGAGCAACATGATCCCTTTGACCCACTGCTGGAGCAACAAATTTATTAGAGATATAGGCATGAGAAATGAAAGGGAAGTAAAACAATTCCAGCTTATTGTGTGTCTTTCTTTCATACTGCTAATCCGGTTTACACATCACGCCTACAAGTCTCAATAGGGCTTTATACACTGTGGCAGAGGCGGGAGAAAATAAAAGGTGTGAGTTTGTGTGTGTGTGTGTGTGTGTGTGTGTGTGAGAGAGAGAGAGAGAGAGAGAGAGAGAGAGAGAGAGAGAGAGAGAGATTTTAATCCACATTGATTTGCCTCATCAGTTTTTCTATCTGTAGAAAGTTGAAGACAATTTGGTAAAAAGAGCCTTCTTTTTTTTCCCTACAAAGTAACTCCAAGTGGTGCTAACTCCTATTCAAATAGCTTATTAGATTATGACTAGATTGTAACCAGAAATTAGATACATTTATCAGTGAATTTGAAATGAAGGTAATATCCCAAATTGAGAATGGGCCTATTGGTGTCCACCTTGATTCAATTTTAATATAAAGACTCAAAGGCACTTTCCAGCCTTGTGGAAGGAAGCTGGTGACAACTGGAACACACACAACCTCACAATTGAAAGCCCCATGTTTTAGAACATGGGTACACAATGCAATGCACCTGAGGCAAAAACTTATCCTGAGGTGCCACCCAGAAATAATAAGTTACAGTAACAATGGATGACAGCAAAAAGCATTGTCTTTCTTTGTGGAGGCAATTAATTGTATGTTGAATTACTGGAGCAAAAAAAAAAAATTTCAACCACAAAATGTTGAAAAGGGACTATTGTAGTAGTTCAAGACCTCAGTTATCCAATTATTAAATATTTAGAGCCACCCATGTGGGTCTTCATTATTTATATATTTCCCCTGCCCAGAGAGAAAGGAAGGATAAAAAGGGGAAATAGAGGTCTCTGGGTGACTCCCATAGACAACAAACCATATGGTTCTTAGGTGACAGAAAATAAGATCTGAAAACTTTGGACTTATTGGTCATCCATACACCAGGAGTCAGTTTAAACATGGACTTAAATCCCTGAGACGTAGCAAATGTCACCCCAGAAGTATGTCTTTGGAGGTCCTGTGGCCCCAGTGTTGACACCAGGTCTAAAGGAGTGTGGGTCAGTTCAGCCACCTCAGAGCTCCCCTCAGGCTGCACTCAGCCCTCTCAGCCCTGGGCAAGCCGCCCACCTCTTTAATGGATGGCAGGCACCAGAACGCCCGAGTGCGTGGGCGCAAGGTCAACACACACCCCTCTCCTACCCGTGCCCCCGTCATGAACTCAGAAAAGACCTGGCCATTTTTCCCACTAAGGGCGGAGGGGAGGAATATGTTGAGCTCCAGGTTTTGGTAAGGTGTCTCTCTCTCCTAGCCCTGGGGTCCGGGCCAGGGTGCCAAGAGTGTGTACCCAAACCCTCCAGCAGGTCTGTCTCCACCAGCTCCCCCGAGACCAGAGCACTCGCTCGGGTGCGCGCGCGCTCAGCCCGTACCCTCCCCTCGGGCGCTGTCACTCTCTGCGCACCAGCCTTTCCATCCCAGCTCTGCCTCCACTGGCGACTCAGTAGCCACCACCAGGCTGAGGAGCGGAAGCCAAGGTGGCGACCCTTTCAAGCGTGCAAATGGGATCCCAAGAGACCCCCTCCGTGAGAATTCCCCGCGGAGCCGTTCCCCGACCCGGCCCGCCGCCGCCAGCCCCTCCCCGCCCCACCGGGCCGCCTCGAGGAGGGGGGAGGGAGGGGGCCCGGAGCGTGCGAGTCAGCGAGCAAGCGTGGAGACGCGGGGCCGGCTCCCGCTCCCCGGAGGCGCAGTCCACCCAGCCCCCCCGCCCCCCGGCCCCGGCGCGCCGCCTGCCCGGCCCTCGGTCCGCCGCGCGGGGAGCCGGTTTCCGCAGCCCCGCGTCCCCGGGGCGCGCGCCGCGCGAGGGCGAGGTGGCGGCGGCGGCTGCTGCACTCACCATAGCCGGCCGTCAAGCCCTGCCCGGAGCGCGGGTGCCGATGGCGCGGACGCAGGGCTTGGATTTCACATCAATTTCTTTTTGCCCCGTGCCCCCCTTTTCTGGTCCTCCGCTCCTCCGTCTGCTCCCCGTCTTCCCTCGTCTACCCCTAGCCTGGTCGCTGCGGCTCTCTTTGTCTTCCTTGTCGTTGTCTTTTTCTTCGTCTTGGTCTTCGTCTTCTCCTCCTCCTCCGTCTTTACAAAAGGAACAGAAAGTGTAAAAACCCCGGCGCGCTGGGCCGCCGGAGGCTTTCGGCGGAGTGCAGCACGGACTCACAATTACAAGCCTGTTTCTATTAAGCAGTTCCATGGCCCTCGGCGTGGGTGGTCTGCCGCGCCATAGGCAGGACCTGTCAGGGTCACGTGACAGATCCGAAAACTTTACCCCTTTACAATAAACTCAAGGAAAGCAAAGTAAACTCGAGGAACGTGCTATCAGCACAGCCCTCCTGGGTAAACAGGCGCTCCCCTCCCCGCCTTCCTGGGAGGCGCCCAACCCGGCGAGCTCCGGCGAGCCCCACTCGCCCCCTCCCCGTCCCCCGCGGCCGCGTCTGCGGGGGGCCGCTGGGCGGGGGGTCTCCGCACCACCTCGCCTTCCCCACCTTGTGCTCCCCCACCCCACACACATTATTTGCTAACATTTAGCGACTCGCCCGGCCCCCGGGGTGGGGAGTGCTGGGGGTGCAGGGAAGCTCATTTCAGCAGCCCCACCACTCCGGGAAATGTGGGGCGCCCAGAGCGCTGCAAAGGAACACCATCGTTCCTGTCGTCAATTCTCAAAGCCCTTTCTGCTCGCATTCTCACGGAAGCCCTGAGAAGCTGGAAGCATTCTGGTTGACAGGCCCACAGGCTTGACAGGGAGGCAGAGAGCCAGGGAAGCCGGGCAGATAACAAGAGCCTCCCCGGGGAAACGTTCAATGAACCAAGATATACGTGGATTCGTGTCGTCTCTGTCGGAGGTCCCTAGGAAGCCGTTACTTCTGAAGAGACAAGGTGGAGTCGTCCCTTCGAAACCAAGATTGGTAGATGGCCGAGGAGTCACTAATTGATATTTGCTTTCTTCTCCCTTCCAATTACTGTGGTTTTGGGGGGTATGCCACCCAAATGCTCCCACCCACGCTGCCTTCCCAAATGAGGCAAGCTTGGGTGATTGGGTTAGACGGAAGGGCGGTGGGTCCGCACACATCCGCGCTCAGCCTCTTGCCCTAAACGAAAAGTCTCCCCTGGATAGGGGAGAGCCCGTTTAACATTTTATCTGCTCAAATGGCAGGGCAGACTATTTTACGCGCAGCTGAAAGGTGCTGTTTTAAATGGACCACATAATAAATAAAAATGAGTTACAGATACAAGGGACCGGGTAAGGTAATGTATTGAAACTATGAAGAGTTAACTAGCTGGTCCTCAAGTAAAGCCAGCCCTCTTTTACCTCATTCTGGGCTAACAGTGTGACTAGGGGTAGGGGTGTGTGTGTGTGTACACGAGTTATATTTTTTAAAAGCCCTAGGTGTCACAATTTACCTCCCTCACCCGAAGACGATATACCATCCTTTAATAGGGTCATTTGAGTTTCCAGAGTGTTTGAGTCATATTAAGTAATTAAACATTGGAATTCTGGGCAGCCCTGTGAATTAGGCTGGCCTAGAAAGTCATTTCATACCAATTGACTTTAGTGGAAAATAGTCACAAATGAATATTAGCTAAGCATGGATCCTAAGAGTCATCATAATTGGAAAAACAAACCCAACAATATTTCCCTCGGAAATATTACATTTGGTATCATATCAAAGGACTCAATTCATGCCCTGCTATGAGCTTGGGTGGGGTAAGGAAGAAGGTATAAATAAATACATCTCAAAATAGTGTAGTCTAGAATATGAAAGAGAAGAGGGAATAAAAAAAAAGAGATAAACAGCTTAGCAAAAGGACATTTAAATGGCCCACAATATAAAGTTGCTAGTGTCTGGGAGGAAAAATTATCCTCTACTCTTTAAGGCGCTTCTGGCTGGATTAATAATCAAATTAATAAGGGACAGATTAGCAGGAGAAAAAAAACAAAGCTCAATAAGATGTTTACCTGCTGTATAGATGGGAGAAACCCAACATCACTGAGCAACTCGCCAAAATGGTGGAAGCCATCACCTTAAATACCTCCTTCAGCCAAAGACAAAAGATGCCTAGGGTGGACAGTCTGTTGTGGGAGGATAACAGGAAAAGTCCAGGAAACAACGGTAAGAGTGTTATGCAGATTTAATCTGTGCCTTCTCCATTGATAGTGAAAGCAGGCCAAGTAGAGGAGGGAAACATCCTTACAGATGGAGATTTCCCTTACAAATGTAAATGTCCCTTACAAAAGGGCAACTTCTACTTGGGTTTTCAGAGCTTCTCCCAGGTGTGCTGTTTCTTAAAATTAGCGAGCCTAAGATCATCAACATCCCAAAGTGACATATTTTGGGGAGGCAAACTCTGTTCTCCTTCAGTAGGTATGGGAATTTTGTGGGAGCAATTGCAGCAGAACTTGTGGAGTTTGCTTTTCCTAATTAAAATGAAGACCCTCATGCAAGCACACTTGGCTCCGTGCTCCTTGAGTGTGACCAAGACTGATAACCAGGAGTGGATCCATGTTTGGTGGGGCCAGAGGCTTATGCAGTTTGGGAAGAAAAGGTTCTTTAGGAATTCAGTCTCTGAAAATGATCTCAGTGCTGTGCCTCTCTTCCCTCCACTCTTAGATGCTAGAATGTTAAATTGTCAAGTAGGAGATAGATGTTCTCCAGGGCCCAGAGCCCCATATGTCGTTACCTTCTGGTATTTCTCTGAGACTCCCCACCAGGGTGGGCTCTTTCTCATTAAATAGCTGCCTCCGCCCTTCTAAAGCTGCTTGTGCCTCATCCCTTCCTGCAACACCAGCCCCAGTGCTGCCCAGCCTGATAACCCACTTTGCATGAAGGTGTCAGTGACTGACAAGGCTTCCGGCCAGCAGAGCTCAACCCCAGCCTGCCCAGTCTGATAAGACAATTGGCATCAAGGTGTTAATGGCTGAGGAGGTTAACTAGACGATACTTTTGCAAGTTAACTTGGACTTTTAGAGCCCTGCCCAGAGGAATAATTCCAAAGTTGGAGATTTCAGGGACCAAGATGGAGACATTTGGGGCCTTGAAGGAGGGGACAATAGAGGGACCTTTTGAAACAGGTCTGAAAACAGACCACATGAGCATGATCAAATTGGTTGATGGGCAAGGTCATTCCTGGCTCTGTTTGTTTATCTGAATATCTGTTACTACTTGAGATACCCTTGTTACTCCTGTTATACACACACACACACACACACACACACACACACACTTCATTCTAGAATCCCCTCCTCTCTGGCTCCCACTAAAAGTGAGTGCTTAAGTACTTTAATTCATCCTCCCCCCTCCCCCACCCAACCTCCAGGCAACTGGGACACTTCAAATGAATAACTGAGGGTTCAGAAGAAACACTTGTCCACATTTAAGAAGCTTTCCACCTCAGGATGAATGCTACTCTTCCACTCTTGCACACGGTCAGTCACCATAGCTGTGGTTATTCTTTGATACTGGATCAGACAGATCAAGCTTTCATAAAAAGCAATGTTGCTCAGTGTAGGGACTCCAATTCTAAGATGACTACCAACCCCCACCCCCTGACTGCTTCCTGTCAAGAAGATACCCACAAGCCAAACCAACTTGTAGAATTAGGGCTTGGAGGACCGGAGGGGTAAGAAATATTTAAGGTGGTAGGTTGCAATTAGGAGACTGAATGAACAGTTGAACTACAACGGTAAAATGCGCTGAAACGGTACAAGGAAAATTGTTTAAACAAGAAGCAAATCAGGGTTGCATAACATGAGAACCTGAACAAACAGCTTGGAAACCAAAAGGGTGGAGTGAAACCTGGAATGTCATAAACCAAAGGCTCCGAGGGACCCCATTACTGAGTAGGAAGGCCCATGGAGGCAATGTAGTATTTAAAGATGGGATGACAATCTCAGGACAAGAAGAAACTCGAGGAGAGAGAACTTTGGAAGTCCCTACCTCAAAAAATGAAACTTACCCAAGTTTCTTACTCTTGTAACCGATGTCCACATAGGAACCCCTCTGAGGATCCCTCTATGTAGACCTTCAGGGCAGCCTCTCCAATGAAACGTGGTAAGAAACGAAATGCCAAAGAAAATTTCTAAACTGTGAGAGGAAGGTGTGGCCAGGATGGCTGGCGGTCATGGTGATATGGTGTGTCCCGGCTGGGAGAAATGGCTTGTTGCCATCAAGCAGGTAAAAAAAAATTATCACCAAGTTCTCACTGTACCTAAGAGGACTGAGAAAACGGTTAAATGTAGCAAATATAAAAAGTGCTATTTTACACAATTGGCATCATTGCTACTCAGAATTAATTTGTCTGAGGATCAATGGGAAAGGTGCAGAACCAAATTTCATTTACTGAAGCTGCGTGATTACAAATTTGGAGGAGTGAGCCAAATGTCGTTTCCATTCTGTGAGTGAAAGGGGCTGTGAAGCAAAGGCTCCGAGTGGGTGAGATTTTAGGGGGAAGGTTTGAGGTGTGATGGGGAGGCTGAGGCAGCCTCAAGTCTGTTTATACTGTGTTCTCCGGCCACTTGGCGGCAAGAAGGACCTGTCGGTGGCTCTGAAACTCCTCATCTATACAGACAGTGCCACTCCTGTGCTGGTGAGGCACACCCCTCTGAAGAGCAATGGCCTGGAAAGGATGTCTGCCTCTGTTTCCCAGCAGCAGTCCTCATGGGGCGGGCACTTCCCTGGCGACTCTGACGCATTGTGGATGGAAGCCTGTTTGTGGGGGAAGTCAGGGAGGTGGGAGCCTGGGTCCTGCCCTCTGAGTCCAGGCTCATGCCTTCTTCACCTCCATACCTGTATTAAGTTTGCTAGAGCTGCCATAACAAAGTACTGTGGATTGGGCAGCTTAAACAACAGAAATTTATTTTTTCACAGTCCTGGAGGCTAGAAGTCCAAGATCGAGGTGTTGTCAGGGTTGGTTTCTTCTGAGGCCTTTGTCCTTGGCTTTTATATGGCTCTTTTCTTTGTGTCTTCACATGGTCTTCTCTCAGTATATATCTGTCCAAATTTCCCTTTTGTAGGGACACCACTCATATTGGATTGAGCCCACTATAGGACCTCATTTTAACTTAATTATCTCTTTAAAGACCTTACCTCCAAATACAGCCACATTCTGTGGCACTGGGGATTAGGGCTTCAACATAGGAATTTGGGGGGATACAGTTCATCCCATAACAACACCCAAATGTAGAAAGGATCTGACTTGGATCCGAAGTGCAAGTTCCTCTTTCTGCTTGTAATGCTCAGAGTAAGGAGTCAAGACAGACTGGAGCTGGGCTCTTCTCGGCTCCTTGTGCTAAGAGGACCTGACCTGCTACCCCACGAACCTGCCTACACCTCAACAAAACTGAAGCTGGGTGACATATTTCCTAGGAATGCTGGTGGTCTGAGAAAATGGCTGTAGGCACCCAGTAGAACTCTCCCCACCCCCTCTTCCAACACAAAGAATGAGCACTGCTAGGCTAATTATAAATCTGTCTCCTTTATTTATTGCAGGGAGTTCCTTCAGGCAATGGTTTCCAAGGTTGGCTGTTCATCAGAATCACCTGGGGAGTTTAAAAACAAAAAGGAAGAAACAAAAATAGATTTTTTGCTCATATCCCAGAGCTATAGAATCAGAATCTCAGCCCTGGGGAATTGACATGTTTCAAAAGAATCTCCCTAAAGCAAGTATAGTAAAATGCTAATGGTAGAATCTAGGTGTGGATATTCACTGTAAAAATCCTCCCAACTTTGCTGTATGTTTAAAGGTTTTCATAATAAAATGTCAAGGAGAAAATTAAAGAATACCCGGATGATTCTGATATGCAACTAGATCTGAAGACCTAAGGGACACACAGTTAATAAACAAATATGTTCTTAACATTCTCCTCTATCATGGTACTTGTCACATTGCATTATTGTTCTTCATTCATCAAATAAAAGATTTGTGAGCTTTACCTACATGCAAAGTCCTCTGTTAGGTTCTGGGAATTGGGGAATGAAAAAGCCATCTTCCTTAAAAACACCATGAAATACCATTTCATACCCATCAGATTGACAAAATTTAAAAGTCTGACCATAGCAATTTTAAGTGAGACTGTGAGACAATGGGGACTTTTGGGCACTGCTGGTTGGTGTGTAGGTTGGGTTAATTGCTTTTGGAAAATAATTTGGCATTATCTAGAACGGTTGAATCCCACTCCTAGATATATCTAAGAGAGGGGCCTGTCAGGTGGCTCAGTTGGTGAGAGTGCTTGCTCTTAACAACAATGTTGCTGGTTCAACTCCCGCAGGGGATGGTGAACTATTCACTCCACCACACCCTCCCCTGCCACTGAAACTAGATTGAAAGTGGCGACTGGACTTGGAGCTGAGCTGCACCATCCACAGAGATTGAAGGACAACGTGACTTGGAGCTGATGGGTCCTGGAAAAACACAATGTTCTCTTCCCCAATTCACCAACATTGTTCCTATGGTAGTGGGCCCTAGACAAAGGCCTTCCCAGACCATGTGGTCACTAAGGATTTCACGCGGGCTTCAGACAAAGACATTCCTGGACTATATGGTCAACAAGACTTCCGTGTTTAATATTTCCAAATTCCTATCTCACCCAGGAGCCAGGCAGGAACTGGCACAATGGCCACATGTCCTAAAAACAAATCTTAGCTGCCAACCTGGAAACTTCAGGGTATATAGCCCTGAGTCCCACCCGGGTCGGGGCTCAGCCTCTGGATGTGAATCCGCTGAGCCAGTGCCAGATTTAATAAAAGTTGCTTCCCATGCCTTGGTGTCCTGTCTCTCTGTCTGGGTTCCCCGCAACGTAATTGGGGGTTTGTGCGGGATATGGAGACAGCAATATTTTCGCCTCCCTTGTCCCTGAAGCCCAGCTCCCCTGGACAAAAAGGGACGCGAACTCTACTCGGCGCCAGTAGACCCTTGTCCGTCAGTGGGGACGTCTCCCCTGCCGGCCACGGGAAACCGACCCAGGAGCACAAAGGAACCCTGAGGGCTACGAGAACCAACTTCAGAGCGCCGCCCAAGGACCCGGGTCCCTTGGCAGCTTGTTCATCAGCAGACAAAAGGGGAGACTGATCACCTCCCGGAGTCACCCGAGTATCTCAGTTTCTGAGAGAAACCGTGACTCCCAGGAACAGGGCGGTGGGTGGAGAACAAATGTGCTTGAGTCTGTATGAATGAGACGCAGCCTGCCTGCAAAGCGAGTGTGGAGTCCTAATCCGTGGGTCCGTGGTGCACCTCATATGGCTTATGGTGGTATTGCTAAATTGTCTCATACGGTTTAGTAATCCGAGTCAGGGGCTTAAACTGACCCACCAATTGCTAAGAGGAACCTGAAATATCCCCACCAGGGGAGGGGCCGGAGACGGACAAAATGAATCTCTGAGTGTGTGTCACGCCGATTTCGGGTGGTTGCCATGGGTGGGCGACAGAGTACTAAGACTCCGTTAGGATGTATGTTAAAACATTTTAAGAAGGGGTTCTCAGGGGATTATGGCATTGAAATGAGCCCCAAAAGCTCCATACCTTCTGTGAGATTGATTGCCCATCATTCGGTGTCAAATGGCCAGCAGAGGGAAGCTTAGACAGAGACCTCATTAGGAAAGTTTACCTCGTTGTTACCGGCAGCCCCAGTCACCCTGATCAGTTCCCTTACATCGACTCATGGGAGGCTATTGCACGTACTGGACCCCCTTGGTTGAAGTCCTGTTTGGAAAACCAGAGCAGAATTCTTTTGGCACAAGCTATAAACCCCTCACAGAAGCCGCCTAAGGAAAAAACAGAAGGACAAAAGCCTGTCCTGTCTTCAGGCCTGGAGGAAATTCCACCTCCCTATTCGCCTATTTACCGACCCCTTCCGTGAGCCCCTGAGCCGCTAGTCCAGCCTCCAGTACCGCCCTCGCCGGCTCCACTTTCTCCACCCACCATTCCATTCCCAGAGTTTCAGGCCATGCCTCCGCCTCCAGTCCTGACCCCCTACGGGCCCACAGATAAGCGGCTGTAGACCAAGGGCCCTGAGATTGGCGCTCTCCAGCTCCCCCTATGGGAAACCAGAGGCCCCGTCTACTATGGTCAGGAAGGCCAGATTCAGGGAGGCTGATGCATGTTTGTGTACCAGCCCTTCTCAACCACTGATCTCTTAAACTGGAAATATCATACCCCATCATTTACAGAGAAACCACAGGCTTTGACTGACCTCCTTCAGTCAATCATTCAAACACATCGGCCCACCTGGGCTGATTGTCGCCAGCTCCTCCCAACTCTCTTCAACACTGAGGAGTGCTGGCAAGTCACCCAGGGAGCTATAGAATGGCTAGAGGAACATGCCCCACCTGGGACCTTAAACATTCAAGTGTATGCCCAGAATCATTTCCCCGAGGAGGACCCACAGTGGGACCCCAATAATGACCGGGATTTCCAGATGCTGGAACGGTATCAAGAAGCCTTTATAGGAGGCCTAAAGGATGGTAGCAAAACAAGCATCAATATGAACAAGATCTCTGAAGTCCTACAAGGGCCAGAGGAGAGCCCAAGACACTTTTATGAAAGACTCTGTGAGACATTTCATCCCTACACTCCCTTTGACCCCAAGACTGTCACGAATCAGCGGATGGTCAATGCTGCTTTCATCAGGCAGTCCCAGGGCGACATCAGCAAAAACTTCAGAAATTGGACGGATTTGCTGACATGAATATCAGCCAGCTCCTTGCAGTGGCGACAAAAGTCTATGTCAACCGTGACCAGGAGGCTCATTGAGAGGCAGATAAGAAGATGAAGAAAAAGGTGGATTTACTGGCTGCTGCACTTGTCGAAAGGGCTGGGACCCCGGGACAAAACGCCATCCCAAACCTGGGACTACCCCAGCGAGAGTGACGTCAAGGGGGCCACACTCCGGGAGGCCAAGGCTGGGACACGACCAATGTGCTTACTGCCACCAACGTGGCCACTGGAAAAAGGAATGTCCTCAGCTGTTGGAGAGTATGCCAACAGGTCCAAGTCCCCGAAGACCGGGTTGAGTCATTCACGTCCATTACCAGCCGCCCTGAAAGATGCCAGACCCTTCTGAAGACGACTTCATCAGACTCGCTGGCATGGAAGAATATGGGAAAGAGTAGGCCAGACCAGGCTCCATCCAGGTAGGCCCCCAGGAGCCTATGGTCCGAATGTTAATTGGGGGCCGACCCATTGACTTTATGGTTGACACAGGTGCTGAACATTCTGTTGTAATACAGCCCATAGGCCGTTTCTCCCAAAACCAGGTGACCATCATAGGTGCCATGGGAGGACGAGTCTGTCGGCCCTTTTTACAGCCCCGACAATGCACCCTGGGAGGCCGAGAAATGACTCATCAGTTCCTCTACCTGCCAGACTGCCCTGTAGCATTATTGGAAAGAGACCTACTAGGAAAACTCCAAGCTCAAATCACCTTTAACCACAGTGGCAATGCTAAGCTAACATTAGGCAAATCAGGGGCTAAGATTACGTCCCTCACCATACCTTGGGAGGAAGAATGGCGAATCTTTGGTCTTATAGAAGAGGCCCAAGAGGGACCCGAACTCCCCTTCTCAATACCTGGAGTTTGGGCAGAAGACAACCCACAGGGCCTGGCACAACATGCAGCCCCAGTAGTTGTGGAGCTTAAACCTGGGGCAGAACCAGTACGCCACAAGCAATATTACATTCCCCACAACGCACGACTTGGCATCCAAAAACATTTGGACAGACTCCTAAAATATGGGATTCTTCGTTCCTGCCAGTCGCCTTGGAACACAACTCTGCTTCCAGTCCAAAAGCTGGGAACTGAGGACTACCGTCCAGTACAGGACCTAAGAGCAGTAAACCAAGCAACGGTTACTTTACACCCAGTTGTCCCTAATCCATATACTCTTCTGGGCCTCATCCCAGCTGAAGCAACCCACTTCACCTGCCTGAACCTCAAGGACGCCTTCTTCTGTATTCGTCTGGCCCCACAGAGCCAGCCACTCTTTGCCTTCCAATGGGAAAACCCTGAAAACGGGGACAAAGGACAGCTAACATGGACAAGGCTACCACAGGGCTTCAAGAACTCCCCAACCACTTTCAGGAACACCTTGGCTTTGGACCTAAAGCCCTTTCCAGCCAGCCAAACCGGTTGTGTGCTGCTCCAATATGTAGACGACCTCTTACTATCCGGGAAGAGCTATGATGACTACATGCAGGGTACATATCACATCCTTAAACTTTTGTGGGAAGGAGGCTACAGGTCTCCAAGAAAAAGGCTCAGATATGCCAAGACAGGGTCAAATACCTTGGTTTCCACCTGTCACAAGGACAACGCCAGCTCGGCCCAGAAAGGAAGCAGGCAGTATGTACCATCCCTGTCCCCACTACTCGGAAACAGGTTCGCGAATTCTTAGGGGCGGCAGGCTTCTGTAGGATCTGGATCCCCAACTTCTCTACTATAGCCAAACCCCTTTATGAAGCCACAAAGGGGGGTGAACGGGAACCTTTTCTGTGGGAGTCTCCACAACAGAAAGCTTTTAATGAACTTAAACGGGCTCTCATTCATGCCCCTGGCCTAGGACTCCCGGACATCACCAAGCCTTTCTTCCTCTACGTACATGAAAGCACGGGAACAGCAGAAGGGGTCCTTACCCAACTGCTAGGGGATTGACACCGGCCGGTAGCCTACCTCTCAAAACAACTTGACTCGGTGGCATTAGGATGGCCACCTTGCCTGAGGGCACTCGCAGCAATGGTCTTCCTCATGTCTGAAGCTGACAAGCTGACCCTGGGTCAGGAATTAACTGTCCGGGCTCCACACTCAGTTTGAGCTCCGTTAGATCATAAGGGACATTATTGGCTTACCAACTCCAGGATTGCCAAGTACCAAGGGCTATTGTGTGAAAACCCACGAGTCTGCCTTGAGGTGGTACAGACCTTAAACCCAGTCACTTTACTGCATCAAAATCATGGACAAAGTGTTCTCCAGTAGACCAGACCTGACTGACCAACCTCTTATGGACTCTGGTGTAGAATACTACACTGATGGTAGAAGCTACATCCAGGGAAATAGACGGTTGGCTGGAACATGCTGTAGTAACTCTACACACCATCATTGAAGTGAAACCTCTCCCACAGGGGACCTCGGCACAAAAGGCAGAGCTCGTCGCCCTGACTCGGTCCCTTCAGCTGGCAGCTGGGGTAAGAGCCAATATTTATACCGACTCTAAGTATGCCTTCACTACCCTCCATGTTCATGGGGCTTTATACAAAGAAAAGGGATTAATCAATTCAGGAGGGAAGGAAATTAAATATGGACGAGAGATTCTAGATCTCCTAGAAGCAGTATGGGCACCCAAAAAGGTGGCAGTCATACACTGCAGGGGCCACCAAAAGGGCAACACCATCGCAGCCCGGGGAAATCACAAGGCGGACCAAGCAGCCAAGTTAGCTGCAGCCAAAGAAACCCTCGAACCTCCAACGCTAACAGCCTCCCTCTTTCCGAGCCCTTTAGCTGAATGGGATCCCAAATATTCCCACCAAGAAGAAGCCTGGTTCAAGACTGAAGGAGGAAGCCGTCTCCGTAACGGATGGTGGAAATTTCGAGATGGCTGCACTGTCATACCAGAAACCCTAGCCCCGGCTTTTGTCGAATAGTTTCACCAACAGACCCACTTTGGTTGGAATGCCCTAAAATCAACCCTCAATAGGTACTTCTATGTACCCCGACTCTTCAGGATCTCACAAATAGTCTGTGAACAGTGCCTTGTTTGTGCTCGCAACAACCCACATAAAGGACCGGTCCTACCCCCAGGAGTCCAACATACTGGCGGTGCCCCATTTGAAGACCTTACAATATATTTCACTGAGATGTCATGCTCCAGGGGTCTTAGATATCTCTTAGTATTTCTATGCACCTACTCAGGGTGGGTGGAAGCTTTCCCCATGCAGACAGAGAAGGCATGGGAAGTCGCCTGGCTATTGCTACAGGAAATAATCCCTCGCTTTGGGCTGCCACTCTCAATAGGCTCTGACAATGGTCCCGCCTTTGTAGCCGAAGTAATCCAGCTCTTAGCCAAGCTCCTCTGCATCACTTGGAAGCTGCATACTGCTTACCATTCACAGATCTCAGGACAAGTAGAACGCACGAATTGGACCCTCAAGTCCCATCTGAAGAAACTGTGCCAAGAGACACACCTCCATTGGGACAAGGCCCTTCCAATAGCGCTCCTGAGGATACGCTAAACCAAGAAGACAGGCCTTTGCCCTTATGAGGTTGTATATGGAAGGCCACCTCCACTCATTAGAGGCCTCTGAGGGGACCTTAAAAATAGGAGACCTAACCTTAAGACAACAGCTTGAGGCGTTAGGGTCTCTCTTACAGAGCCTCAACCAATGGGTACAGGAGAGGATCCCCATTAGCTTAACAACTGAAGTTCATCCCTTTACGCCTGGGGATTCAGTCTGGGTTAAGGAATGGAACCTCCAGCCCTTAAAACCCCTGTGGAGGGGCCCCTTTACTGTCATTTTGTCTACTCCCATGGCAGTTAAGGTTGCAGAGATCACTCCATGGATACACCACAGCAGATTGAAACCTGCAGCTGCTAGCTGAGACTGCACCTCTGACCCCTCCAAGCCCCTCAAGATCACTCTCCCGTGGAAGATGGCCAGCGATGTTACCGGTCCTTAGGAGGAGATCACCAGCCCCGCTTTGGTCACACCGGAAGCTGACCGATCTATGCGTGGCTGAAGCTTGAGGAATTCTTCCTTGCAAGATGCTTATCCCAAGGACTCTAATCCTTACCCTCACCCTTTTCTTCCCGGTCGGGAACAGTATCACTACCCCATGCCCTAAATCATGCTTCCAGTCCTTTCAGCTGGGAACAACATCTCAGGTAGCTTTTGTCTCCTACACATACATGACGGCCCAGTGCTATTGGGGTAGAACTCCTCAGGCCTGTACCTATGCAGACAAGTCCTACTGGTCTTGCCTCATTCCTCGATGGTCAATAGCTGGCTACAATTGCCCAGGAGTTAAAAGGGCTAATCAGGTCGTCTGTTGGACCTGCCAAACCCATGTCAGATACTCCGATGGGGGAGGCGTCCAAGATCAGGCCCGAAAGGAGGCAGTACAGGAGATGGTTAAATGGCTTATCAACCAGACCGCCAAAAAACCGTCCTCCCATCAGCAGGTTCCAGGACCCCAACTATACAGACAACTCAAAGCTAAATTGGGTAAAACCTTGAGTTTTCCAACTCTGGAAGAAAACCTCTTTATTGACCTCACCGAACACATAGCCCAGGAACTTAATGTCACGGGGTGCTGGGTATGTGAAGGAGTGCTCATGCGTGAAGACTGGCCATGGAAGGGAAGTAGCCTAACTGTCCTTGACCTCCTCCAATGGAACCGCACCACAATCCGGCCTTCACAGAAACAGAAACGGCCCCTAGGGTGGGTTGTCTCTTCCAAAGTAATCGGAGAAGAATGTCTCAGCTGGACAGGCACGCCCTACACCTAATGGGTGGGAGACACCCCATGCAGGAGAGTCCAGAACCTAACTGGCTCGTCTCTCAGCTGGTGGCCAAAAGCGCCGACCTGCTATTGGAGCCCTATCCTCAATTCTACCTCGTGTTCCCTCTTAGATACTAGCTCCTCCATTGCCAACTGCACCTTTCTTAATGGCACCAATAACCCCTTCCATGCACTCCCGGCCCTTAGTACTAGATGGGATAACTTAAACTCTACCCTGAGCACCCACTGGGTGGCACCTGATGGCTTATTCTGGATCTGTGGCAAACGAGCATACTCCCATCTCCCCTCCAAATGGACCGGGAGCTGTACACTTGGTATAATCCAGCCTGGTTTCTTCCTCCTTCCTAACCAAACTGGCCAAGAGCTAGGTGTCCCCTTATACCAGGATTTTCATATAAAGCCCAAAAGGTCCCTCGATATGGGGGGGCATCAAACCTGGGGACAAGATGAATGGCCTCCCCAGAGGATCATCCAATTTTATGGCCCAGCTACTTGGGCTCAAGATGGGAGTTGGGGATACCGTACCCCCATTTACATGCTCAACCGTATTATCAGATTACAGGCTGTTCTAGAAATAATTACCAATGAAACTGCAACAGCTTTAGAGCTCCTCGCTACCCAACAGACCCAGATGCAGGCCGCTATTTATCAAAACCGCCTAGCACTGGACTACTTACTAGCTGAAGAAGGTGGCGTCTGTGGCAAATTTAATCAGTCGGACTGTTGTCTACAGATTGACGACACTGGCAAAGCTGTCTCCTCTATCGCCACGAATATTAGAAAACTTGCCCATGTCCCAGTTCAAAAATGGTCAGGATGGGACCCCGAGAGCCTGTTTGATGGACGATTCTCCACCCTTGTGGGATTTAAAGCATTAATTGGAATCGTCCTCCTGCTCCTTGGGGCATGTCTCCTTCTACCCTGCATTCTCCCCCTTGTCATTCGCTCTACCTCTTCCCTTATAGAGACCATTGTAGAACGTAAGACTGCTGCTAAGGTCCTCATGTAATAGAGGTACCAACCCCCAGGCCAGCAGCCTGTTGAAGGAGATGATGCTCTCTAACCCACATGTGGATTTGAGCATCAAAGTGGGGAATGTGGCAGTGGGCCCTAGACAAAGGCCTTCCCAGACCATGTGGTCACTAAGGATTTTTCACGGGCTTCAGACAAAGACATTCCTGGACTGTATGGTCAGCAAGACTTCCCCGTTTAATATTTCCAAATTCTTACCTCACCCAGGAGCCAATCAGGAACTGGCACAATGGCTACATGTTGTAATAATAAATCTTAGCTGCCAACCTGGAAACTTCAGGGTAAATAGCCCTGAGTCCCACCTGGGTCAGGGCTCAGCCTCTGGATGTGAATCCACTGAGCCAGTGCCAGCATTAATAAAAGTGGCTTCCCACGCCTTGGTGTCCTGTCTGTCCGTCTGAGTGCCCCGCAACATTCTGTTCCCCAATTCCCCAATACAATCTTAAAAAAAAAAAAAGAATGTTGACAGCAGCATTATTTGTAATAGCATAAAACTGGACATGACCAAAATGTCCACCAAAGGAAAAAAGATCAACAGTAGAGAATTTACTCTATGAAATTCTACCAAGAGGAGAAAGCAACAAGCCATAGCTACCTTGTAGCAATGTGGATTAATCTTACAAACATTATCTTGGGTGAAATTCCTACATCAGAAGGAAGTCTCATAAGAATGCATAGGTAAATTTCATTAATATAAAGGTCAAAACCAGGTAGTACTTACAAATAAAAGCAAGACCATGAATAACCCATTCATGGAAGCAGTTACCTCTAGGTGTGCAGGAGGCAAAAGGACTGGGAGCTTCAAAAATATTTCATTTTATTGTTGTTCTTTAAAATGTACATATGGGTATTAACCGAAAAATAAAAGGCCAAAGTGAGAGGCAACAAGCATTTATTTGAGATCCAAAAGTAGATGTATTGTGAAGCACTGGTTCAGGCAGAAACCCAAATAGGGTTCCAATAAGGAGGCAGAGGCAAAGGGGTATTTATGAGAAAGGGAAGAGGAGCAATTACGTCAGTAAAAGGAAGGAATTTCTATAGGTGCAGATAAGCTAACACAGTGAAGCTAATTCTAAAACATGTCTTTAGTTTTCAGTCCAGTAGTCATAACAAACAGTTGTTTGGGATACAATGCTGCTTTAGACCCAGTGCAAAGGTTCTTTTGCCCAGTTTTTAACATTCCAAAGATTTGAGGAATAAGATGTGCAAGGTACTTCCTCTGGGATGGCAGCTCCGACTCCATTTTAACGTGGCTCTGTTTATATTATTTTTCACACAGCTGATAAATACACTTTTGAGCATATGATCTACTTCATAATAAAAACACTTTTTTAAAAGACAAACTTGTGGCTTAGTGGGGTGTGAAAAAGAACAAATAACTGTAGGTTCTGTGATAGGTGCCGGAGCCATGGAGCACAGGAAGTGTGGGCCTGAGCCAGTCTCCTGAGAGGGTCGGGGAGGGACATGATGAGGAAGGGAAGAGAGGCTGTAGACCAAGTCAAAGAGAGAAAGAAAGGGCATTCCTGAGGAAGGGGAACCGGGAGAGCCAGAGGCACCCAAGAGGAAACCTTGTCCTTAGGACCAGGGTCCCTACCTCTGGACCCCAGTCTATCCAAGCTCTGAGCTGCTGCCTTCATGCTTTCTCTGTATCAACACAATACCCTGGGTACAGACTAGAAAGCCACGTGATCTTTTCCAAGGGAATGGGGCTATCTATACAAGCTTAAAGTCAGGAAATGTGAAAATGCAATTACTTTATGGGCTCAAAACCTGGGTTTAAAAAAATCTGCATTATATAAGTGAACCCATCTGTAGGGTCATCTTATAATGACATTTCAGTGGTTTTCTGAGCATAAGGTGATGTTATTGTTATTATTATTATTTTACTACAAATGCTATTAGGAGTTATAAATGTGAGTAATAGTAAAAACCCATGAAATGGTGACCTTAACTCTCTTCCCTTGTGAATTCGCATGTTGACGGGATGTTTTATTATGAAGGCACTTAGCTATGGGTAAAGTGACAGACAGACTGCTTAAGAAATATTCAGTTACAAACAAGCGTTGGCCTGAAGGAAGTGAAGGAGAAGGCAGCTTACAAACTGTAGCTCATTATTTGCTTATACAGGTGGAGTCTTCTGTTTAACCCTCATGATTTGAAACAGCTACCAGCCTACCCTCCACTGAGTGGCCCACTCATTTCCACACCCTCCCATGCTGCAGACATACCATTCTATTTGGCTCCACTAATCACTTCTTGCGACCCTCTCTTCTAGTGTTTCCAGTGCTTTCCAACATTTTATGTCCTGGTATACCTAGAAAGAATGATAATATTGGTGCAACACAATGGAATAAACTGGAGGAGATTTGAAGGCACCTATCTGTGGGGGGGGAATTAGTGGAAATTTTACATCTTTTAAAATTATAAGATAATTATAAGGTAAAGAAACTTTTAAAATTAGGAAAAATATTAAATATGAAATTTGTATGAGACTTCCAAATAAAATCTTTTCAAGTTTTTGATTCATGGAACTTCTTTCCACGAATATCAATTTTTTTATGTCAGCTTTTATGCCTAAAGTGACTCTGAATGAAAAGTCTCTGAGTGGGCCGGCCGAGTGGCTCGTTGGCTAAGAATTGGCTTGGGAGGGCAAGCTCTGAGCAGCAGGACCCTGGTTTGGATCCCACATGGGCCAGTGACTGTGCCCTCTACAGCTAAAATGATGAACAACATCTTGACCTGGAGCTGGGCTGCCATGAGTCGCCGGAGATGGCATAGGCTGCAGCGGGGCTGCAGTGGGCTGCCATAAGCTACTGCGAGTGGCTGGCAGCCCAGCATGAGCTGCCGTGAGCCGCCGAGAGCACCCGTCCAATGGCCGGCAACTGATCTGCCTCAGCCGGGAAGAGTGCAATGATCACAATACCAACATGGGCCAGTGAAGCGACGTCCCCCACAACTAGACTGAGGAACAAAAGGGCAGCAATGTGTCTGTTCCCCTTCCCCAATTACCCAACGCTGTTCCCTCCCCCAATTCCCAAATAAAATCTTAAAAAAAAAAAAGTCTCTGAGTAAGACTTCAATAATGATCTCTTCAAGATGTTTAAATGATGCTCTCTTAAAATTCTTTTTAGTTGCCATGATTTAAAACTTTGCATGAGCAGGTGATAAAAATTTAAAACCATTTTCCAACCCTTCAATTACAACTGTTGAAATGCAAATCAAAACCACAGTGAAAGATCACCTCACACCTGTTAGGATAGCTGTTACCTAAAAGGCAAGAGATAGCAAATACGAGAAGAGGGAACCCTTGTGCATTGTTGGTGAGAAGGTAAACTGGTGCAGCCACTATGGAACACAGTATGGAGGTTCCTTGAGAAATTAAAAACAGAACTACCATATGACTCAGCAATTTCATTTCTGGTTATTTATCCAAAAGAAATGAAACCATTGTCTTGAAGAGATATCTGCACCCCCACCCCCATGTTCACTGAAGCATTTTTTATAATAGTCAACATATGAAAACAACTAAGTGTCTGCTAATGGATGAAAGGATAAAGAAAATGTGATATATGTGTACACACACACACACACACACACACACACACACACACTGGACTATTAGTCAGCCTTAAAAAAGAAGGAAATCCTGCCATTTGTGACAACCTGGATGGAGTTTGAGGGCATAATGTGAAATAAACCAGACATAGAAAGACAAATACTCCATAGTATCACTTACATGTGGAATAAAAGGAAAAAAAAAATCAAACTCACAGAACCAAGGTTAAGAAAGTGATTGCCAGGGCTTGGGACGTAGCGGCAGGTGGGAGAAATAGGAAGCTGTTGGTAAAAGGATACAAAGTTTCAGTTATAAGATGAATGAGGTCTGAGGATCTAATGTATAACATGGTGACTGTAGTTGATAACACTGTATAGTATAACTGAGATTTGCTAAGAGAGTAGAATTTAAATGTTCTCACACAGACACAAAAGGTAAACATGTGAGGTGATGGATGTGGTAATTAACTAGATGGGGGAATCTTTTTACAATGTGTCCATATATCAAATAATCATGTTGTATACTTTAAATATCTTACAATTTTATTCATCAATAATCCTTGATAAAGTTGAAAAACACCAAAATTTACACCTGTTGAAATATATTCAAAGAATCTAACATATTCTTTGTTAAACAAATTTCCCTTTCTTGTCTTGACAAATATCATATTGAAATATCTTATGATAATACAAATTTATTTCTGGTTTTCCATGTATTTGTTTCCTAGGGTTGTCATAAGAAAGTACCACATAGAAGGTGGCTTAAAATAACAGAAACATATTCTCTCACAGTTTTGGAGGCTAGAAATCCAAAATCAGGGTGCTGGCAGGGTCGGTTCCTTCTGAGAGTTCTGAGGGAGAATCCGCTCCAGGCCCTCTCCTAGCTTCTGGTGGTGGCTGCCAATCTTTGTGTTCCTTGGCTTGTAGATGCATCATTCCAATTTCTGCCTTCATCTTCACATGGTATTCTCACCTTGTGTGTCCACCTCTGTGCCTCTTCTCTTCTTATAAGGACACCAGTCATATTGGAGTAGGGGCCCATCCTACGTCAATATGACCTCTTCTTTTATTTTTTTTTTAAAGATTTTTATTGGGGAATTGGGGGAGGGGAACAGTGCTGGGGAATTGGGGGAAGGGGAACGGACAAGTTGCTGTCCTTTTGTTCTTCAGTCTATTTGTGGAGGACATCACTTCACTGGCCCATGTTGGTATTATCATTGTGCTCTTCCCGGCTGAGGCAGATCAGTTGACGGCTTCTGGACGGGCACTCACGGCAGCTGCTGGCCGCTCACTCTGGCTGATGGCTACACACGGTAGCCCATGGCAACCCACTGCAGCAGGGGCTGCAGCCTACGCCGCCGCTGGCAACTCATGGCAGCCCAGCTCCAGGTTGAGCTGTTGTTCAGCATACCAGCTGTAGAGGGCAATGTCACTGGCCCTCATATGTGGGATCCGAACTGGGGCCCTCTGGCCTCCCAAGCCAGCTCTTAACCAATGCGCCACTCGCCCTGCCCAATATGACCTCTTCTTAACTGATTACATGTGCAGTGACCCCTTTTCTAAATGTGACATTCTGAGGTGCTGGGTTGGGACTTTAATATATCTTTTTGGGGGGACACAATTCAGCCCATAACATCATGGAATTTTTTTCAAGGCAAGCATTTCAAAATACGAAGGAAGCTCTAATTTGTAGAGTATGCACACATGGTTAGAGCAGTCACCCCGAGCCCAATTGGACACCATTAAAATAGCGTACCAGCTGCAAAAGAGAGACACATTCAATATCTTTAAAGACACAGATTTGAAATTCTTGGAATCTTGTTTTCTGCCTCCCACCTTCACCACCAACAAGCTGTACTTTGAGCCCCCGAAACATGGCCTCCCATGGCTGACTCAGGAGCCTTACTCATGGTATGCACTGAAGCTGGCTAAGCTATAGGGCACCCTGAGGCTATACTGCGCTCTCTGACTCCACTCCCCCCACTCCACTCCCTCTACGCCACTCCCTTCACTCCACTGACCCCACTCCACTCCTTCCACTCCCTCCACTCCACTCCACTCCACTCCACTCCACTCCCTCCACTCCACTCCTTCCATTCCACTCCACTCCCTCCACACCACTCCCTCCA
>NW_017731889.1:1176234-1208120 GCF_001890085.2 Hipposideros armiger
CCACTCCCTCCACTCCACTCCCTCCACACCACTCCACTCCCTCCACTCCACTCCACTCCCTCCATTACACTCGCTCCACTCTAGGAGTTCCCACTAAGGCTGCTTTGTGGCTGGAGAGACTGCCCTGGGGCTCCAATCTCCTTGGCCAGCAGGGCTGCCCCAGGACAGATGGACTGTTACCTTGAGGCACTTCTGACCCTCTTTATGGCACGCTCACATACTGTACTGCGGCACCTGGGGACACAGTTCTGTTCTCCTGCCTTGGCCATGGTTCTGCATCTATTTCTCTGACTGTTCCTGCCCAGTTTCCTTTGCTGGTTCCTGTTTTCCCACCTACTCCTGAAAGGTCAGTGTTCCCTAGGTCCATGGCTGACCTCAGTTCCTCTTACTGGCTCACTATTTCACTCCTGTAGGTTGGACAATGAGCCCATGGGCACCCAAACCTTCTCAGCCACTCATACAGACTTCAGACTACATCCAGCCGTCTCCTGGACATGGATGCCTTACAGGCCCTAAAATTGAACATGGTCCCACCCACCTCCTCCAGCTGAGTCCCTTGTCCCTTCTGCCTTCCCCAAACCTGCTCTTCTGACTCAGTTAATGACTCTTCCATTCACAAGTTGGCCGGCCAGAAATTAAGCAGCACCTGTGATTACCCACAGGAGTTCATCAGGCACACGTCCACATTCCTGGTGTGGTTTACAAGGCCCCTGCTGAATTTGTTGGTCGCCTTCCTCTCCAGCCAGATCTCCAGACCCTGCTGCTCTTTCTTAGCCAAGCACAACTATGTGCTGTTTTCTGATTTTCTCACTCCTCTATGCCTGTGCATTTCCTCTTCCCTCTACCGACTTCCTATACCTTCTACCTTTACATATATCCTTCAAGATGCAACTCAAATGTCACTTCATTGGTGCACACAGATGCAGAGGGAACTTCACAAGTAAGGTTTTCTCTTACACAATTTAAATCTCTCAAGTATCATTAGTTATGTTGATGCTAAGTTATTAGTCATTAGTATAATTATTAGTCACTTTGGTATTAAAGTCTAGAGAAGTGGTTCTCAAAGTGGGATCCCTGGGCTGGCAGCATCAGCATCACCTGGGAATTAGTTGGAAATGCCAATTCTCAGGCCTCACCCCAGACAGCCTGAATCAGACCTCTGGGGTTGGGGCCCAGCGATCTGTGTTTTAACAAGTCCTCCAGGTGATTCTTGTGCCTGCTAAAATTTGAGAGTCATTAATCTAGATCTGGCCCAAAGGGAAAGGAAAGATGGAATTGCATTGTGAATTTGGCCTGCATAGGTAGTGATGTGGGGCTTCCCACGGTCAGGACCTGCACGTCTTTTCTGTCTCTCTCCCAGGTGCAGCCACTCTGATTCACACATATGCCGAGATTCGGTCCTCACCCAGAAGAAGGACTAGAAAATGCTCTCTAAATGAGATAGAAATTGGTCTCAGCATCAGAAAATTGGTGTTTTATGGCTCAAACTTTTTCTTTTTCATCTCACTGCTAGGGCTTTCCTTGTTTCAAATTATTAGCCTAATATTTGATCGATTGCCTTTCCTGACTTCTCATCCAATGGCAAACTAGCCAGCACCATATGGCTGCTTCTGAGAATACAGAACTCAACATCACCAAAACTGTCTGTATTTTCCCACCTCCAGACCCTTCACATGTGTCTGACCCACCTTCATCCTCCTTATCTTTCTGTAAAGGGCCTCAAGAGAGGTTCTCTCAACATAGCCTGCTTTTAGACTTTGTCTCTCTTCTCCCAGTCCTAAGAAAAGTCAAATCAGTTAGTAAAATGGAATAGAGAACATAGGAAACAGATACGAGTGAATACAGGAATTAAAATCTGACAAAGGAGATAATTTAATTCGGTGGGAAAGATTTAATGGGAAATCCGATGGTGTTGACCCAAGTGAATATCTCTTGGAAGAAAATATAGTTGGACCCCTACCTCAAATATTTGCAAAAATAAGTTCTAGTTGGAGTGTTTGTATGTAAAAAAGTAAAGCATTAAAAATCATATAATTTAGAAGACATAAAATGTGACCTAGGGATTGGAGAAACCTTTTTAACAGAAGTAGGAAATTCATAGTCTATAAGAGAAAAAAGAAAGACGTATTTAACTTTAAAAAATTAAACAGTTTTGAATGGTAAAAATATAATAAATTAAGTAATTAGACAAATACAAACTTCATAGAGGGGAAAGGCTAGGGAGTACTGGACTGTGCGGCAAACTACAGAGCCCTGTCTAGAGGGGCAGCAACTACTTAGTCCAGCAAACACATTGTTATCCTGCAGGGGTGTGGGTGCAGTGTGGCCAGATGTTCTGGTCCTTAAATTCCCTTATAACTCAGAAGTTTTATAATTTCTACCTGAGCTGTCTACTGGTACCCCAAACTCAAAATGTCAAATGGACATTATCATCGTTTCACCACAATATCATTCCTCTCCCTCTTTTTCACACACACACACACACACACACACACACACACACACACACACACACACACCCCACAAGGGCATCAACATCCATCCAAATCTGGCACTTTATGTACATGTATATATTTTATTATTTTCTCTTGCCCAGCTCATGTCTTACCCCCATTCAAGAAGTCACCAACCTGTCTCCATCCCACCTCTTCTCCCACAGTCATTTCTCTCACGTTCATTCACTTTCCTCATTCTCACAGGTGTTCTGGCCCCAGGTACTCAGGACTTCTCACATAGACTATTCTAATAGTCTTCAAGGTGGTTCCCTGCTTTCTACCTCACCATCTCAATCCATCCCATACATCATGATAAAGTCCTATTCCTAAGGCACAGCTCTTTTTAACCAACTCCTAGACCAGAAAACTTTGATACCGCCCCATCATTTATGAAGGGTGATTGCCTAGCCTGGCTGCCAGCACCCTCCCATCAATGTCCTTAGCTTTCTCTACCTTGGCTCCACTTCATTCACTGCGAAACACCAAGCGGAGGTATGCTCTGTCCCCACAGCTAACCTACTTTCTCACCTTTGCTCGTGCTATTTCCATCATGAGGAATGTCCTATCCCCACCTCTAACTCCTGTCACTCAGTTCATGTGTCACCTGTCCCAAGAAGACGTCCCTGGTCCCCCATTTGAAAAAAGCTTTTCGGGCCGGCCGAGTGGCGCGATGGTTAAGAACTGGCTTGGGACGCCAGAGGGCCCCGGTTTGGATCCCACATATGAGGGCCAGTGACACTGCCCTCCACAGCTAAGATGCGGAACAACAGCTCAACCTGGAGCTGGGCTGCTATGAGTTGCCAGCGGCGGCGTAGGCTGCAGCCCCTGCTGCAGTGGGTTGCCATGGGCTACCGTGTGTAGCCAGCAGCCCGCGGGAGCGGCCAGCAGCCGCTGTGAGCGGCCGTCCAGAAGCCGGTGACTGATGTGCCTCGCCTAGGAGAGCGCAATGATGGTGCCAACTTGGGCCAGTGAAGCAACGTCCTCCACAACTAGACTGAAGAACAAAACAACAGCAACTTGTCTGTTCTCCTTCCCCCAATTTCCCAATAAAAATCTTAAAAAGAAAAAAAAAAAAGAAAGAAAAAAGCTTTTCTATCTCTTGCCTCCCACAATACTCACCTATCCAACTCTGTTCTCTTTTGCATAGGCCTTAATAAACAGCCGTTATTTTTGATACTCAGCCTCCCTTTGCGCTTTTTTTCAGCTCGCATCACCTCAGTTTCTTCCTGGAGGATCCCTGTCCTCACCTAAGTACTTCAGGGTAAATTGACTTTACCGCACACTCCTGCACAGGTCCTAAGACTGGTCCAGCCAATTGGAGATTCTCATTCCCCTCACAATGATTTGTTCAGAAAAGGGCATGTGAGCCAATCAGAGTTAATGAAACACAGAGAGACATTCTCTGGGACCAATGAGAAAGAGATAATCTTCCTTTCCCACTGAGATTCCCTAGTTATAAAAATGACTATGTCTGGAGCTGCTCGAAATACTAATTAGAGCTTTGAGAAAAAGTAAAGTAAAGGCAATATCATGGAAGACAGAGTAGAGAAATGGAGAGCAATTTCATCCTTATTAAAGTTTCAGTCCCTGAGTCAGGCATTGATTTTTTATTTACATGGCCCTTTTTGTTTAAATCAGTTAGAAATGGGCTCTCTAATATTTGCAATCTAAAAAGTCTTGAATAACATGTTATTCTGCTATTAGCTTATAAGTTACTTGTAGATATGGACCACCTTGTTTATCTATATATCCCCAATTATAAAATATCTTGCTCAAAAAGGGCGCTCAATAAGTATGTTTGATTGTGTTAATCACCTATTGATATCTCTTTCCAGGACTTCTGTCTCTTCTCTTTGCTTTTCTTGGTCCCATTTAACCTGCATTGCCTCCATGAGGATACATCAGAAATCAATAATTGCTGCCTGGGTTTTGCACCACAATCTGTGAGTTAAAAAAACACAGAACAACAAACTCGAGGACTTTTGGAGGATTCCTCAACTTCCTCTGTGTGAAGGACAGAGGAGCTGATGTAGACAATACTACCAGTAGCTTCCCTCCAGATTGTTCAGCATTGAAAGTGTATGTGTATCTCACTTTTTAGTGTCTGCATTGCTGAAAAGTGTTTCCTTGTAGGAAAAAATTTCCTACCTTCTACTATTACATGACAACTCCGCAGTAGTTTTGCAAACAATTTTTAAGACAATTAGGCTCAAAATATTTAAACAGGTTTCTTAAATCTTAATTTAAAAAATTATGGTAAAATACGCATAGCATAAAAGTTACCATTTTAACCGTTCAGGTTAGTGGCATTAAGCACATTCACATTTCTTGTGAATCCATCTCCACCATTCATCCACAGCACTTATCTTGTGAAACTGAAACTCTGTACCCATGAAACATTAACTCCCCATCCCCCTCTCCTCCAAGACCCTAGTAACCACTTCTACGTTTTTGTCTCTATAAATTTGACTATTCTAGGTATCTTATCTAACTGGAATAAGCAGTATTTGTTCTTTTACAACTGGCTTATTTCTCTTAACATAATATCCTCAAAGCTCACCCATGTTGTAGCATGTGTGATAATTTCCTTCCTTTTTAAGGCTGAATAGTATTCCATTGTATGGATAGACCACACTTTGTTTCTTTATTCATCCATCAGAGGACACTTGGGTGGCTTCTACCTTTTGGCTATTGTGAATAACAGTTCTATGAACATGGGTGTGCAAATATCTCTTTGTGGGTTCAAAGATATATTATGCGTTAGTTTGATCAGGCCAGTATTGGCTGGTGCCAATTCCTTCATAATAAATCTAATTTTAGAAGACAGATTCTGACCCAGTCTGCCTATCTGAGGGAGTTCCATCTACTTTGAACACTTAGATGACTTTATGATTGGAGTTAGTGTTTACAATATATAGCTAATCAAACCTTAAGAATACGTCTGCCAACTCACCTAGAAACAATTTTGGTAGAAATTTTATACCACTTTGTGAATGTTAGAGCTCAAAAAAATCACACAGGTTACAAAGAATTAGTGAGATGGCAAAACATCAGGATGCATTTTAGGAAAAATTAAAATAATGCTAAAACACTATCTTTAAAGGCTTGTGGTCAGCAGAATAATGGTCCCCCCAAGATGTCCACCTCCTAATCCCAAGAACCTGTGAATATGTTACATTACCTGGAAAAAGAGACTTTGCCAATGAAAATAAGGACCTTGAGATAGGGAGTTTATCCTGGATTATTCAGTTGGGTGGCTCCAAGCTAGAGTCCTTAGAAGTAGAAGAGGGGGCAGGAGAAGAGGTTGAATGCAACATGAGAAAGACACCATCTGCTCTTGTGAGTTTTCATGGAGGAAGGGGCCATAAGCCAATGATTACAGGCAACCTCTAGAAGCTGGAAAGGCAAGTAAACCTTTTCCCTAGAGTCTACAGCTGTGTTAGATTTTTAACCTACAGAACAGAAAGATAATACATTTGTGTTGTTTTATACCACTAAGTTTGTGATAATTTGTTACAGTAGCAACAGGAAACTTATATAGGGGACTTTCTCTTTTCCTTTCCTGTTTTCCCTCTGTTCCCTGAGACCACACACCAGAGTTTAGAAAGAAAATATATTTCAAAATGTTATTCCCTAGTCTGGCTTTTGTAACCTTTTGTACCCTCTCGTAAAGACATGACAAATAGTTGACATTTCGAGAGGTAATTTTGATAGCCTGAGAGTGGCAGCCAGTCATCTGATTGGAGAGGATTTTGAACCAATTCAACTCAAAGGGGAGAGTGATATAGCTGAGTAGGAGTGTCTGCTGTGGGTAGGGTGACAGCACATGGAGTTTGAGCTTGCCACTTCTGTTCTGGCCTCACCATTCCCCCTCTTTTCCAGTCCTTTCATTTCCTTTGTTATTTTCCACAGAGCTCCCTGTAACGAGGATGAGGATGTGTAAAACCAAAGGCAAAGCTCTACCTGGTCAGATTCAAGCCATAGGAATGAGTGTTAGGAGCTGTTCCAAGGGTATTAGCCGGAGACACTCAATAGTTGATAGTTGATATTGACCTCAAAAGATGAAGCCTACACTGGCTGCTGTCAGCATCCCACCACACCTGTCAGACACACCAGTGTGATCTTCAGGTGTCCAGCTGCTAGAATCTGCATCTCTTTGTGTGATATTGTGATATAATAAGAAATATATATCTCAGTTCCTCTCACAAGAGCTTCTAAAACCCTCAGAATTTCCTGAGTGATGGGGTGAGAAGAATGTCTTATAATAAGCCCCTTTCTATCACACTTGAGTTTATGCTAATGAGGTGACTCTTGATGGGCCCCTAGAGAGCTTTAGAATGGGGGCTAGAGGTACCAACCACGTAATTAGAGGGTTGGAATTTTCACTCCTCTTCCCGCCATCTCCAGGGAGAGGAGAAGCGCTGAGGACTGAGTACAATCACCATGGCCAATAATTTAATCAAACCTGTCTCCATAATGGAACCTCCACAAAACCCTAAATGTCAGGGTTTGGGGAGCTTCTGGGTTGGTCAATGCATCCATGTGCCAGGAGTGTGGCTCACCCCAACTGCATGGGTATATAAGCTTTTGCACTTGTATGTAAGCAGACCTCTCCTTACTTACCTCTTCATCTGGCTGTTCATTTGTACCCTTTATAATAAATAGGAACAGGTAAGTAAAGGAGTTTCCTGAACCCTGTAAGCTGATTCAGCAAGTTATCACACCTGAGGAGGAGGTTGTCGGGACCCCCGATTTGTAATCAGTTGCACAGAGGTGTAGGTAACCTGGGAATCCACTACTTGTGGTTGATTTCTGAAGGGGTGGGGAGCAGTCTTTTGGGACTCATCCCTTAACCTGTGGGGTTTGTGTTAACTCTGGGCAGTGAGTGTCAGAATTAAATTAAATTGTAGAACATCCAGTTGGTGTCCACAGAGAACTGGAGAATTGCCTGGTGTGGAAGACCCACACATTTGGTGTCAGAAGTATTGTGAGGAGAACGAGTTCATGGTGCTGTGCCTGACGATTCTTCTCCCTCCCGACAGCCAAATCCACACTGCCCTGCAGTGTCCAGGAATCAACACCCTTCCCACCCCCAGCAGCTTGCAGTGGAGTCTAACTTGCAGATGATGACTCTCAGAGGTTGGTGCATCAAAGCCACAGCTCCCTCAACCTGGGGGATACTTCTGAGGTTTGTGTTTTGTGCCCAAATTTTCCCTGAAGAATTAAGCTTCATTCTCCCATCATTGTCATCCCTCACTGCCCGTGACTACACATTTGAATTTCTGTTTGTCTGCTTGTGCTTTCTAAATGGGCTATGCATTTCCAAATATTCAGTATTTAAAAAGAAGAAATACAGGTACATGATAAAAAGCCAGTATTTCAAAAGGGTGTAGGGTGAAGAATAAGTGTTCTCATTCTACTCTTGACTTCAAATCCACTATTATCTTCTGCAGAGGCAACCATCATCTTAGGGATTTTGCTTATCTTTTAAGATTATTTTACATATAATTAAGCCTATATGTATATATGTCCCTTTTTTAAAATATAAAAGCGAGCATATCAAACTACTGCTCTATCTTCTGCTTAAACATTTTTTAAATATACTTTTCCATATCAATATATTCATACATAGTTTTTAATTTTTTTGCCTTATCCTTTATCTGCTGAGGTTGAAAATAGGGAATTCCTGTTTCTTTTTTTTTTTTTAAGATTTTTATTGGGGAATTGGGGGGATGGGAACAGTGCTGAGGAATTGGGGGAAGTGGAACAGACAAGTTGCCATCGTTTTTTATTCTTAAGTCTAGCTGTGGAGGACTTTGCTTCACTGGCCCAAGTTGGCACCATCATTGTGCTCTTCCCGGGTGAGGCAGATCAGTCACCGGCTTCTGGACTGCCGTTCACTGCGGCTGCTGGCTACACACGGTAACCCATGGCAACCCACTGCCACAGGAGCTGCAGCCTACGCCATCACCGGCGACTCACAGCAGCCCAGCTCCAGGTTGAGTTGTTGTTCAGCATCTTAGCTGTGGAGGGCAGTGTCACTGGCCCTCATATGTGGGATCCGAACCGGGGCCCTCTGGCGTCCCAAGCCAGTTCTTAACCATTGCGCCCCTTGGCCAGCCTGGAATTCCTGTTTCTTTAGGTTTGAGATAAACCACAGTTTACCCCTCACCTTCCTCCCTCCATCCCCCCCACCCCCACCCCCACCTTTAAACATCAGGTCTCTTATTTCTTTACATCTTTTTAGCACAGCTTAGTGCTTTTCTCACCAAATCTGTGCTGGCCCGAGCACGTGATGCCACTCGGTAGGCACCATTCATCATCAAGATAATGACATGCATAATGGCAGTGGCAATAGCTCAGGTTTTCTTCACAGCATATTTGTTTCTTCCGACTGAGTCTTCATGAGCTGGGAGTTATTATTTAATGTAAATTCTATCTAGTGCATCTCATAATTACAGCTATTCTATTGTTTTATGGATGAAAATGTTTAGTAGAGAAAGGGCATCCTCTAAAAATGCACATTAACCACAGTGTATTTGAGTCCGTCTTCAGAAGAGCACGTCTCGAAGGAACGTCTGCTGTGACCTGGAGAAAAGGAGATGGTGGGTGTTTACGTGGGGGAGGACACTGCAGAAACCTCAGAAGTCCCTGTCATTGGGTTTACAAAACCATCATTTCCAGGGCCACTTTTTGGTGGTTTCCTCTCAGGTGTATCGTAAATGTTCTTTCATCCTACTATATAAATGGGCTTTTTCACAATGTTTATGTTAAGGGAACAAGAAACCAAATTCCTTCTAGAAGAGGTGATGTCAGGGAACTCCTTATTGGCTGGAATACAGAAGACCCCAATGTTTCATGCTCTAATTTGATTGTCAAGTTGTTTCAAATGCTTTTCTGCAGCAGCTCTCCTTTACATTAATTGCTGCAGACAGTGGACTCTGCTCACACACTTTGTTTTTTTGTCTCCAGAGAATGCAAACCTTGGTAGATAACTTTGCAGGATAGAGATAATTAACCAGAATCAGGAGGAACCTGGAAGATTCGTGTCGGCTGAGCTCCTAGCTTCTGTTGTCTTCCCAAACATTTCTTCTTGTATGTGGTACAATTGTCTCGAATATCTTTTGATATCTTTGTAGTTTTTAAAAGGATTATGGGACAAATAACTTCTTTTTTTAGCAGGTAGGCTTTCCATAGAATCAAAGAACTTAGGGAGATTCTTTGAATAATTATACAAGAAAAAAATGAGGACTTGAGAAGTTAGAAATGTAACCTTTAAATAATTCATTTGTTTTCAAGACAAATTATTTAAAATGCTGTGACTTTAATGTATGAATATATAGGAGATTATTACTATACTTGAAAGAAGGATGGGAATTTGGCTGGTTCAAATTTGCTTTGAATATTCACTTTAAATATATTCAAATTCACTTTGAATATAAAGTTTATTTGAATAAACTTTATTTGAAGTTCCATCAAATAAACCCCTTTATTATTGCAACAGTTTATTAAAGGGAGGTTATTTTAGGTAGGTGGATTTTTCTCTGTTAGAGAGAAAGTCTCTGAAAATAATTTCATGGTCTAGATCAATGCCCTAACTGGTCTAATTTTGTCCTGTGATCAGACACTGGGGTATAGCAAGCTTTTATGATGTGCTTCATTGTACAATTACCAGCTATTTCAGGAAATTCCTTTGCAGCTTCAGATAACAGTTACTTTGTACCCTGGAGCACTGGGACATCCCCTTATAATTACGTTCAAGCTCGGGCAGTTCAGGCTCCACTTTTAGGCACACACCATGGAGATTCATTAGACCTTCTTTTTCACTGAGCACTTGGCCACATGGAATGTTCATTTGGAAGTTTCAGTCAAAGGGCCATAGAGCTCTGCTACCCTGCACAAAGTTGTCCTGTATTTGGTCAACTGACTGTTGAGTAATTGGCACAGCTCTTGATGCCAACATGAAAGAACCAGTAAAGGCAAAGAGTGCAATGTACCACAGGGAAGATATGCTGGTCTTGTGTGAATTCCACTGTGTGTGCAACGTGTCCTATGTTTGTATTTATGGAGGTGCAGGGAATAGTCCTCCAGCACAGGGGAGTGGTTCTGAACTTGGACTTTGGAGCCAGGTACATTGTGCTGTGCATTAGCGCATGATCTTGGAGAAGTTAACTACTCTCTCTTTTCAGCTGTAGAATTGTAATAATGCCTACCTCCCAGGCTGTTACGAGTTGCAAAATGAGAGCATCAGTGTAAAGGGTTCTGCACAGAGGAAGCACTCAATAAATGGTCATGATTGCTGTACAGTTCATCACTGTGGCAGATGCTATCGGTGGCCCAGCTATTGTCCCGACCCCTGTAGCACGTGCCAGCCCCACTTTCAGCTGTTTGTGGCTGCCTTTCTTTGGCCTTCTGGCCACCAAACCTGCTTTGCTGCCCTCACACAGCAGGCTGAAGGAGCTGAGGAAAGAACAACTCTGGAAGCAGCCTTCTTGCAAGGACTGACGGTTTTATAAATACCCCAGCTCTCCTGCCTCTTGATTGAAGTAACTGAACCCTGTGCCTTACACCCACTCTGGCTCCAGGGTTCCCCAGTGGGTTTGAGCTCCAGGTATCCACAGGGGTGACTTTTGTGTTCATGGACCTTTTATTGACTGCTTTCCCTTCACTTTCTCCCTTCCGCATTTCCCTACCATTCCACTCCCAAATAAACTACTTGTAGTCAAACACTTCCTCAGGGTTTCTCCTGGGAAAGCCTGTAGTAAGACAATCACCTTGAACACGAGGAAAGAATTTTCATTATGCATGTTGGACTCAGTCATGCCTATTTGTATGAGTCCAAGTCCTGAAATTACTACAAGGACTCTTCCTGCAGTAAGGTTTGAGGCCTTTAAAACAACTGAGTCATAACCTTTTTTTTTTTTTTCTTAATCAGCACAATCGATCCACATGGCAGCTCTCCAGGGGCTGTTGCCATAGAAAGACTAAACATCGTTCACATAGATTTGCTTCTTTTGCAGTAGTAATTCCTGATGTTTGATTTGCCATTCTTTTCACCTCTCAACAGAAGTGTCTGTTAGGCAGACTCAATCTCAGAAGGTTGGGAAAAAATATCAAAACCTTCTCTTTGACTAAACATAAGTCTTTTTTTGAGGCAAAAGGAACAATAATACCTATAAACATTGAAGATTTAATCTCTGGGCAGTATTTTGAACTGGATGCTTTCTAGTTAGTTTTGAAAAAAAAAAGAGGAAACATTTAACGAAAGTTTTGAAGCAGGCAGTTATTTATTTCAGGAGCACTTAGGGCTGGTGGGTGGTGAGCATGTGTGCCTGAGCCCTGGCAATAAAAAAATCAGTCAGCCTGCTCCTGTGATGGTTGAGGAGGCAGCCATGTGAAACACTAACTAAAATATTGGTATGAATTATTTAAAATACACTCACAAAGCTTGTCTAACACTTTTGAAATTCTATGATATTTAATCAGCAATATCCTGATCAACTTTCCATAAAATTTTAGCATTGTTCAAAATGATATTTAAGAAATATTTTTGTTCTATTTTAATTACATGTTACATGTAATGGTAAAGGATAAAATGAAATAGCTTTTGACTTACCATTTCTAGTTGATTTTTTTTTTTAGTGCAATTATGTCTCAAATTTTTATATGAGTGTTCTAATTTTTTGGTTCAACCTGAAAAGTTAATCAGATGAATCAGCAATTAATAAACATTTTTGCTAAGGAGTACGTATGGGCATGTGTTGTTCAATCTTGTGTAATAACTGAGAGGTGGGAGCAAAAACATATAGTACTTACATTTTGGGAGATTTTTTTTTTTATTATTGATTCCGAAGACTTCTAAATATACCAAATAGATATTTTAGAGAAAAGCACACATACATACTTATTCATGCATTCATTATTTTAGCAGATATTTATTGAGTGCCTGCTATGTGTGAGGAACAGCTCTAGGAGCCGGGGATATAATAGTGATAAAAAACAAAAAACACACCAGATATGGGACTTATGGCCCAGCCAAAATATATTATTTACTTAATCAATTAGAAATTGTAATTATAAAGCGAGATATGTGCTCCAAGGAATAGCAGTGGAGTTCTACGAAATCACCCAATAGTGGAATCTGACTTAAGCTGAAAGGAATGTTTGCACTGAGATATCAAGGATGAGTAGGGTTACCTAGACCAAATGAGTTGGGTTGAAGAGTGGGTGGCTGATGATAAGAATGTTCCAGGTGGAGGGAATAGCAAGTGCAATAACCCTGGGATGGGAGGGAGACAGCATACATATGTGAGGATCTGAAGAAAGGTCCGAGCAGAGAGAGAGCAGGAGACAGTGGGCCGGGTAAGACTAGAGAGAGGTTGAAGCCATGTCATGAAGGCTTTCTAGGTCATTTATCCTGTGAGTCACAGGAAACCAATGAAGGGCTTCATATAACAGGGAAATATAATCAGATTTGTGTTTTGAAAAAAACAACAACATTAGGTTAGCATCAAATACATTAGGGGGAGGGCCAGAAGGATAACGGAAGGGATAGATAATTTGTAGGCTGTAGCAGAAGTCCAGGGGAGAGGTGGCAATTCTTTGGATAAGGTGGGGTGATGGGGAGAGAAAGTGACTAGATTCTAGAGGTATGTAGGATGTGAAATTGACAGGACTTGGGGACGGACTAGCTATAAAAACAAGGGAGAGGGAGGTGTCAAAGGTGACTCCTCATTTTCTGACTTGTGTCTCTGCACGGAGGGTGGTACCATTCACCAAGAGTTGGGGGAAGATCATAAGTTCATTCTTCAACATAACAATGTTGAAGTGCCTTTGAGTCTTTTAAATGGAGATGTTGAGTTGGCACTAGTATATAAATCTGGAGACCAAGATGTTCCCTTTTATTGTTATATAATTTGTTCTTTCCAAATTTTAAAAAACTAGATGAAATAAGCAGGGTTTGTGTTTGCAAGCACATGTGTGTGTTTCTCATCCATTTACAATATTCACTTTAGCTCATAAAATTCAGTTGAAAATACATTAATTGGACTTTTCTCCCCACCATAGGAAATTAAGAAAATGCTCTTTTGGGCCGGCTGAGTGGAGCGTTGGTTAAGAGCTGGCTTGGGACACCAGAGGGCCTCAGTTCAGATCCCACATATAAGGGCCAGTGACACTGCCCTCTACAGCTAAGATGCTGAACAACAGCTCAACCTGGAGCTGGGCTGCGGTGAGTTGACAGCGACAGCATAGGCTGCAGCCCCTGCTGCAGTGGGTTGCCATGGGCTACCGTGTGTAGCCAGCAGCCAGCATGAGCAGCCAGCAGCTGCCGTGAGCGGCAGTCCAGAAGCCGGCGATTGATCTGCCTCGCCCGGGAAGAGCGCAATGATGGTGCCAACTTGGGCCAGTGAAGCAACGTTCTCCACAACTAGACTTGAAGAGCAAAAGGATAGCAACTTGGCTGTTCCCCTTCCCTAATTCCCCAATAAAAATCTTTAAAAAGAAAATGCTCTTTTTATCTATTATTATTCTGGAGGTAATTGCATGAAGTTAAGTACTGAGATTATGATGTGTAATCTTAACTGGGAATTCTTTTGTAACTTTTATTAAACTTAAAAATATAGAGACTTGGTGTTTGGTGTTGAGCAGTGGAGGTGCCCAACAAGTTATCTATTCCCATACTATTGTGTGTCCTCTGACCACTTCTTCTTCTTCTTTTTTTTTAAACTTTTTTGGGGGAACAGTGTGTTTTTTCCAGGACCCATCAGCTCCAAGTCAAGTCATTATTTTCAATAGTTGTGGAGGGCGCAGCTGAGCTCCAAGTCAAGTTGTTGTCTTCAATCTAGTTGTGGAGGACGCAGTTCACTGGCCTAGGGGGAATCGAACTGGCAACCTTGGTGTTACGAGCACCACGCTCTAACTACTGAGCAAACTGGCCACCCTGACTACTTCTTCTTATTCAACATTTCTACTTGGACAATTCCTTTACTCCCATGAGTTTAACTACTCTTCATCTAACAGATATTTACGGTGTGCACTGCCCTAGGTTCTGGATATATAGCAGTGAATAAAACATAAAAACAAATAAAAATCTATATCCTCATAATGCTTGAATATGCTAATGACTCCCAAGTCCATGTTTAACTCAGATCTCTCTTCAGAGATTTAGACTCACACATCTACATTGAACTAGTCCTTGGGTCTCTCACACTCAAGGTATCTAAAATCAAACTCCTTATACTTTTGTTCTATACTTGCTCTCCTGAATACTTTGTCCAACAGTCTGTGCATCCATCCATCTAGCCAATTGCTCAATCCAGAGACCTGGGAACCATACTTAATTTCTCACTCTCTGTCCCTCCTAAATCCTGTCTAGTAACCCAGTCTTATTGCTTCTGAAATAGTTCTTACACTTGACACCTCATCTAGCTTATCCTGTTTCCTTTAAATCCCTTTTCCATGCAGCTGCCAGCACAACTGGTCTAGAAGCAAATGTGGCCATGTTCCTCTTTAATGACTCTAAGTTCTTCATCCAAAGTCCTCTGTGATCGTCTTCTGTCCACCTTTCCAGATTATCACTTCCCACCCTCTCCTTTCTTCCTACATAGCAACACACAGTGGCCTGTTGTTACCATTTCCCAAGCCGGTGAGTTCCTTCCCAGGGCTCTTCACCTATCTAACTCCCTCTCCTCCTGTAAGACTGGGCTCATGAGTCATTTCTTCCATGAAACCTTCCCTCATCCTCTAAATCCCTCCCCAGAACTAGGCAGGTGGTTTCCAAGGTGTCTGTGTGATCACTTCTTTACATGTTACTTTGGAATTTTTTGTCTACCATTGGAATTGCCCATCTTCCTCACACTTGGAAAATAGGAACTGTATCTTACTCATGTGTGTAGCCTCACTGCCCACCACAATATCTGGCACACAGAAGGCTAACAATCAATACGAGTTGAACTGTGTTGCTGAATATTTACAATACTATTTACAATATTTTTAGAGTATTATTTTTAGAGTACTATTTAGAATACTTTTCTATTGGTGAAACTTCAAGAAAATAGAGTGTGATTTTTATTTTCTTAGAAACACTAGGAAAATGTAGCAAGAGTCCTTTCATCTAAACTGTTTTTGAAATAGGACTTTCTGCAGAGAAAAGCTCTTGTCTGCAGAGAAAACAAATGTGACACTCACCATGGAAATGCTTTGGTATCTATAAATATCAATCTACTATAGGTTTTCTTTAAAAGCAAATTGCCTTGTAAAATATCTCAAATGTAAAACAGCATTGATTATTTTAAATTCTAAAAGCTTCGGCTTACAGACAGGCTACCATTGTGTTGAATTTGGCGTCCTCTCTTGACAATGATATGTACACAATTGATTCTATCACCTAGTTCTTTCCTGTCTTCAACTTATTTTCCTATAACAAAGGATGGAAAATATTCTCAACTCAGAACATATGTACATTTGGAATAGTTAGTTCTTTCTGTTTTTTTTTTCTCCTTTGAAAAAAATAGACTTTGATCTTCAATGTACCACATGAAGGTCCTTTGAATGCACTACCTAATGGGGAAAATAAATAAGCCAAGAGCTGCTGTAACTTAAGATGTTTGCCTTGAGAACTATTCGCCTTTCTGTCAGTCTGTCAGCCTTCCTGTCTATGTGTGTGAGACTCCATTATGAATGCCAGTGTTTTGTGTAAGTACCTTAGAGATTTTGTTTTAATATCCAAACACTAGCTTCTCAGTGTTCTTGCCAGTTGCTGTAGAATTCTTTCATCACCCAGCAAGGGCAAATTTTCTTTTTTGTTTCTTACTCAGCTTTGCTTGCTAAAGCTCTTAAACAGCTAAAGAAACCTCCCCACAGACTAAAAAGGGTGATTTTTTTTTCCTCCTGATTGATTTAGTAAAAACAAAACAAAACCCGATTTCAAGTTGATTTGGTGAAAACGGAGATGTCCAGGGTGGAGTGGATGCTGTAGTGTGCCGCCCAGGTGCCCCTTCAAGACGGGAGCGTTCATTCTCCAAGCTGCCAGGGACGTGGGCTAACTCACAGCTAAGCCCCTCTTGGGGAACTGTTCTCAGCCCAAGAACGCTGCCTAACACAGGTGAGCTGCTTCCTTGCTCCATTGCGAGAGGGGCTGGTTTAAAAACCCCAGCCTGCTAGCCTGAATATGGGACAGCTCTGCAGGGCCATCTCAGCGCTTCCTACAGTCCAGCCTCTCACTCTGCCTCTCTCACTTGGGTTACTCTTGTAAGCCCTTCCCCATAAGCCTGTGGCCCAAGTATATCAGAGCCCAGAAACCTTTCCCAGGAGATCCAACCTAAGACATAAGGAATTCAACAATGAATCAGTTCAGAAGAAAGACTGAGTACCTACTCTGTGCTGTGGATTGTGGCGAACCAGTTTGATCATGAAGTTTAGATTCAATGTTTACTCATCCAAATGTATTGAGCACCAGCTGGTTTTCATGGATTGTGCTAGGTTTTGACTAATGATGAAAACTCAAAAATAAAATTCCAAGTGTAGAGGAATCATGTTTTCTGAACTATGGAGTCAAATAATCTCAATTTCGCCCCTTACTAGTTGTGTGACTTTTGGAAAGATTATTTAAGCCAGGGAACCTCAGTTGTCTCAGCTGTAGAAGGGGGTAGAGAGAATGGGGAAACTACTTATGACATTATATCTTATAAAATCTTTATTGAGATAACGTATCTCCTTGAACACCCAGCTCAATGCCTGGCCCTTAGTATGGAAAAATAAATATTAGCTCCTTCTCATTTTTATTTTTATTTTACTTTATTTTTAAAAAAAGATTTTATTGGGGAATTGGGGGAGGGGAACAGATAAGTTGCTGTCCTTTTGTTCTTCAGTCTAGTTGTGGAGGACATCACTTCACTGGCCCATGTTGGTATTATCATTGTGCTCTTTCCGGGTGAAGCAGTTGCTCGCTGGCCATTGGACGGCCGCTCACGGCGGCTCATAGCAGCTCACGCTGGCTGTCAGCCATTCACGAAAGCTCATGGCAACCCACTGCAGCAGGGGCTGCAGCTTATGCTGTTGCCGGCGACTCATGGCAGCCCAGCTCCAGGTGGAGCTGTTCTTCACCATCTTAGCTGTAGAGGGCGCAGCGTCACTGGCCATCATGTGGGATCCAAACCAGGGCCCTGCTGCTCAGAGCTGGCATCCCAAGCCAACTCTTAACCAATGCGCCACTCGGCTGGCCCAGCTCCTTGTCATTTTTAGCTCACTCCTATGAATTTGCATTATGGTTTATATAGAAAGCCATTTTAATAACCCTGTAATTCAACTTCTTCATTTACAGGTCAGAAAACTTGGACCCTGAAAATGGTACATATTTTACCCAAGGCCACATGACTAGCTAGTAGCAAAGCCAGCACTGAGAGCCAGCTATGTCAACTCCTGATTCAGTGGTTTTCTACCATATCACAGAAACTGAGGAGATTTGCTTGTTTTCTGTCTCTGTTACTTGCATTCCCAGGAAGGTTTAGCATTATCTTTAAACCTAGAGATTTCACTGTGGAGTGTCAGAACCTTTTTTAAAATGTCACAGGAATCTTATGCCAACCCGAATACCAGGAAACCCTTACCTTTACCATTTCTCTATCCCAAGAAGTGTTCATTTAATTTTTGTTTTCAGTTTTCAGTCAATTCTCAGTTCCTGATAGATGATCACATTCCTAAGGTAGCTAGCTCAGCATTGCAGTTCAGGTATGGCATTTCAAATGTCTAAACAAGATGACAGGGACACTTCCCAATAGAAGACCTCCTTGGCTACACGCAGTGGGTCACCTCAGAGCAGAGGATGCTGGGTGTTGCTCTTTGGGCTTGCTTCCTGTGGGGAGCAGAGGGCACGCTTGTGACTGTGCCCTATTTGAGCTGCCCTCTGAGGAGCCAGGGCTCGACTGTGATGATGAATGGAGACTGGCTATCTGCTTGAAAGTGGGAAGAGAATTAGAAATGCACTTCATTTAATATCTCCTGCTATTATACAGCCACCCATAACACTTTTATGTAGGAAATAAAACTCTAGGACCTAGCGATGAGTAAGAACTGCAACACAAAAAGCGCCACTGAGTGTGTGTGTTTTTTTGTTTCCAAAAACTGAAAAAGAATGAAAGAGCTTCTGTGACCCCGGCAGAGTTCAGGCCCCAGAGGAGAGAATGCTCAGAATACAAGGATAAAGAAGAGAACCATAGGGCCAGCTGAGTGGCGCGTTGGTTAAGAGCTGGCTTGGGACGCCAGAGGGCCCCGGTTTGGATCCCACATATGAGGGCCAGTGACACTGCCCTCTACAGCTAAGATGCTGAACAACAGCTCATCCTGGAGCTGGGCTGCCGTGAGTCGCCGACTGAGGCGGTGACGGCGTAGGCTGCAGCCCCTGCTGCAGTGGGTTACCATGGGCTACCATGTGTAGCCAGCAGCTACCGTGTGTAGCCAGCAGCCAGCGTGAGAGGCCAGCAGCCGCTGTGAGCGGCCGTCCAGAAGCTGGCGACTGATCTGCCTCGCCCGGGAAGAGTGTGGTGATGGTGCCAACTTGGGCCAGTGAAGCAACGTCCTCCACAACTAGACTGAAGAACAAAAGGACAACAACTTGTCTGTTCCCCTTTCCCCAATTCCCCAATAAAAATCTTAAAAAAAAAAAAGAACAGAACCATAGCACCCAGCCATGGATGGAGTGGTGGTCCTTTAAAAACTGTAGCAGATGTTTGGAAAATGCCCTGAAAAAACACAAGTCTCCTTACATGTGCACATCAGATGGACCTGTGGCTTTGCTGAGGACCCAAGACAAGTTGCTTTCAACTGTTATCCTTGTAATAATTTGAATAGCTAGTCGTGCCTGAGTCCCGAGGATCGCACAATCCCTCAGGTTGTGCCAAAGCAGATGGAAGACAAAATCAGAACAGTGTGTATTCACAGAAGGTCTCCCAACTGGCCTGGCAGCAGTAGCAAAACCCAGACAATCATGTGAAAGGGGTGCTTAACTAGCACAATAAAAGGAACTCTTGGCTATCATCTCTGAGCCCATACCCACATCCTCATGTGATGATGGGAATTTGCTTGTCCAGTGCAAGCATTAGAGCTTGGAGGAGAACCCAGGTCTCTGACTCCTCAGTGCTCTTTCGGCTACCCGTGTTTCCCCACCTTAGTTACATGTTAGAATCCCCTGGGGACCTTTAAAAACTACTAATGCCCTGGCACCAACCCAACTCCATTAAATCTAAGGGAGGAACCTGGGTGTTAATATATTTTTGAAAGCTCACAGGTGATTCTAATGTACAGCAAGGGTTGCAAGCTGCTGTGCTGCACCAAGTCATCACCTCCCCTTTGCCAGCTCCATCCTTGACCTTGGTGTCACACCTGTTCCCATGGCTTCATAAGCCCCAACCTGGTTGCTTGCTTCCTGGCTTGGTGAACCATTCTGGTTCTGAATGTCTGCATCCCTGCTTCTTTCCAGTGGGGAGGCCCATTGATTGTGGGCTCTTATTGTCTCTGAAAGTGTCCCTTGGGTGAGCTGAATGGTGGCTCCCCCAAAGATAAGTTGTGTCCCAGAATGTGGCCTTATGTGTAGAGTCTTTGCAGAATTAATTAAGTGAGGGTTCTCCAGAGAAGGTCATCCTGGATTTAGGGTGAATCCTAAATCCAACAAGTGATCCTTAGAAGAGACACACAGTAGAGACACAGGGAGAAGGAGGAGAAGGCTATGTGAAAATGGAGGCAGAAACTAGAACCACAAACCAAGGAATGCCCAGACCTACAAAACCTGAAAGAGCCAAGGAAGGGTTCTTCCCTCAAGCCTTTGGAGGGAGTGCGGTCCTACTGATACCTTGATTTCAGACCTCTAGCCTCCAAGACCAAGAAAGAATAATCCACCGAGTTTGTGGCAATTTGTTATAGTGGCCTGAGGAAATGAATAGAGATGCCATCTCAATACACTGGGTTTTGCTTGGCATGTCTGCAGCAGACAACCATACCATTCAACACACTACCTCTAGAGCAGCGGCTCTCAATCTGTGGGTCGCGACCCCTTTGGGGGTCGAACGACCCTTTCACAGGGGTCGCCTAAGACCATCGGAAAACAAAAAGATATTTACATTACGATTCATAACAGTAGCAAAATTACAGTTATAGAGTAGCAATGAAAATAATTTTATGGTTGGGGGTCACCACAACATGAGGAACTGTAGTAAGGGGTCGCGGCATTAGGAAGGTTGAGAACCGCTGCTCTAGACTCAATGAACTCACCAAGGTTTGCCTTTTCTTATGATTACAGCTAGAAAGTTTTGGGGTGTCCACCCCTCTTCTTCTCTCCCAGATGTCTCCTCTCTATCCAGACTAAACAATACTCACCAAAAACCACCTTAGGATGGTCACATCCCAGCATTTGCCAATAACTGTACAGGTTTTAATTTTTTCATATATCGGAAACATTAAGACGAACAAAACTTGTGCCTGGTTATTGGGCACAAATGAAACAATTTAGAAGAATAAGTTCTGCCTTCAAGCACTGGCTGCCTCCACCCCACTTTCAGTATCCACCTACGGTCACTTGATAACCACGACCGGTCGGCTGGGGAGCCCTGCTATCCTTCTGTCCAGGCAGATACTTTTCAAGGGATAATGGACTCAGACAGGAAATATAAGCTGTGGCATAGGTGGAAACAGAAATGCACTTGAGTCAGGCAGAGCTGGGGTGCTTAGAGCCCACTGACTACTTCTCCTGGGACTTCTCTGAAGAACCTATAGGTCACAAGGAACAAAAACAAATTGGAGTCCACTATCTTAGCCCTCTTAGGGCTCTGGTCTTAGGGGGTCAAGGGTTGGGACTACAGCAAGGTTAAGTGTGGCAAAGTCTAAACAGCGCTCACTCTCAGGGCTATGCATGCCTTAAGAAATCTTCAGATTGTTGGTGAAGACCCCATCAATGGTGGAAGAGGGGGTCTGGCTCTATTTGTGGCTTCTGGGTGTTTCAGAAGGAGGAAGAAGCTGCAGGGGTTACTTCTGGCTGTAAACATCAGTCTTGCTGTGCTCGAAAGCCTCCATTGACTTCCCACCTCACCTACAGTGAAAGCCAAAGTCCTTGCTGGCCACACGCCATCCTCCCTTCATCCTGCCCCTGAGACTGTTCCTGTCTTGTCCCATCTCCCCATCATGGTTCCCTGCACTTGCCCAACTCCAGTCACATGGACCTCCTTCCTTTTCCATAAACACACCAAGACTTGCATATCTCAGGGCCTTTGTACCTGCTATTCTCTCTGCCTGCAATGCTCTTTCCCAGGGATCTAGGAGGCTCTCTCCCTTACTTCCTCCAGATCTCAGCTCAGATGACACCTAACCAGACAGGGCTCCCCTACCTATTCTATGAAAACAGCACCCGTGGCCAACCTCCCCACTCACTGTCCCCCTTAAACTGCTTCCTTTTCCTTTATAGCACTGATTGTCACTTGATTTTGTAGCCACAGTCAGACTACCACAAGTTGTGAGAAATGGCCCAAAAATGAGCCACGTGCTTTCTCCCACTGGCTTCACTGAGAGATAGCTGCTAGGGGCAGGATCCACTTACCCTGTAGTTTTTAAAAAAGATTTTATTGGGGAATTGGGGGAGGGGACCAGCCAAGTTCTTCAATCTTTGTTGTGGAGGGTGCCAGTCACCATCTGGCTGCCTGTTGGCAGCTCGTGGCATCTAAGCTCAAGGTGCTGTGTTGAATCTTAGTTGTGTGTGGGCATAGCCACCATCTTATGCGGGAGTCGAACTGGCAGCCTTGTTGTTCAGAGTGCACGCTCTATCCATTGAGCCATCCAGGCGGCAGCCCAGCTCAAGGTGCTGAGTTCAGTTTTAATTACGGGTGGGCATAGCCCACATTGAACAGGCAATCTTGTTGTTAGGAGCACATGCTCTCACCAGCTGAGCCATCCTGTCACCTGTTGGCAGCTCAGTGACAGCTCAGCTCAGGCGCAGCATCACTGGCCCATGTGGGAATCGAACCTGCAGCCCTGTTGCTCAGAGCCTGTGCTCTTAATCCAACTCTTAACCAACTGAGCCACTCAGCTGGCCAGCATGTAGTTTTTGTTCTGTGTGAAGAGCCCCATTAGACGTGTCTTTTGGAAACAGTGTAGGGAACTGCACATTCCTGAAAGCCCTGGTTTGTATCTTTGTGAACTTTCTGTTCCAAAGTGCTAACTGTGTATCTGTGAGGCTTCCTTTTTCTCTTTGGCTTCCAGGAAGTTTGGGACCAGATCTGAGAGTGAACTATAACGACTTTGTGGGGTGTGAATGTCTTTCTCTCTGACTGAGATTTTCTAGTTGTGTTTACAGTTCCCCGACCCTGATTGTTTGCCCTTGTTATGCTATGTTGTATAGTTTGTTCTTTTTGTAATCCAGGGATGAGGTGGGAGAGAAGTAAGCTAATTACTGAGGGCACAAGTGAATATACATGCGTGCTGAAGGTGAGGATCCTGGGTGGCGTGCACTGCTGGGATAAGGGGGCAGGACTCCGGTTCAGCAGGCACTGTTGGAAATTTAATATTGCTTGGGACAGAGAGGATAAAGATGGGTGGAAACAAGTAGCACAGTCAGGTCCCGAGGTCAAGTTTTTGCTTACATAGTCCTTACGTATAACATAGCATGAATAATAGGTATTCATACTTTTGAGCTGGAAGAAATTGTTGGTAAATTCCAATACTTCCTTGTAGAAACGAGAAAACTGAAGACCAAGGAACTTGCTTAAAGCCCAAACTATTTACTGGCAGAGACAAGACGAGAATCCTTTTCTCTCTCCTCCTGGCCCAAAGCTTTTTCCATGATACCACCCACAAAGTTACAGTTCTTCCCATTTTGTGTATTAAAATTTTTTCATTTGAGATCCTTGGAAAATGTGTTAAGCGGTTATGCCTGCATGTGTATAATTCTTTTTCTTCCATAGACTTTCCAAATTCAATAAAGTAATAAAAGGAGAGTGCCCCTTGATCATTTTCCCAAAAGCCCACCCTTATTTTAATGCTCAGGCTTAGCAACATGCGTGTCCCAGAACCCTCCTTTTGCTTAAGGGGTTGTGGATGGGAGGGTGAAGGTTAAAACAAAGAAGGCATTTGTTGAAACAATAGCAGAAACAATAGTGGGAACAATAGGGCTTGGGCAGCTTGAGGCTGGTGATTGGCCATGGGTGAATTCCAGGTGGTAGGTGGGATTATCAGAGTAGGGGGCTTTCAGGGAAAGCTGCCTGCTGGGTCCAGAAAAAAAGAAAAGATAGGGATTCCACATGTGCTCCCAACACGTCTTGTTTCAGACAACTTTGAAGGAATCCTTAGTGTAGGTTCTCAAAAAATTCATAGAATCGGAGGGGGAGAGCAGGCTGAAAAGAGCGAAAGGGAAGACCCCAGTGCATGCAAATATTCCAGTCTCCAGGGAGTTTGAACTCAACACAAAACACAACACAACACAGGCTTCTTTGGTGAAAGTGGCTAGGGATTAGGACCTAACTTGAAGAGGAAAGTCGTCTTGATGAATGGGTATATTTGGCTAGTTCCGGCTGAGTGGTTTTCAATGGTGACCTCAGCCCAGAGTGCTGCAAAGCAAGCTGTAGCCTCCTGGTGTCACAGCCTCTTTTTTCATCAGTTAGTGAAGCACAGAGCCCTGGGGATGGTGGCGGTGAGGAGGGCACCTGAGAAAAGTTTGGGGCTCAGGAGCTGCTGCCAAGAAAGAAAGCTCTGTGAAGTTTACTGTTGGAAAGGCAAAGAAACACTGGGTCTCATCATCCTCTTGCATTTTGCAGGTATGTCTCCCTAGAAAATGAGAACCTTTATATCAGGGCACAGATGTACTGGATATGAGTGCTTACTGATTTAAGGCCCGTGTCAGGACGGCCTAGTTTTCTATATCACACATTGCAAAATGATGGCCTTAGGCACATGACAAATGACAATGATCCCAATGATGACCTTACAGCATCTCTTTTAAAAGCTAAGAAAAGTAATCAAATATAATTAGGAAACTTTGCGACAGTCAATTTTCTCATGAGACAGACACACAGCTGTGAACTGAAAGACACTGTGTGTGATGTGATTCTGAGCTTCCTCCTCAGTTTGGTGCAAATTGTACTGAAACTCTGTTGCTGGGTTTCGAGCTCTCTGTGTCTCTGTCCCCTAATAACGGGCTCCATACCTGGCTCAAAGGAGGCTCGAAGGAACCGACCTGAAGACTCTGAGCTGATCATGCTAGGGCAGTAGATTGGGAATGAGAGTAAACCTTAAAACTCTTTACAGCTATGAGGTTGTCAATCTTTATTTCCCCAAGCTGGCCTGTTAAAAGTGTAGATTCTGGGGCCGGAGCCACACCCATTGCATCAGACTCTGGGACATGAACTCAAGAACTGGTATATTTTATTGTTATGCATATTTATTTGTTTTAGAAAATGCTTCATTATTTACCTGAAAAAGAATACTCGTGTAGTTGTCATTCTGGTCAAGAACTGGAACTTTATTCACAATGCAGAGACCCCTCATATTCCCTCCCCTCCCCAAAGGTGACTATTATCCTGATTTTACAGCAATCATGTTCTTGTTCTTCCTTAGGATGGGTGCATTTACTTTAGGAATACAACGTTAGTTTTGTCTGGCTTTTGAGTTCTATATACAGAGGGTGACAAAAGAATGTATACACATCTTAAGAAAGGAAAAAAAAACTATTAAAATTACACTGATGGTAGTCACTTTGAGCACCTCTTATAATTGCAGAAGTTAAATATGACTTGTATTCATCTTTTGTTATTGGTATATATTGAGTATTACAATTTTAATACAGTTTTCCTTTCTTAAAATGTGTCTACATTATTTTGGCACCCTCTGTATATAGAATCACATGCACACTTTGTAGTTTTGGCATCTGTTTTTGGCCGCTTTACCATTATGTTTGTGAAATTCATCCATGTTGCTGCCCGTGGTTGTAGTTTTGTTATATTGTGTAACTCAGCAACAATTTATTTATCTAGTCTACTGTTGGTGGACACTAGCTTGTTTCTAGTTTAGGACTGTTTTGTGTGAATAATGCCACCCTGAACATTTTTGTATATGTTTCTTTTGGTTGTATGATAAGAGTGGGCTTGCTGGTATGCTTACCTTGAGTGTGAGTAGACAATGAAAGCTATTTTACAAACTGGTTACTGCAAGTCCAGTTTTAAGAACCTCTATCTATACTTTTGCAGACTGGTAGGTGGAAGAACCACAGAGTGAGCTCTATATGTAGTTAGTTGTCATTTCCTCCTCTCAGTTTCTAGAGGTACTGGCCAGATTTGTTTTCAACTAGAATTTGAAATTTAAGTCCCCCTTTGTTGGTTCCTGCTAAATCTCCTGAATTAATATATTAAGCGACTTCTTCATCTGTCCAGAAATTAAAATGAATATGCATAAGAACCTGATATGTGCCAGGCACAGTGCTAGGTCCTAGGGACACGATGGTGACCAAAACAGGGGAGAGTTGGCTTTTAAGAAGCTTAAAGTCTGATGGCAGAGAGACATAAACAAGAGAAGACATAAGTAAAAACATAATTATAAATTGAGACATCCTGTAAGAGAAGAACAGCGTTCTGGGAGACAAGAAGTGGCTGTGGGGAGTGGACCTTCCAGATATGAAGTTAAGGTGAGGGACTGGGAGAAAGCCTGGCTTGAAAAGTGACAGCTCAGACCTGAGGGAATCCTGTGAATAGTCAGAAGGACATTCCAGGCAGATCACGTTCTGTTGTGTGGTCTTTGAGGGAGACTGGAGCTTGGTGCATTGACGAACTGGAAGGAGGACTTGATGGAGTGTGGTGGAGGGTGGTAGCGTGAGATGAGGCTGGTGAGGTGGGCAGTACTCAGGTGTGGGTGTAGTCTGCTGCCCCCCTTGAATGAATGGTTCTGGCTACTGTGAGGAGGATGGGTTGTAGGAGGCCAGGCAAGGAAGCAGAGAGGCCAGTCAGAAGGCTACTTAGCAGTTGTCCAGGCCAGAGATGATGTTCAGCTGGACTAGGAGACTGCCAGGAGACTTGGAAAGATATGGATGAATTTAAGAAACATACTGGAGTTGGAAGTGAGGAGTCTGGTGAGGAGTGGATCAGCTATGAGGCGTGAGGGAGGGACAAGTGAGAAGAATGACTCCCAGGTTTCTAGCTTGTGTAAGTGGATGAAAGGTGTTGTCATTTACTAAGATGGGGAAATCTTTTCTCTGGACATCAAATGCCTTTTGTTGCACTTAAAACCTACTCCACCCCCATCCTCCTGTAGTCCTGATATCTTTCTATATTCAATCTCCAAGTAAATCTCCTAGTCTTTGTTAACAAATTTTCTTTTTGCCCTTTTCTACCATTGTTATTTATTTATTGAATGACTATTTATATGCTCACTGTGGCTAAAACTTCTGGTCATGGTTTTAATATGTGAATTAACGAATGAGTTCTTTTTACTACATAAACCTTTACTACATAAAACTTTAAATAAGGGTAGGCTGCCTTGATATGGTAGATAGCAGATCTAAACATGGTTCTCAGAACAAATGTAATTGCTTAAAATGATCTTTTGAGGAGAACGGTAATAAAACATTATGTTAAAACCTAATAAAAAGTTCTGAATTCAGAAATGTAAAAGAAGTTACGGGAAAAAAAACTTACTTCAAACTGTTCTTTTCACTAATGAATTGGATTATACAACATTTTCATTTAAAATTTCTTTTTCTTAAAAGAATTTTAGGGGGCTGGCCAAGTGGCTCAGTTGGTTAAGAGTGCGAGCTCTGAGCAACAGGGTTGCCAGTTCGATTCTCACATGGGCCAGTGAGCTGCACCAAAGCTGAGCTGCCGCTGAGCTGCCAACAGGTGGCAGGATGGCTCAGCTGGTGAGAGCACGTGCTCCTAACGACAAGGTTTCTGGTTTGACTCCCGCATGGGATGGTGGGCTATGCCCACCCCCAACTAAGATTGAACATGGCACCTTGAGCTGAATGGCTACGAGCTGCCGATGGGCGGCCAGATGGCGACTGGACTTGGAGCTGAGCTAGCTGTACCCTCCGCAACTACGACTGAAGGACAACAACTTGGCTGTTCCCCTTCCCCAATTCCCCAACACTGTTCCCCTTCCCCAATTCCCCAATTTTTAAAACTATTTTGAGGCCTTTTGAAGTGGGATTTCTATATAAAACCATAGATATGATAAATTTCTTCAAGATATGCTCCTTGGAACATAAAGATATCGGAAGTGTTTTCAGGGTAGAATTTGTGAGGAAATTCCTAATTTGCAGATTGCTCCAGCTAGTGCAAAAAATAAGGTTCGGGTCTCTCAGTGGTTCATTAGAATCATGTCTATTGCCCTGGAGCCTCACTTGGTCATTTGAGAGCACCAAGGAAGGAAGAAAAGTACGAACTGATTGTATGACTGTCCAACTTGCCACTTCATCACCTGGAAACCATGAAGTGGTCAGGTTTTCTCAAGTGCAAACAACAGAATCCACTCAGCTAGCTTAAGCAGAGTTAGCACAATTTCCAGGAGGCCCAGGGAATGAAGCTTGGATACTATACAGTCAGGAATAATCAGCCAGAAGAAACACCAGCCACACAGTGAGATTTTTCTAGCAGAAATGTCACTGCCCCCATTGCCAAGTACCCAGGTCATATGCTGCTGGGACCAGACAAGAGAACCTTGGCCACAGCTGCCACAGAACAAAGGCTTCCATCTCCATGTTTGCCAGGAGCTCTCACTTTCCTTCATTAGTGTCACCTTCCATGCTCACTGCTGTTTTCCAAATCTCTCATGGATGCATCTGTTTGGTGTAATCTAGAACACTTGCCTACTCCCATAAGAATGCAGACAATGATTGGTTCCAACTGGAGTTGAACAAGTGCTTCCTAAGGGAGTCTGGGAAGAGTGGTTTTTCCCTTTCAGCCTCTACAGAGCAGGAACATATACTAGACAATGTTGGAGATGGTTTTTGAGATAATTTGCAGTATCTGCCAAAGTCTATTAACAAAATCACCAAAAGAAATGATCTTCCCAAATCACCGGTCTTCTTCTCCCAGCACTAATTCCATTCAGAAGAAACATTTACCTGTGTGTTGTCTACATTTCCCAAACACTGTTGTTTTTGGCACTTCCTTTTTCAGAACCAGTTCAAGACCATTACGCAGAGAGCACATAGGTAAGCATCCATGTAAAGCCAGTACAATTTGAGGTCCCTTACTTTTCCCTTAGACACCAAACAGTTAAGCAGCCACTTTTAGGTCAGTGGCCTTGCTCTCCCTGATTTCTTGAGGCTTCTTTTATTTAAGTCAGATCATGGATCAGAGGGAATTTCTTAGTTTTAGAGTATACCATAAGATAACATAAAATGCCAACAATGGTGCTACCATTCATTGTCTTGCTTCATGGGATGGTGTAGAAACACATGTGGTTTAAAGAAAATTCTTAGGACTTTCTGTTTCTGATTCTGCACATAAAAAGCTTGGAAATTACCACTCTGTCCTAACAAAAAGCAAAAAGCTGAACAAACTGAAAAAATCAACAACTGTTCTTGGATCTGTAAGAGAAGTGAAGGCACAGGGCAAGCTGCTGCCCCCACGATTGGAGAAACTGGTGAAGACAGAGAGTGGCGGCTACCAGAGCAGAGCAGAAGCCACTGGGAGACTAGTGCTGGGTAGGAAAATCGGAACTGTAATTGACAAATTGCTGGAGGCTCTGTGTGGGCAACTTTGAAAGTGAAAAATTCCAAGGGGACCCAGCCACTGAGTGAGTGACCCACAATTGTGTGAGATTTGCCTCCAGAATCTTGACCAGGTTCTCACAGGAAATATGGGGAAAAATCCCTTCATGCTTCTGGCAGGGAGAGGGGAAAAGGAGCCATTTTGAAAGGCACTCTGCTCTTAACAAGGTCTGCCCTCAGGGGGAACTAGTTAACCAGGGCCTAATCTGCTGGGGTATTATCAGAGCTTCAGTGATGATGGAGAAGGGAAATGCCCTACTCCAGCCAGCTCTAGGTATCCCACCTAAGGGGGAGAAAAAAACTCTGAGAAACTCATGTGACAGTCACAGTTCAGAGGCATGGACTCTCTAAAAGACTAATCGCAGGACTATACAATGCTTCCCCTCCATCACATATCACCACCACATCACTAAATGCCTATTTACAGCAGTTCCTTTTACATAGTACAGCTATCAAGGAAAAATTACAAGGCAGACCAAAAGGCAGAAAACACTGTTTGAAGATACTGAGCAAGCATCAGTCTCTTATCAGACCAGGAACTTAAATCACCTACGATCAATATACTAAGGACTCTAATGGATAAAGTAGACAACATGCAAGAACAGATGGGCAATATAAGGAGAGAGATGGAAATCCTAAGAACCAAAAAGAGATGCTAGAGAGCAAAAGTATTGCAATAGAGATAAAAAAAAAATTTATTGGATCCAAGATGGTGGCTGAGGTAACATCCATTGTTTCAGAGATCCCAGTACTGCAGCTGTGGATGGGGGTTCAAGCAGTACTAGTGTTCTCTCATCTGATGTGAAGAGCACAAGATGACATTGCCAGTCATTGGTTTCAATTGGAGTCCAACCAGGAAATATTTGATGGTTGAAAATAATACTTCCATGACCTTGAGGATGAATCTGACATCTTAGTTTGACAATCTTACCATATATCCCAATACTGCACCAGAAATTGCATTCCCTGAGGTAGAGGTGATGACAGCAAATGTCTAATCACTTATAAGTTTTTAATCAGGAACCTGCTCAAGTTTCCTGGCTCATCTCACAGCTATAGAGCTGGGCCATGGCTGGCAGCAGAAATCCTGGATCTGATTTAGAAGCATAAAGAACAATGAAACCAGTGAAGATCCAACTACTGAGACAGAGAAGTGAGGCCTTTGGTAGTCCAGGTCCCTGTCTTCCTGTGTCTGTCTCATCATTCAGCTTCTAATAGGATCTGTGCTCTGGCACAGCCCTTCCCACCCTAAACCAGTTTCATTAAAGAGCTGTAGCAGGCACTGATGCAAAAGCCAGAATTGCTGCTGAGTGTAATAGTTGGGATGTCCATGGAGAAGGGGAACAGGACTGGGCCCCTTGAAAACAATAAGACAACTTGTAGCTTCTCTCTGCTTCGGGACATAGGGAATTCTGGGGATAGGAGGTAGCTGAAAGTTGATATATAAACTTTTTTGGCTTCTTGAAAGAAACTATTGATAAGTCTGCTTTCTATTAAAAAAAATACAAAGGAGGAGGAGGAGGAGGCAGAGAAGAAAGAAGATGTCTACAGGAAACTGCAAATACAACTGTGGCTATCTGGGAGGCATGTTTGGTTTATTCCATTACCAGCAAAAAGTAGTGGTACTTTGGCAGGAAGAATTTAGGAAGACAGACAAATTCCATGTTATCGTTGGAGAAACAAACTTGAAGGAGGCAATACTCAAGGATTGAGCAGGTTTATTTCTTAGTGCCTAATTCACTACCCTTTAGGATATGTTTGATTTTAAAGTCTGTATTTTGAAAATGATTTTCACATTGGGGCAAAGGTGAAGAAAGTCAAGTCTTAGAAAAATATATTCTGTGAGAAACTCTGAATTTCCTTGCCACTTTTAGATAATGGGCTTCATCTGCCATAAATGATTCTTCATGAGCCGTTCCTGGCTCTTATGACTACCTTGTTTGGTCTGATGTTTCTGTCTTAGAATCCTGCACAATCTAGAGTGAAAGTTCACAAGATGGTGAAATCCATGACCTGTCCACTTGTATTAACCTTAGACAAAATTTTCCCATGTCCTTATTTCCACACCACCCCTGAGTGAAGAGTGCCCACATTCTTCCAGCCCCTAGGATGTACATCTCAGTTGTTTGTGTTTTCCAGGCTCCCTGGATCCTAGGAATAGAAGCATTTTCAGGCTGTCTCGGGTAGGTGAACCCACCATGTCAGTAAGGGAGTTGGTCTCCCTGGGGGGTGAAAGATCACTAGCTGGGACACCTGAGGCTTTTTTGCAGGTGCAGCACTGCTCCTGAGAGCACTGGTACTAGCATCTTCTCAGCAGTGGTCCACTTTCACATTAGCTTAGCCTTTCTTTCAGCCTATCTTTCTTTGGTCTGTGTCTTCTTTTTCTCCTCCTCCTCCTCCTCCTCCTCCTCCTCCTCCTCCTCTTCCTCTCCTTCTCCTCCTTCTCCTCCTCCTCCCTCTTCCTCTTCCTCTTCCTCCTCTTCTCCTTCTTCCTCTCCTTCTCCTTCTCCTCCCTCTTCCTCTTCCTCTTCCTCCTCTTCCCCTTCGTCTTCTTCTTCTTCTTCCCCTTCTTCTTCTTCTTCTTCTTCTTCTTCTTCTTCTTCTTCTTCTTCTTCTTCTTCTTCTTCTTCTTCTTCTTCTTCTTCTTCTTCTTC
>NW_017731889.1:1208245-1265046 GCF_001890085.2 Hipposideros armiger
CTCCTCCTCCTCCTCCTCCTCCTTTTTCTTCTTCTTCTTCTTCTTCTTTGATATTTTTATTAAAATATAGCTAACATACAATATTATATTAGTTTCATGTGCACACCATAGTTATTCAACATTTATATACCTAATGAAGTGATCACCATAATAAGTCCAGCAACCGTTTGACACCTTACCACGCTATCACAATATTATTGACTATACTCCCCATGCTGTACATTACATTCCCATGACTTATTTGTTTTATACCTGGAAATCTGGACCTCTGACTCCCCTTCATCTTTTTGCCACTTTAAAAAATTTTCAATTACAGCTGATATTCAAAATTATTTTACATTAATTCCAGGTGTGCAGCATACTGGTTAGACATTTATACAATTTAAGAAATGATCCCCCTTGGCTAGTCTGGTACCCACTTGGTACTATACATAGTTATTACCATATGATTGACTCTATTCCCTATGCTTTACTTTACATCCCCATGACTATTTTGTAACTACCGATTTGTACTTAATCCCTTCAACCTTTTTCACCCTGCCCCCAACCTTCTTCTATCTATCACCCAACAAATCTTGTACCCATCTGATATCATACATAGTTATTACAATATTATTGACTATATTCCTTATACTACCCACCATCTCCATAACTACTTTGTAACAACCAATTTGTATTTCTTAATGCTTTCCCCCTTTTTTTTCACCCACACCCCCAACAAACCTTCAATCTGGCAACCATCAAAATGTTTTCTGATTCTATGAGTTTGTTTCTGTTTTGTTTGTTTATTTTGTTCTTTGGATTCCCCATAAAAGCGAAATCACATTGCATCTGCCTCACTCTGTCTTACACTCACTTAGCACAATATTCCCCAGGTCCATCCATGCCGCCACAGATGGCAAGAATCCATTTCCGTCCATGGCCAAGCAATATTCCATTGTATATATATATGTACCACCTCTTCTTTATCCATATTCAGACAACACCCAGGCTGCCCCCACATCTTGTCTATTGTAAACAATGCTGCAATGAACATATGGACGCACATGTCCCCTCAGAGTAGCCTTTGGTTTTCTTCAGATAAATACCCAAAAGTGGGATTACATGGTCCTTCTTTGTCTCTTGCCATAGTCTTTGTTTTAAAGTCTGTTTTGCCTGGTATAAGTATTGCTACTCCAACTCTTTTTGTTTCCATTTCATTAAATGTCTTTTCCCATCCCTTTACTTTCTCTGTGTGTGTCTTTCAATCTGAAGTGAGTCTCTTGTAGCAGCATATGTAAGGGTTTTGTTTTCTTACCCATTCAACCTTCCTATGTCTTTTGATTGGAGGATTTAATTCATTTACATTGAAAGTAATTGTTGGTAGATATGTAGCTATTGCCATTTTATTATTCATAATTCTGATTTTTTTTTTCATCTTAAAGAAGTCCCTCTAACATTCCTTGTAATACTGGTTTGGTGATGATGAACTCCTTTAGCTTTCTCTTGTTTGGGAAGCTCTTTATCTGTCCTTTGATTCTAAATGATAGCTTTGCTGGGTAGAGTAATCTTGGTTGTAGGTCCTTGCTTTTCATCACGTTGAATATTTTGTACCAATCCCTTCTAGCTTGCAAAATTTCTGTTGAAAAATCAGCTGAAAATCTTATGGGAGCTCTCTTATAAGCTACTTTTCTCTTGCTGCTTTTAGGATTCTCTCTTTGTCTTTAACCTTTGCCATTCTAATTATAATGCATCTTGGTGTGGGCCTGTTTGGGTTTATCTTATTTGAGACTCTCTGCACTTCCTGGACTTGTATGTCTGTTTTCTTCACCAGGTTAGAAAAGCTTTCAGTTATTATTTCTTCAATAGGTTCTCAATCCCTTGCTTTCCCTCTTCTTCTGGTGCCCCTATGATGCGAATGTTGGTACACTTGATAAGTTCCAGAGGTCTCTTAAACTATCCTCATTTTTTGAATTCTTTTTTTCTTTTTGCTATTCTGATTGGGAATTTTTTTTGCTACCTTGTCTTCCAAATCACTAATTCGATTCTCTGCTTCATCTAGTCTGCTGTTGATTCCTTCTAGTGCATTCTTCAGTTATTGCATTCTTAATTCACAATGGTTCTTTTTTTATGGTTTCTATATCTTTTTTTATGCTTGCTATCTCTTTGTTGAAGTTCTCACTAAGTTCCTTGAGCATCCTTATAACCATTGTTTTGAACTCTGTATGTGGTAGGTTGCTTGCCTCCATTTTGTTTAGTTCTTTTTCTGGAGTTTTCTCCTGTTATTTCATTTGGGACATATTTCTCTGTTTCCTCATTTTGGCTGACTCTCTGTGTTTGTTTCTATGTATTAGGTAAATCTGCCATGTCTCCCAGTCTTGGCTGGGTGTCTTTATGTAGTAGGTGCCTTGTGGTGCCCTGACACAGTCTACCTGGTCACTTGCTCTGGGTGCTTCAGGTGTGTCATTTGTGTGGGTTGTGTGTGCTTTTTTATTATAGTTGGGCCTTGATTGCAACTGGCACATCAGTGGGTAGAATTGTCCTTCAGGCTGATTGGCTGTGGAGTTTGGCCACGTCCACAACTTACAGGCTGCTGTGTGGTATGCCTACCCCACTGAGTCGGATTCACTCCAGTGGACTCTGGCGCCTGTTGAGACCGCACTTTAGGTGTGCCACTTATGGGGCTAATTGGGTGATGCCCTGCTGTAGTCTGAAACCAACCTCCAAGTCTGTTGGTTCTAGGGCCTTTTGAGAGGGGCTTCAGTGTAGGCCCAGGCCACCCACTGCCTGTGACTGACCAGGTACTACCTGGTAGAGTGATCTGTTGTTGTTCACTGCTTGTGCTAGACCTGGGGCCACGTGAGAGAGGCCACGTTGGGAACTGAAGATGACCGCCATCAGTACTGGGCCTAGAGTAGCTCCCTAAAAAGCCATGAAACCCCAAGGCCTACTGCCACCTGCCAACTCCCTTAAGGTTCAGCTGCTGATAGAGAATTATGTGGTATGCAACCTGTGTGAGGCAGGGTCTCAGGGAGTCACTAGAGTGGGAAGAATTGTGATCAACAGGTTAATGTAAACTCTGAGTTGGTGTCAGTGCTCAATCTGGAGCTATTCAGCAAAAGTCTCAGAGCACACCAAGGTCAGCTGCCACCCACATGGGTCCTGTGGATTTTGATAGTTTTTAAGACAGAGTTCAGGGCTGGCCGAGTGGCTCAGGTGATTAAGAGCTCACACAAGAGTGCGAGCTCTGAGAAACAGTGGTTTGATGCCCGGCCCTAGCTGAGTTGCCGCTGAGCTGCCAACAGGTGCCAGGATGGCTCAGCTAAAAAAAAAAAAAAAAGGGTGCAATGCGGTGGGGTTGGCTTGGCTGCCGGATGAGAAAGTACCTCTGGCTTGGCTGCCGGATGAGAAAGTACCTCTGGCTTGGCTGCCGGATGAGAAAGTGAGTTTGTTTGTAGGTCCTTTAAGAGGACTTCTGGGTTTCCCCACAGCCTTCTGTCCCACCTGGATGGTCAGAATCCCTACTGCTCTGCACAGCCAGATATTGTGGGAATTCCTCTTCCCATGACCAGTACTCTGAGTTCGGGAGGCTGATGTGGGGCTGGGGTCTCTCACTCCTCCGGGAGGAACCTCTGTGACTGAGATATCCCTTCCAGTTCTCAACCACCACACAGAGGTTTGAGACCCGTTCTGTGTCTCTGCCCCTCCTACCAGTCTTGAAGTGGCTTCTTTATATCCTTAGTTAGACTTCAGATGGTTCTCCAGGTTGATTGTTCTATAATTTAGTTGTAGTCTTAATGTGTTCACGGAAGGAAGCAGGCAGTGTTTATCTACTCCACCATATCAGATCTCCTCCTCTATATCTTGTCTATGTCTTCTTGCTTTTCTCTTCTTTATTAACCAGCTCTTCGCTATCTTGCTCATGTCATATTCTTCCTCAAGACATGGTTTCCTTGTCATCAGCTTGCTTATGGCCTCCTATGACTTCTACTTCACTTCATGTGTCTCTTTTTCCTGCATCCCTGCAGCGTGGGCTCCCACAGTCTGATTATCTCCTTTCCCAAGCAAAGTTCCCAAGAGTGAGAACCCCATTGGCCCAGGTCATTCTACTTGGTTAGTCCATGGAGTGGCTACACCTAGGTCTAATCGTTTTGGTGGGATGGAGTAGCGTGGGGTTCTGTGATAGAACACATGGCTGCCTAAGTCTTTGAATGCAGTGGGGCCTGTGGGTGCACTGGGGACTGGCATTCCTTGATCGATTATTTCTTTTGAGCTGAATCTGTAACAATCCATGGGTCATTCTTTGAAATGAAAACTAAACAGTGAGCAATAATTTTCTCAACCTAACAGAAAAGGAAACAACTTGTAAGGTCTGAATATTGATTGCCTTATTCTCTATTCCTAGAGAATTTAGGATAAGATCTAACTGTTCACCCATCTCTTCACTTTACCAGGCTTCATTCTAGTACCAGGAATTCCCTCTCTTCCATGTTCACCTGGCCAAGATCAAAGTATGGGTCCATTTTCTCCCCATTGAGGAGCTCAACAAGTCCACTGTTGAAAGAAACTGAAATCTTCCCCTGTTCCATGTCACCTTGGCACTATCGTACTCAGCTGAGGACACTGCATTAGCAACCCCCTGAGATCCAGGCTTGGAAATCTTGACCTGCCAGTGTCTGCAAAGGGCGAGTGTGGGGGTAGTTTTATATGATTTAGGTTTTAGTTACCTTCACCTGTCTGGGGCTTGTGCAATGAGGGTTATGAACACTTGAGGGCGTTTTTACTTACCTATGGGCATTACTTTTCCCTCAGTATCTCCCAGTCCTGGTCTGCCTTTCTGTTGCTGTAGAGGCACCCCACCCCTAACTTTCCCCCAAGCTGACACACAGTTTTTCCATTGAGGACACAGAGAGCCAGGCCATTGTATTCAGTCCAGTTGGGTGAACTTACTCTGGGGTGTGTGACATGACAGGCAGGACAATTTATTAGGCATGGATGGTTTTTTATATCTGCTTACTTCACTGACTTCACCCCACTACCAGCCCCACCTGAACTATTTCGTTGCATGCCCCTGCCGTGTTACTTCTCACTGTTACGCTTTTGCTCCTGAGTTTCATCTGGGACACGGTCTCATTCTACCTGCTTTTTTCAGTTTTCAATCTTGCTTCCTCTAAGGAAGACTGACCCGATTCCCCTCTCCCCAGGACAGGCTGGATTCTCTGCCACCCACACCCATGTGCTCTCAGGGCACCCAATGCTTTTCCTCTGTTGTAATTGCTGCTAATTTCCTCTAGGGAGGTGTCCTGGAGCGCGTTGCCCTCAGTGTTTGGCACGTACAAAGTGCTCAGTAACTACTTGTTGAATGTTGAATATTTGAGCTTGAAATGATTCTGGCTAGTGGAGCCTTCTCGTGCATTCTGGATTTGGGGAGATATTATGCATTCTGATGGGAATCCCTCATTGTGCTTCATTAATAACAAAAAGTCAGTATTTCTCAAACAATTATGATGTATCAGTACCCTGTTAAGTGCATCACAGGTTTTTATCTCTGTCATTTTTTCCAACCAGTGAGGTAAATACTGTTTAAACTCAGTTCTACCAATTAGGAAACCAAGGCTTAGGGAGCTGAAGTGAGTGGCATATGCCACCCAACAGGTAAGTGGCCAAGGCAGAGTTGGAACCTGGACAATATGCTCCCACTCTCTGTTTTAAGTGACACCTGCTGCCATCAAGTCCCTGGAGCTCCTATGCTTGGCATGGGGCTTAGGGACCCATAAGAGTCTTAAAAATGCAGCTCTTTGTGTCTTTTAAATCCCTTTGCTTTCCATTAGTAATCTTGAAAGTGTTTTCAGTTGAAAAAAAAAATCAGGCCAAAATCAGAGTGTCCTGCCAGGTTAGGCATGGTATTTTTTTTTAAAAGTGTAATTCTTATTTATCTGTGTAAATCCAATTTCTATTTCCCCTCTTCTGTTATTTTTTTGTTGAGTGTTTTGTTATGCAAGTAATACCAAAGTGCATTTTTCTTTCTCAGAGATCCAAATGAATTTGGAATTTGTAGAGTAAACTGTGAAAGCACTCTTTACTGCCTGCTCCCTCACAGGGCAATTCCATTTTCTCCCTCAGAGATAACAATTGTTAACAGTATGGAGTGGATCTTTCAAGTCCTTTTTCAATGCATTCATACATATATATGTGACCACTGACTAAACTTCTCTTTCCACATAAGTGGCTTCATACTCTGTGCATGGTTTTGTCACTTGATTTTTTATTTTTATTTTTTTCCGATTAGACACTACATCTTGGAGATCAACCTCAGTCTATTTAAGAGCTTCATAGTATTTACTGTCCTTTAGCATTTCTCTTATGGATGGAAATTCGGGGAGTTCCCAGAAAAATTGTAAACCCCAGCTTGCTTCTGCTTTTAAAAAAAGTTTATTTTGTTTTAAAAAAACATGAAGAGGGCTCATTTCATACTGCAGTTTACCACCGCTTTCCACACACTTGTACAATCAGTGCCACTCACACTTTCTAGAATGTGGAATTCAGCCCACTTTGTTTTGGTAAAATTAGTGACTCACAATATCTTCCCCCTCCTCACCATCCTTCCCAGCTGAGAGAGGCCCAGTCCATTGTGCTCTCGGAAGTAGCACAGGATGTTGTTACACTTGGCTACCCAGTTGCACAATGGTCTCTGAAATTAGGCCCAGTTTGCTCTTCAGATACTGACCACAGAGTGGCACAATGGGATGGCTACCTGTGCAGTCAGGGTGTGCAGGTGCATGTGCGTATGCATGTTTGATGTATATGTGTGTGGTACGTGTGTATGTGTGGTATGTGTGTATATGTAACATTTGTGAATGTGTGTTGTATGTGTGTTGTGTGTAATGTGTTGTGTGTACATATGTTGGAAGTGATATGTGTGTGGTATGTGTGTTGTGTGTGCATGATGTGTATATATGGGGTGTGTGTGTGTGTGTATGTGTGTGGTGTGTATGTATGGTGTTGTGTGTGTGTGTGATGAGTGTGGTGAATGGCGAGTGTGGTGTATGTGTGGTACAGTGGTATGCGGGTGGAGACAGCAGCCCGCCCATCTGCACTGACCCACTTATGTGGGGTAGGAGTTCCAGGGGAAGGAGTTATACACAGGAGTAAAACAGTCAAGGGACATTGCTCCTTGACTCACTGCAACATTTCATCACTCTTGTAATAATTATTTCCAAGTCCAGAATGTACACAGAACTAATGAACCAGTATTTCCCCGTTCTGTGTAGAGAGCTCTGCAAGGATGATGAACATCACCGATGAATCTGCAAATGCAGAACCTCCTTGTGGAGAGAGCTTGGAGAAAATGTCTTGCTAGGAGGTATCATTAGAGAAAACAGGACTCAACACATAGTTTGCAAATGAGTTTTGGTGATTAACTTTACTCGAATCCATTGCTTGGACATTTGGCCTCAAAGTCCTATTGGCTGCATTGTTTTCTGATATCACAGGGATCTACTCCATTGATGTTATCAGCCCAATGTTGATACACTTTTTGAAAATTTGGTTACAGAGTTACAATTTTCTCTTCCATTAGCACCTTAAGTTTTCCATTAGAAAATTTCCTTTCCAGTAATGTCCAGTTGCTTGTTGCATTAATATTTAGTGTGTGGAGGCTGGAGCTGAGTCCATGGGCTGCTGTAGAACAGCCACTTAAGACGGCTCTTAGGAAATTAACTCCGAAATCAGGTCCCGTATGATACCAGAATGATCAATCTTTTCAGTGAAAAACTATTGAGAATTGTACTTTGAAATTATGGTCACACAATTTTTAAACTTTCCCTCCTAACTTTGGAATACTGTTTCTTTCCCACAAGAGTTTGAGGATTTCAATTTTTATATGTTGCTGCTTTTTCCTTTCTTTAAAAATAGTTTTTTTTCCATATTACATAAATATTACATAAATTCACCTCATTATTTTTTTAGAAATTGTAGAAATATGTAATATACAAAGTGAAAATCCTTACATCTCTTTCAGGTTTGAGTTTGTTGTTCTTGGGTCTTTACTTACTTTCATTTCTCTCAGACAATGAAATTTGAAAATAACCCATAAAAAATACAGAGGTAAACTTATGTGTTAATTTAAACATTCATAACCTGTAGGCAAGTTTCTAAGGTATAAATATCTTTCGAAGCAATTATCAAGAAAAAAAAAATAGTGTACTGAGGTTAATTTCAGTGGCCTTTCAGTAATGAAGTATATGAGGTTCCTTTTATCATGTATTGAAGAAATCTGAATTCTTTATTTTACTTTCTTTTTGTGGTTGGTAACTGACAATAGACACCAGAAATGAGATGAAGATGACTGTATTAATCCCCAAAACACAGGACTTCAGGAATACCTCTCTTTCCTCCCTAAAATGTGGTTTCTTTCCCCAAAGCTCCATCTGTAAGGCCAACCCTGACCACCGTAGCCTAGCCTCCTGCATAGAGGGTCTCCGCCAGGTCCCATTCTGTCACATCCAGACACTGGCCTTGGCTCTGCCCAGTGAGCTTATTCTCACCTGGGAGCAGCAGGCCCATCCACTGACTCTAGGCTACTGTCTGCTACTGTCATGCAAGCCAGGTCTCCTAGAGGGGCGCCTCCAGGGGTCTCCTCTGAAAGTGATGTCCCCTACTCCCCAGGGGAGTAGGGCATGACAAAACCCCAGAGGTGTGGTCTAGTTTATCAGCAGAGTCAGAAAACAATCAACTTTATAACCCAGGACCTGATGTCAGCCTGGGCTTCCTCCAGCCTGGCTTTGGGTCTGAGCGGTCCTCCCAGAGCGCCTGCATTTTTTGAGGATGGAGTGAATGTTTGTGTTTTCATGAGGCCATGAGAAAGGAATGTGAATATTAGAAAAGAGCCCTATTTGTTAAAATGATAATTGCTAGAATGCTCTGGAGCCTTCCATATTTGCTCTTCTATGGTCTTATGAAAGCCCGAGGAATGGGGCAATGGCTGACCCTGATGACTTGGACTGGTCAAGGCCTTTCCAGATGACAGAAATGTGCTGTCATTTGGGTTATAATTTTCACTAATGACTTGGATTTCCCTTTGGCCACCAAATATTTCAAAGCAACTGATTTTTACAGCATCCAAGAGCTGACTAGCCCCATGGCAGTTGCCCAGGCTAACTACATTGGAGCAAGCATGTGAATAAAATAATAAATGAGTGTATAAACATGCATAATTTATTTGAATCAATATTCATGCCTGATTACACCGGGCCGGTTCAGATGTTTGAAAGCCAGGCCTGGCTGGCCCCCGCAGACACCCCCCACAGTAATTCCCTCAGGAAGTGAGCTCACCTCCCCTCCTGGAAGAGCATTTATAAAATGCTTGTGTTCCTCCTGGTGCCAACTCTGCAGGGTTGGGGTCAACTGCGAGTTTCAGTTACTCCTTGTAACTACTGAGAGAGTCCTTGGGAGCAAGCTTGCCTCCTTGTGCCTTTAAATTTGTTTCCTATCATGCAGATAAAGTGTGGTGCCTGGGCTTTCCAATCAAGAGGCTCAGTGACGAGAGGGAAAAGGAAGTAATGAAGAGCAGTGCCTGTGAGAGCCTGGTCTTTTGTGCTGTCTCTGGGCAAGTGAAGGGTCAGTGCTATGGTTCAGGGGAGATGCGAGTGGATTAAAATGTCTGCATGTTTTTGCTTTAAAAATCTGAAGGTGTCAGCCTTCATTAACCAAAGTCCCCATGCTGAGCAGCATCCTGGCCTGGTGGTGAAGTGTGAAGTCAGGTCAAGTCAAGCCAGACAGACCCGATTTGCATCCTGCCTCTACACCGTACCAGCTGTAAGGCGGTTGGCGGCTTACTCAACCTCTCCGTGCCTTAGATTTCCTGCCTGTAAAATGAGGATGACAGTAGGCCTTCCCTATTATGTACTGAGAAGATCTTAAAAAAAGGTCCGGCTCACAGAAGAACAAATGGGGAAACTACCAGAAATCACTGAATTCTTGCACCACAAGACTGCATACACACTTGTGCAAACCCTCCCTGAGACAAGGAGAGCCCATTATTTCCACCAGTGACTAATTCAGAAGTTTAACAAAAGCTACTGTATTCCTTTGTGCTCTGACCACACTTCACCCTAACATATTTTACTTTTCTTCTATGGCACCTCAGAGATTGGAGACAAGTGCTCATCTTTCAACGAGTCGTGGATTTTGGCCTGAACTTGGCATCCAGACATTCAGAGCTGACAATTTAGTCCCTCTCCCAAGTCATCCTGACCATCCGTGTCTTTACCCTATTGCAATAACACAATAAAAAGCTCTCTCATACATTCAGGTGGAGATTACATTTTCAATCAGAGACTACTTTCTCCCAATTGTCCAACATGCTTCTAGATTGTCTCACCATTTTTTCTGCCTTCAGGCCTCTCTGTCCCATCACCAGTGAAAAAAGTTTATTCCCTGCAGTTTAGGGTTTCTCAACCTTGGCACTATTGACATTTTGGATCAGATAATTCTCTGTTGTGGGGCTGTCCTGTGCATTGTAGGATATTTAACAGCACACCTGGTCTCTACGCACTAGATGCTATTAGCATGCTTAGCCCCAGCTGTGACAACCAAAACTGTCTCCAGACATTGCAGATGGTAGCGTGGAAGGGAGCAGAATCACTCCTGGTTGAAAACCTCTGCCTCCAAGGTATGCAAATGGATTTTACTGTTCTAAACACAAAGATTGGTGGGTACATATGTGTATAGACATGGAAAGAGTGGTGCCAATAAAGGAGCTCTATAATGCAATCCAAAGCCAGATGGTTGGAAGTTCTCTTATTTCTTTCTAGGGCAAGTTCAAGGTTCTGTTTTCTTCCTTCTTTCCTCCCAACTGCATGTTCAATGAAGAGGCGTTCTGAAAACAGGACAAGGGCAAAATAGAGTCCTTGAGACCATAAAACATGAGGCCATTGTGGAAGGAGTGGAGTTTTGAGTTGCAACGCTAGAAAGATTAAAGTGGCTATTTCTTTGTTCTCTTTCTTCCCATTTCTCTCTTTCCTCCTAGTGTGGCTGGTGAAGTAAGGTTGGAGAAAACTTCAGTTCTGGAAAGCCAGGAGGGGTTGGGGTGGGGCTCTGAGGGAAGGGAGTACAGAGTGGGTGGTGTTGGCAGGTTCTTCCCTCACTTCTTCCTCCTGCCCAGAGCTGGTTCTGACAGGGGGACCTCTACAAATGTTCCACCTCAAAGGGTGCCATAACTGGAGGAACAACCGCCTGATCAGGTCCCATCAGCTGGGGGAGCTGGGATAGGAGGCACACAGGGAGAGAAAGCAGCTAGTGGAGAGTTGCAGAAGCAGACACACAGCTGGAAAGAAAACAAAAATGACAAGCCATTAAGTGAAATAAGTCAGTCAGAGAAAGACAAATACTATATGATCTCACTTATATGTGGAATCTAAAGAACTGAATAAATGAGAAATGTAAACAGAAATAGTCTCAGAGACACAGAGGAAAAACTGATGATCACTAGATGAAATGGGGGTGGGGATGAGGGAGAAGGGGAAGGGACAAGACAACATAAATTGGTAACTACAATATGGCCTCAGGGATAGAAAAGACAGTCTGGAGAATATAATCAACAATGTTGTAAATATTTTTTAGGGGGCCAGATGGACTCATGTCTTGTTAGGCAGACCACTTCATAGTCAGTGTAGGGGCCTGACCACCACACTGTATTTCTGAAGCTGATGTTGAATAATATTATATGTCAACTATAATTTAATGCATGGGAATGGAGTCAATGGAATTGTAATAGATAAGTATGATATCAAGGGTGGGGGGTCAGTGGATGGGGCAGAGGGGTTGCCACTTTGTGGGGGGTGAAAAGGATCACTATTGCATTGCTTTGTACACCTGAAACTAATCATAATAATAAATTTTTAAAAATGAAATGCCAAAAAAAAAAAAAAAGACAAGCCATGAGGCAGCAGAAGCCACAAGGTACAGATATGGAGAATGGAGAGTAGAAAATAGAAGCAATAGACTCAGCCGCTAAGGGGACAAGTAGCTTTGAGAGGTCCCCTTGGCCATTAGGGCTGCTGTGAGTGCTGACTGGCAAGAATAGGATTCTATTTCTTAATGAGTTGTGACGAAGTGTGTGTTTTTTTCTCACTTCCCTATGTGTCCCGACAGTAAACTCCCATTAGACTAAGCAATCTGATTTTGTGGGGAGTACTTAACACAGTGCTTTTCTGACTGGAATCTATAGATCTCTGGAGGTCCACAGACATATTGTCTGCAGCATGCAAGCTTTCTGAGAGTGCCCCTGTGTTTTAAGTAGGCTAAAATAATTAACACAGTCACACTTGGGATCACTGAGAGCTACACTGTCCAATACTTTAGCCATTGACTGCATGTGGCTATTGATAATTTGAAATGTGTCAAGTTGAAATTGAGTTGTGCTTTTAAGTGTGAAACATGCACTGGAATTTGAAGTCTTTGTAAGAAAAAAGGAATATAAAATATCTCAGTCAGGTTTTGTACTCATTACCTGCTGAAACATTTTGGATATACTGAGTTAAAGAAAATATAATACAAAAATTATTTTAGACTGTCTCTTTTTACTTTTTTAATGCGACTACTAGGCAATTTAAAATATGTGGCTTTCATTATATTTCTACTGGACATCACTGATTTAGATTGTGCATTCTCAGAGAGGATGATTTTGTTTTTTAGTGGACAAAAGTTGGTTCTTGGCGGGGGAGTGTGGTAAAAAAATGGCCATTTTTTTATACATAAAGCACAGTTATACATACAGCATATAAACAGATATACAATATGTGTATGATATTAGAATATCATGAGGGAATTAGGAAAAAAAAGGTCTAAAAAATATCTTTTTGTGGATAATAATGAAAAATTGAGAAGTGCTGATCTAGAGGAACATCTTATAACCCAAGAACTACATATCTGCATGCCTATGTCTATACTTGTGTTTAGGGTCAGATTAGTGCCAAGGAGAAATATTTTAATTATCACAAGTTAATGGAGAAAGAACTGAGGCAGGCTTCCTATAGAATGATGAATTAGTACTCAGTGAAAGTAAAGTGACACCAAAGTGCACCTTTAAAGGAAAGTTTCAAATCAGCATGAAAGAGAAGAATGGGGTTTGGTGGTACTGAGCAGTCACATGGCTCACTGTGGGACCATAACCACAAGAGCACCAGTGGTTTAATGTCTAGGAAACAACAGAATCTATCTGTCACATCACATTAATTTGTGTTGCTACACTGAATTCTATTATTTTTGCAGAACAATTATATTATATAGTTTGTTAATTTGTGTTGGATTTCTGTAGTATAAAATTTATTTATATTTGTTGGGTTTCAGTGGTATTAATCATACCCCTTTTCCTTGGCCTAGTTTGGAATCAGAAATGCAGGAATCAGGCAGATGAAGATCAAAATGTCAACTCTGTAACTGATGACAGGTATTGGGTTGTCAGGAAAGTCATGACACATTTTTGCAATGAAAAACATAGAAAAAATACGTCATGACTTTTCCGACAACCTAATAGATTGGCGGTCATAGCTTAGATGTGTTACATTGTCACCTCAGAATGAAACTTGGCCACCTGGTTCTAGACTTAGCTGGACAGCTTCACGGCAGTGAGCAGAGCAGTACCCAGACCCTGCAAGGGTGGCCCCAGCAGAAGGAGGGCCCACAGTGAGCATGCGCAGTTCCACTTTCCTGACTCGCCAATCAGGTAAGCTCTTCTTCTCCCAGGGAGGATCCGACAGCCAGGGGCTCCAAGTGTTAAACTGATGGATGTTCCTCTACGTGGAATTAATTGTGTTTGCCCCCCATCAATCCCTGGTTTTTACGCTTGTGCTTATTTATGTAAGGCAATAAAGGTAATTTAGGTTGTCATTTAGGTTTGTAAGACCTTTTGTGCAGCATCATTTATTCTGAGTCACTGACCTATCATAGGGAACTTTTGGCGTACTTCACGTCAGTGTGAAGTACTGTTCCAACTCTTTGGAACAAGCTTTGCCTGCCTTGCTCTCCATTCTGGTCCTGCCGTGTGTGCGCCTTCTCTCCATTTCTGATTTCCTATAGTTTCACTCCTTGAAGGCTTTAACTGACCCACAGAGGGGGAGGTGTAGTGAAAAGAACACATAGTTTTAGGATTGACAGCTCCCTGTTCAAATTTGGGAGCTGCGTGACTCTGGGCAAGTTGCTTAACCACTCCTTGCCTCATTTTGCTCACCTGGGAAGTGGGGTGATGTCTCCATGTCAGAGTTGTTGTGTAAAATGAAAGAAGATCGTGTATATAGACTTATTCAGTATTCAAAACCCTTCCTGGTTGAATTTTAGGGTCTTTTCTAGTATTGAATATACTCAGTTTTCAACTCTGAACATCCATTTGCTTTCCATAGTTATAAAACTTGAATGAATAGCAGCAGGAGGAAAGATAGATCAGAAAAGCCAGGCTTGAGGATTGTACAATTTTAAAGTATAATTTTCAGAAAGTTAAATGACTTTTCAAACACATATTTAGTGATTGCACATCAAAGATTTATTTAATGTGTTCATGAGAGAACCAAGTGAATGGTAAAGCAGGTTTGAGGGAGGATAAGAAAAACTGATATGTAGTCAAAATGAAAATGCTGAATTAATATTGCTAAGTTAGATACAAAACTGGTTAATGTCCTAGAAGACAACAAAACTGTAACCTTTGGAGTTATCTTTTCTCCTGGATAGAAATAATTGACTTTTTTAGTGAACAAAAGCAAATTTCAACTCTACAATGTAATATCTTATTTTACAGAATCTAGGCCCTAAACATTAGTAATTAGTGAGTCAAACAAAGATTACAAACTCTAGAAATCATATGACTCTTAGGTGGGCTTGTTAGATAATGCTCTGGTATGAGTTTTAAAGAACAGGAGTTTTATTTTTGCTTTAAGTCCAAGTTATGGTAAAGTTTTTAAAAAGTATAAGTAAGATCTGATAGTAAAAATAGGTGGCAGAATGGCTACTATAATCTGGGTAGGGGTTAGCATGAAACCTTCAGTTGTAAGTCCTAGTTATGCCTAATGAAAACTTCTTTTTTAAAAACGGAAAAACTAACCAATTTGCATTTAAACTAAATTTCCCTATTTGGCCCAGTGATTCTAGCACAATTTTTTTCTCTCTCATAAATTGTTTTCTACGATTCGGAACAGTGAATATCTTTGGATAGTAACAGAAGGGTCAAAGTCACACCCCGCACTTGACAGTGATGCTTTAGGACAATTTCTAACCACTAGAATCTTGTGGGTGTAAGATCTTGTAGGAACCAAGTTTGAACCTTTTGGTACAAGAACTCTGCTGTTGGCTGGCAAACCATTGCTTCCTGGTTTTTAGAAAAAAAGCTCAAGAGAGGCGCCTTGGACTTCAAATGGCTATTACAAAACAACATTTTGATGAGTTAAGTGTAAATGAATCAGAAGCATATGGACTTAATTAGCCTCCAAACACAGCCATTTCAAAATGCAGGGAAGGGAAAAAGCATGCTTGTGTCAAAACACATCCTTGGGTTTTCCTGCTAAATTCAAAATGATGGAAAAACAGATGGAACCATGCGCCAAGCATTCAGGTTGTATTCTCCACATGTACTATCTTATCAGGGAACACAGAGCTCTGGGAAATTTCTACCACAGAAATCGACAGCGTTTTGGTGTCGTGTTTGCCAGCCTGTTTGTGGCCTACATTTAATTAAAGCAGGCCTACGCATGGCTGCAGAGAATGCAGCTTCCACGTTTTTGAAGATGGTCCAGGGCACAACCCTCTGGGACCATGTGTGTGGTCCTCTTTTCCAGTTGAAAACCCCCATATTATTCTTCTCATGCCCCTGTAAGTTTTTCCATGTTACTCCTCAAGCTGGCCACAGAGACGTCCGAGTGCTGAACACAAGCTACTCCTGTTGCCTGTTCTTGGTTGAAACAGAGTGTTGTCAGGCAGAGAGTCAAGGAATGTACATGGGTTTTCACTTAAATGAGGAGATGGTCTTTGAGAAAGGTGCTAAAAGTTCACAGGTCAAAAGCTGCCTTCAAGTTGAATGAAAGGAGGGGCCAAGCAGGCTAAAATAGGACATGTCTCCACATGAAATAAACAGAATTTATTTATACTGAGGCCAGGACGGAAACATGGGGCGATCCTTTTCATAGCTTTTCAAGAAATCACATATCAGGCTTTTTTATGCTGTGAGGTTGTCCAGGTTTACTGTTGAATGGACAAATAATATCATCAAGCCTACAAAGCGCTTTTTCATACACCAGTCTTTAATCTTCCACAACAGCCTTGTGAATGGGGTGGAATAATTTCCATTTTATAGAACAGAAAACTGGGCTATTGAGGTTAAGAGATCTGCTCATGTTCTCTCAGTTAGGAAAGGATAGAGCTGGACTTGAATCTAGGGCTTTTAGTTCTAAGACCAGGGCTACTAGTCCATACACACCAAGGAGGAATGTGGGAATTACAGGTTTTATTTAGGTGCAGATCACAGACTTTCACTCTCTAGACCCACACACCTTCCGATGGGGGAGCAGAACATGCCCTGGGTTCCTGAACTCCTATCATGATCTGCCTGGGGCATCCTGGTTTATACCTGTTGTCTTGGCTTCATTACTAATGGTGCCTCATTTCACTAAAGTGTCCCAGTTTAGATGATAAATCATCTGGCTATTCTACTATAAACCTAGTCTAAAAAAGTCAAACTTTGCTGGTTTCATTTGGGTAAATCACTGAACCTTTCCATATTAGATGCTTCCTATGTTTTTCAAATCAATGTTTTCCTATATGAAAGAAGGATGTCTATGATTTTACAAAGTTTTCAGGTCCCCAGATATAAATATCTAGTGTAGAATCAAAGCATTGGTTAGATACCCACATAATTCTTTACCACATACTTCTGACCAGAAATCCTACAAATTGTGATTACTCCAAATTGCAGAATGTTTTTGTCAGCTATCTCAGGGAAGTCTTGCGAGAGGCTCTCACCAAATTCCCAAGTACGGAAGCTGGTCTTTCGCACCTTTGGACTTCTCTTTCTCTGTCCCTCTCCTACCTGAAGGTACTGTCTCCTCTTCTTGTCCCCATGTAGACATCACCCTCCATATTGTCCTCTGGGTTCCTAATAGCCTCTTGCATTCTTGCATCAGCCCTCACTAAATCTCTCACTATATCCCATCAAAGTTGAACTTTTTGCAATTTTATTGTCCTCAGATGCACCTTAGGAAAGCAACCTAATGCACTCATTTCCGTTAATCCTCCTAAGCCTTGTTAATGGAGATGTTTGGGGCAAGAGGCCATCTGCTATGCTATTTGAGTCACAGAGCTAACAGGTAAGGCCAATCCTTGTAGGGAATGGGGCATGAGAGAAGAGGCAGAGGGAGGGAGGAAAACATTTCTTTGGAAACCCCTGACTGCTGAGAAGAGTTGTCCCCATGGCTTTACTTGGCTCGTCAAATCTGTGAACTGCTTGCTTATGTGGAAGGGGTTTAGTTACATTCTTATTATAAGGGCAAGAAATTCCACAGAGAGTGGGAATCACAAGTGAGGACTGGAACAGAGCTGCAGCACGGCCTCTCCGATGAGGCGTTTCCATGTGTGGGCTTGCTCCATTCTCTTCCAGAGAGCAGCTTCCTCTGTGGCTTCGATGTTATGTACCCCCACACAAAGCTGGCTGGCACTCAGACATCATGGCTCCCACATCTTCTCTCTGGCCCCTTTCTACATTCTATCACTTACTGTTCTTTGGCTGTAAGCAAAGCAAAAGAAACCAACTATGGTTAACTTACCCGAGGAAGAAATATTTTGGGAGAATATGGGGTATGTGTTCGGCAGGTTACCTCAGAAGCAGACTTTGAGTAAAGGATTTTGGTGCAAGGGTTTTGTTTTGTTTTGTCTTTGAGAGGCGCTCTCAGGAGGACCAGGTATAGGAGTGGAGAAGTGAATCAGGGAAAAGTAAGGCAGCTACTGTGGGTGTGACAAGAAGCAGGTTCCCACTCTGGGTGATCAGGACCCAATCACTCGGAGAATCTCTGGGAAACTGTAACAATTCCACCTTTGATCTAAACCCCACAGTCGCGAGGAAACTGGAGCATTTAGATTCCCATTTATCTGCAGTGAAGAACTGTTCCCGGGAGTGTTAACTCTCTGGAATTTCATTTGCCACAGGCGGCAGAGTATACTTCCAGTCAGAGGATGTCCTCCAGACAGAGTTACATGCATTTGAAGTAAAAAGCCAGTGGTAGTTTTGACTCCAGTGTGCCTACCACTCACCAATTCCTTCCTTCTCTGTCGGCACATACTATCCACCCACTGAAAAGAAGTCTATTCCTTTGCTCCCTTAAATCTGTGTGGGCTGGTGACTTTTGAGAGATAGAACACAGTGAAAGCCATGCATTGAAGCTTATGACTGAGTCTCTTGGAGCACTCATTCTGCAGCCAAAACAGCAGCCAAAAAGAAGTCCAATTACTCCAAAACCACCATGCTGTGAGGAAGCCCAATCTAGCTATATGAAGAGGCCACAGGGAGAGAGTGAGAGATGCCCATCCAGCCTTGAGCCGTTTCAGCATCCTAGCTCAGACACCATACAGACGAGGAAAGAAGGCTTTAGATAAATTTAGCTTCAAGCATAGGTTGGCTACAACTGTATGAGGGACCCCAAGAAGGAATGACCCAGTTGGTTCTATCAAACCCAGAACCATGACAGATAATAATAAATTGTTATTCTACTCTTCTAAGTGTTGAGATAGTTTGCTATACAACACCAGATAGTTGGAACAGTGAGTAAGGGAGCAGTGGGTATGAGGGGGTTTGGTAGGACACCAATAGCATGTGAAATCAAAGAAAAAGATGATGTCCAGACTTCCGAAAGGACACTCCACAGATCTAGGTGGCAAGAAAGAGTGGACAGTCACTTCAGAGCCCCAATCTGAACTATTTTCTGTCCTAGAACCACTCCACTCAACAGTCAAATTCCTTGGAGGGAGGAAGTTTAGTTATCCTAGTGTGGGGCAATGACATCTTGGTTGCATAATGGAGAAGGGTGCTTCTGAGGTATGTGTTCTATGGTATCTTCCAGAATGCCTCAGAAAAAATCAACCTCCAATTGTCCAGTGGTAACTCACTCAATACCACATGCCTAATTGGTGGCCTATCCTACCCCATCTCGCTTCTGCACTCCTGCTGGTGTTTCCTAGGATCCTTTACTAAATCAATTACTTGTACTTGAATTCTTGTCTCAGGGTCTGCTTCTGGGAGATCTCAAACTAAGAGAGAGGGAAGGTTTCCTAGTCTATGACAGGAAGGGTCCTGACTGCCGATTTTTATTTTGTCCTGGTTCCTGAACCCCACGAGGCTGGCTCTTGGAACACCTGAACTCTAATCCTGGACCCGATGGTCCTTCAAACAACCCCTGTACTGCTCAGCTACTCCCCACCCAGACCTTTTCCATATTGGCATTAGTTCCATGTTTTAGGCCCCCTCCTTCCCAGCTTTTCCTTAAGAGTTGGGCTATGGACCACGAAGATGCTTGTCAAACTTGACTTGCAGAGGAGGGAATATGCCCGTGGGACTTCGAAGGGGCTAGTCACAAGCTCCTTCATTACATTTCATTACATTGTTTCTCTTCCCTAAAAGTTTATGTGAATTTTGCATTTAACACAAAATAAATGTGCCCTTCTGTTTTTTAAAGTGCTTGCCTTAATGTACATGTCCATATTTTCAATTGCTTATCATCTGATAAAATTGATGGCTTACTAAGATGGTCCATGCTTATGCTTGGAATTGAGGATTTTCTAGTAGTTCCCCAGGTTTCTTACCTGGACCTGTTGGAGAAGCATGGGTCACCAGGTAACTTGGGACCTACATCTTTCCTAGGCTACTTACTGCCCACAATGAGGACCATTCAGGACCTAACCTTAGGAAGAGTGGGGTTTCTCAGTTCTTGTCTGGCCTGAACCAGAGGCCAAATGAGTCCGGGGCTCATGCTGCCTGCTCTGCGCAGACAATAGACTGACACAGGCGCTGGGTTGTAGAATAAGTGTTTATTATCAGAGCACCAGTGGTCTGAGAAGGCAGCGGCTTAACACCTCCAAAAACTGCCTTACCATTCTTAGACTAGCCTGGGATATTTAAGGGAAAATCTGGGTATTCCTCCAGAGGGTACGTGATGGTTCTGGGGATCTGTATGGAACCTCCTCTCTGGTGATGTGGCTCTCTAATGTGGTCACCAACCCAGGAGCAGTGATGGCAGTAACCTGGAAAGAATGCTAGGTCATAAAGGTTGTAATCAGCAAACACGGGGAGGCATTGTGACTAGTAAGTAAGCATAGGTTTCAGGGTAATTATCTAATGCAGGAAACTAGCACAGGGGACATCCTAAGCTCAGGAACTGAGACAGGGGACATTCCAAGCTCAAACCACAGGGAGGGAGTCCCAACCAGGCCATGTTTCAGGGACAGCTGAGCCAGGAGATTTCCTGCTTGGGTGTGGGGATAACCAATTTCTCCCAAGGCTCAAACTCAGCTTTTTGCTCCAGGGCAGACATTTAAAGCATGAGAAGTAACAAAGGTCTTAATATTGCCTTTTGCCAATATTGCCTGTATCTTGGATCTGTTACTGGAGAACAGGCCCTTCTCGGAGCGATATCCGGGCTTGATTTCCACACCGGGGGGCGAACCCAGCACTGTCTAGGCTATATTACCAGACCAGGGGTCGAACCCGGGCCTTGAGCAAAACTTGGAACCCTAGCCACTCCCGCTGCTGGAGGATGGGCCTTCCTCAGCGCGATGTCCAGGTTCTTGGCATCTTGAGCAAAAAATTGAACGAGACACAGTGGTCAAAGAGCAGTTTATTAGAAAAAAAAGTACACTTCAAAGAGGTAGAAGTGGGCCCGAGCAGAAAGCAGTGGCTCAGGGACCCTTTATTAGAAGAAAAAGTACACTCCAAAGGGGTAGGAGCGGGCCTGAGCAAAAGCGTGATTCAAAAGGCTCAAAAGGGCCAAAGGCAGGACTTGGGGTTTTTACCCTTTTTTTCTCTAGAATGGGCTGCTCCTCTCTGGGGTGGAACCACTTGATTGACACCTGTGATTGACAAGAGGCTAGTACCTCATCTTTTTAGACTGCGCATGTTCCTTCCCAGAATTCAGTCTGTTATAATGATATTAATGAACTTCCAAGCATATGTATGATATTACAATGATGGTATAATGAGGCCCAGGTAAAATGAAGGTCATTGTGGCCTTTACTGTGCAGGTGTGAGTGACTGGTCTAATCTAGTTGGGTATTTTGTATCCATTTGTTTCCTCATAGGGGTAGATGATTACAATGAAAATGGGAAGTTTTGGGCAGAAAGGGGAGGTCTTTTGGGTGGTCACATTCTGTGGGTTGGGTTGGACGTGCAGGAATGCCGAGACCCAATGGATGTCTCTAACTGCCTGCCTTGTTTTCCCTTTGAGAGACGTGATCCCCGTAAAAATCTCTATGGGAAGCTGAGGGACAGGAGGTCTTCTCTTCAGTATCTGCTTCCTGCTGGGCAGGGATGTAGAGCTGTCCCTGTCTATTGGGGGATTCACGGAACTCTCACCCTAGCTGATCTTAGATGAGAGGAAAGGGTCTTGAGATGCACCTGGAAGACCGTGTTGGCTTCTATGGTTGGGACTGATAATCTTGCTTGGTTATCATCTGTATTTCCAAGACCCCGGAATGAGGAAAAATATATTTTAATTAATAAATTTCTTAAAGAGCAGAGCTCAACGCTGTTGATGCAGGGTGACTACGTGATGGAAAATCCGTCAGCTCTCATGGAGTCTGTGGCCATTCAACCAGTCACTCAGGTGGCGTGAACTGTCCAGGGGCTGGGCCCAGAATGGGTTGGAAAGAACATTAGGCTTCAATGATTATAATCAACAAGTATAAATCACACATTTCAGGATAATTATCTAAAGTAGGAGGTAGGAGATTTCTATGAGTCAGGTTAAAAACAATCTATTTTTTATGATTAAGAAACTGATTTATAAAATAATTAGGAAGCAGGGGAATAGGAGCTAAAAAAAATTAAAAACTAGGAAAAAGGCAACTTTAAGGAAAAGGAAACTTAAAATCCCTATAAGAAAGAAAACAAAATTTTTCAGTCGGGTTGGGGAGGGGCTACTCGCTTGGCCCATATCAGATCTACTCTCCTGTTTTGAAGATGATTGGAAAAGAAAGGGATAAAAGGGCAACTTTGGTTTCCTTGGTGGGACAAGGGGGCTCTCAGCACATCTACTTTCCTCAAAGACTTTTTCAACATCCCTGAAGTGTGCCTACTGTTTGTTGCTCTTCTTTAAAGATGTAAAAAAGGTTCCATTCCTTTTACTTTCTGAAAGTTGAACACCACGAAAACTTCGGATATGTTGAAAAAGACATTAATAAGTTCATGACATCCCTTGTCAATGCCTGCCTGGGTGATTGGGAAGGAGAGGTGAATGGGCAGTTTGCCTTAATATGTCATCTGGGGGATGTTAAATCAGGTCTAGGGTCCTGAGGAGGTATCCTATTACTTAACAAATTCACACAGACAACATGTCTGACTCCAGCCATGATGTCCGTTTACCTTTTAAAATTGAGTCAAGAAGCTAATGGGATTTAATTTCATGTTATCCTGGCAAAGCCAGTGCCCAGTCTTCTTTTTCCAATTTCCACCCGAAATTTCAAACATAATTTGCCAACAGAGACAAAGGATAAAGAGGAGGGTGGGGTTGATGAGCAAATAAATGGCCTTTATCCCTTTAGCAAGCTGGCAATTTACAGTTGAGACTTCACAACAGGCGCATTATTGTAACAACATCTGCATTTTATAATGCGCTCTGTGACAGCGGTCCTGCCATTATCTGCTGTGTGTTTTGTAATATGTGCTGTGCCAAGCACCCAAGCCATGGTCAGGGAAGGCCTGCTTTCCTCGGTGATTAGATTTATGGTCCTGGTCTCCATCTGAGGAGAGATTAGCAGGACTAAGGCTGTTTAGTTTGGCAAAGAGGAGAGGAGCAGGGGATATGATAGGTACATTATAGAAAATGATAAATGAAGAAAGGGAAGGCTTTGGGGGCCCCTTATTTGCCATTACAAAGACACTTAACACACTCTGGTCCCCACTCTGAGCATGTCATTAACCCTGGTGGTTCAAGGCTGTGGAGGGGGCAGAGACGTCGCAGAGCTGGCCTCAGGGAAAGGCGCTGAGCTGATGGGAAATGTCTGGGTGGATGTATTTATATGAAATAGCACCTATGGTTACATTAGTGAGGATCGGTTTACCGGGGCAATCCATCCTACTTTAGGGCATGGTGACAAGGCTGGCTGTGCTTCCTGCTTCCCGGGGGAGGGGGCCCCAGACGACTTGGCACCAGTCCCCTCCACGGGGTGTCTGGATTTCCAGCAGTCTTTACTCCATAGGAGACGAGAGGGAATCCAAGCATTGAATGGATGCAAATATTTGGGGTAATGCAGGGAGGGAATGCCAGGATGCTGCCAGTCCTTAGGAATTTAGTAAGGGCCAACTGAGACTGCCTGCCTTGAGTGGAAGTGACCTGGAAACTGCTGATTTTATTTTTCACCTGAGACTTCATATACCTCTGTCTCCAAAGAGAACTGTCTCCTTTAAACACTGTGGTGTGCAGGCCAGCCTATTGATGATGAGGGGCAGTACCTTTTGTGGCTAATGTTAACAATGGGTCTTAGTGGCAGGGTCTTGGGGGGCATTCCCAGTTTCTTCACTGGCTCCTTTTTCCTTCCTCAGTTTCCCCACAGAAGACTGCTCTCCTAACTCTAGGATCCCCGAGGCAGGGGTGGGGGTTGGGGAGATGAGGGTGTGGGGATGATGGAGGGATCAATATGTTAATGTCTAACGGGCACTTTGAAGTCTGAGCAGCTTGAGAGCAAAGCTCCCTGGGGGCACTCCAGCTGTAAACAATTCCAAACTGACCACCGGTGGTGAGAGAATTCCTTGGCTTCCACCCTTTCCCTCCTAACAGCTCCTGGAGCAACTAAAATGCAACCTCCTTTGCAAAACTAACTTCCCACAACTTCTCCTGCTATTCATTCTTCTTCCCTTTCTTCCTATCACTATCTCCGTACCTTTCTCTCCCTTCTTTCCTCCTTCTCTTTTTTTCTTTTCTGTTATTCTTTTTTTGTTTGTTTGTTTCCTGCTTTGTGTAGGAATCATAATTCAGAACTTCCCCTTGTCTGTGTATAGAAAATTTTTACATTGTGTGGCCACCGCTTTGGTTGAGGGATCTCTCTTGCTCTGAAATGGAAATGCGATAGTATCTGAATGGTGCTCCTCAGACTTCCGGTTTTCTGGGGATTGCAGAAAAAACAGTGGGAAGAAATCATTTAGACTTTTTTCTGTTTTTTGTTTTTCTGTTCTGTGACTTTGGGCGTCACCTAATGCTCTGGGTCATTGTCTCCAGAAGAAGGCAAAGACCCATGTCCGACCACACACACACACACACACACACACACACACACACACACACGCGCGCGCGCGCGCGCGCGCGGCCACCCAGAGCCCCGTGGCACCTTTTCAGAAGATGCTGAAAGGAACATATGTGGGAAATTAGGATGATCAGTGGTGGGGCTGGTGGACCCCAGCTAAGAATAGATAAGATGGAACATCTGGACAGCAGGCCGTTGATAGGTGCTAAATGGCTTGGGGAATATTATTTTAATCTTTGACCCAGATGTGTTATTTATACTAATTAACTGCAAAATCATTTGCTGCTGAGTTTCTATAAATAGGAGAATTGATAAAGGCAGCCGTGAAACAGATTTTATAGGTTTCTATAGCCAAATTTAAAAAGCTGACAGAAATGCATTATATATGGGCAAAACCATGAAATCCACCTGCGGTGCACAGAGCACTGAGCCTGCGCTCTGTTGTCATAGGCTGTTGGCATTGGGGGGGCCTTTACCATCTCCTACTTCTGGTCATATATTCATGTATTTAAGTGTAGTGTTTAAGGTCTCAGACCACAGGGGGAATTAACAAAAATCCCCCATTTAAGGGACCCACAGAGAGAAAATGGAACACGTCATTCATGCTGTCTCTCCTCATGAAGGTGTGCATGACAGGTGAGCTGAGTCTCATTTCAAAAATAGCCCAGGATGGCGTCCTGAGCAACATTCAATAGGTCTTTATTATTTGATTTTAAATACTTTGACATTTTTCAGAGGTCTAGAATAGGCATATGTTGTGAAGATCCATTATAAAGGCTCATTTTAAAGTCATGCTCAAGATCATGGTTAAAGCTCAAGTCAAATCTTGCTCTCCATTTAATAAATTCCGTGTAGCTTTAACTTGGACATCCTCTGCAGGTATCTGTTACATTCCTCAATAGAGAGAAACAGTCTTTCAAGACGCAAAAATCTCCTTTTCAAGGCATTTTTCTGTGTTCCCCTTCTCAGTCCCTTGTCTCGGTCTTCTTCTTGCCTATCTCTGAGGCCCTAGCCAGGAGTTCAAACTGGGGTGGGATGATGGACGTTGTGACAGGGACTGTCCCAGCTAGCTGTCTTTCCTTCTACCCACAAGGGGTGTAGGGTGTCCTGGGCCACCCACCCTGGTTTTATTTACTTTCAAGCCACAGTGAGGTCTGGGAGTCGCTCCCAGGCAGGGCCTTCTCCCTGGCTAGCAAGTCATCTCAGGGGGGCGGGAAGTGCCCAGGGCAGTGCCTTTGAGAGATGTGGCTGACTCTGTCTCAGTTCTCCAGGGTGGTCAGCCTGTAATTTCAAGATTTACTGGCCTCACGGAGATAGCCGCAAATGGGGCAACAACGGTAATCACAAGAGGCTGCTCCACTAATCCTCAGTTACAAATGTTAGTTAGAAGCTAAAGAAGCTTCATGCAAACATTTCCTGGAGTTACATGGACTCTATGTCCTTGTTGCGTTTATTTTCCTCTCCTTAAATAAGGGCGAAAAATGAGAGCGAGGAGAAGGGGGAGAGAGAGAAAGAGAGAGAGAGAGAAAGAGAGAGAGAGAGAGAGAACATGCTAGCTGACTGATTCTTATTTAATTTCATTGTGGCCACTAGGAATTAGAAAGTCTTTGAAGTTCAAATTATTTTAATGCTCTTTTGGTTTGTTTTATATTTGGACTTGGAAAAAATTAGGAAGCTGGATTCCTAAAACTCATGAGAACCAGTGTTGTAAGTCCTGCCAGTTTACAGCTGAAGATGGGCTGACCAGATGATTTGGGGGAAAATATCTCCAAACTGAGCAAAAGAAATGAAACTCTGAAACTCCTGCCCTCCTCGGAGAGGCTTGGGCCTTGAGTGAGTCCAGGTTGTTGATCTCCCCTGCTCTGAGCTCAGTTGGAGGGAGCTCTGCTTCATGTTGTGCTCATTATCCTTAGAGAATCCTCCCCAGCTACACAGGAACTTGAACCCCATGTGCTGTGGGGAAGTGAGAAGAGACAGCTGTGGCTTCTGGAGACTGTGCCTGGCCTTTGCCAGACTACTTGCCCTCCTGGTCTTGGCCTCTCTGGAGGCAGTTAGAGGTCATTTACTGAGCCCAGGAGGGCTCTGAAAGTAGAACTGACTCCAGAGGAAGAGAACAACATTGGGTTATTTGTCTCGATTTTTACCTTAGTTTCTAAATGTTTAAACCCACCCCAGGCTCTTTTGGTGTACTCCTGAGGGCTACACAGACCCTCCAGAGATCACTTCACACACGGCGGGGGGAGGGGGGGTGCGGGGGGGTGCGGGGTGTGTGTGTCAAGGGGAGCTGCTCTAGGGCAGGCCGTTGCATTCCCTTCCCTTGAAAGGTCCAGCTCTTTAAAAGGCCTTGTAGTTTTAAGACTCCCCCACAAAGACTCTCTGTGTCCACCTTCTCTCCTGGAACAAGTCGCTTCCGCCTCCCTGTCTGTGGGAGTCCGCCTTTCAGGGTGGCATCCTTACTCCTGACATGGGCTGCCTGGCAGGGGGGCTCTGAGCGCAGGTTTTCCCTCTTCCACAGAGAGCTTTTCCTTGGGGGCAACGCAGTGTATTGACCATGAATAACAGCTGTTGTGACAACCGATTTCTCCAACAAGCTCATCTGACTCTGCTGTAGAGCAAGCATATGGGGAGGGGATGGAACTTGGGGAGCAGAGTTTGCCACCCTAAAATATGCCTTTTTTTAATATTGATTATTTTAAACTAGTTAATTTTAAGAAACAAGAGACTCCAGAAGAGCCTATTACCTCCCCCTTACTTGCCTAAAGGAATTCAGAGAGAAAGCCCTGCTTAAAGGAAGGGAGCTACCTCCTTAGCATAATATGAACTTAGTGTGCAGACAGAGAGAAGCCTAGCAACGTGTTCGTTGTCTCATGTTTCTAGGAGGCCCAGCAAGAATTTGTTTACCACTTGTTTACTCCTTTTCATCTACCTATGAATTGCCTTCTTGACCTTTGAAGTCCAAGGCATAGCTTTCTCCTCAGCTCAAGATGGCATAGAGTCCTCAATTGATTGCTTTTTCTTGGATCCCATATTCTTATGGAGCCCCCCTATGTACACACATAATAAATTTTGTTATTTTCTCTTGTTATTCTGTCTCATGTCAATTTAATTCTTAGGTCAGCCAGAAGATTTAAGAGGGGAAATTTTTCCTCCCCTACAAACTTCCCTGAGAGTTCTTCTTCCCCTATAACTTCAGAGGATAAACTGATGGACTAGAATAAGAAAAGCAGTTCTTACTGAAATAAATGACGCTTTTCTTTCCTCTTTGCTTGAGTGAGCATGTTCCAAAGAGGCAATTTCCAAAACTTGAGCCAAGCGTAATTATTTTGTATCGATTGAAATGTGTTTGTGGAAGGTGTCTTAGGACAAAACAACTTATTCCTGAGTTGGGTTGCCATTGCTAAATCCTTGGAAACCAGGTAGACACCTAAGGCAAGGAAGCTAGGGCACCTACTTTGGGGCAAGCAGAATTTGAATTCAGATGTTGATTCTATCACTTATCAGCTGAGAGGTACTGAGTCAGCCATGCCAGCTCTCTTTGCCCCAGTTTCTCTGTTTGCCATATATGTAACTTGCACCCAGTATACTGTGAAAATTACAGGAGATGAACAGGTGATGAGATTGCAGCACATTACCTGGCAGGTAGCAAGCACTTAATCAATGCTAGTTGAAACTGGGTTTGAATGAATGGATGACCCTTCTCTCATCGCCTTCTAGTGCTAAATACTGGAAATCTAGTGTCCCCTGCATGAATTTGTCTGGTCCAGGAAGGTTCCCCAAGCTGCACATTTAACAACAAAGAGTCAAGCGAAAGCTTCTACTAAAAACCATGCCAAATCCTGAACCCCAGATCCACTTATTGGCAACTGGAACTGAGTCACTCACCTCTTCTTAATCTTGCTCTCTTTTCTTTGTTAGCTACCATTTATTGATCACTGCTTACCAGGCCTTTTAAAATTTAAAACAAACAAAACTTAACCATATAGTGTCTCATTTAATTTTCAAATAGCACTTGTGAGGTGTGATGGTTAATTTTTATGTTTCAGTTTGATTGTGTCAAAGGTGCTCAGATATATGGTCAAACTTATTCTGGTTGTGTCTGTGAGGCTGTTTTGGGATGAGATTGACATTTAAATCAATAGACTGAGTAAAGCAGATTGCTCTCCCTAATGTGGGTGGGCCTCATCCAATCAGTTGAAGGTCTGAATAAAACAAAAAGGCTGACCCTCCCCTGAGTAAGAGAGAATTCTTTCTCCATGATGCCTTCGAACTGGGTCATTGACTTTTTCCTGCCTTCAGACTTGAACTGAAACATCTGCTCTCCCTGGGTCTCGAGCCTGCTGGCCTTCAAGCTGGAACTATGCCATCGGCTCTCCCAGGTCTACAGCTCGCTGACTCACCCTGCAGATCTTTGGACTTGTCAGCCTCCATAATTGCATGAGCAAATTCCTTATGACAACTCTGTTATTATATATCCCATTGGTTCTGTTTCTCCTGAGAACCCTGACCAATGCATGAAGTTAGGACCATAGTGGGTACAAGTGTGTTATGAGTTCAAATCCTGCGCATACCACTTTTGAGCTACTTGAACCTGGGTAAGTTTCTCACTCCCTGTGCCTTAGTTTTCACATCAGCAAAATAGATACAACAATTGTACCTGCCATTTGGGTTATTGTGATATTAAATAATATGTGCAAATGCTAAGAACAATGCCTGGTACATAAGCGGTACTAAGTGTTATCTGTTATGACAACTGGGAAGCTCAGACAGATTACATTAACTGCCTGAAGCCACACAGCTTCTGATAGAGCTGTGCTGGCTGACTCAACACCATCCCCTATCCTTTGGACCATCTTCAGTCACAAATGCTCCCCTCACTATCAAGTGACCACACTTCAGGGAGTGCTTGGACTGGAGAAGCGCCATATTTGAGTCTCCATTGTTCAGCTGCATGGCCGTGTGGGTGGCCTTGGTGTGGAAGCAGCTGTTACCCCTGGCCCCGCCACTCTTTGTAAGATTGAATGTGGCCCGCAGCTTGCCTTTGCCTTTCCGGTAGTAAGCCTTTGTTTTTTCCTCCACCTCCTGCCCTGCCCCCCACCCCCACCCCCCACAGCCCTCTGGCCAGCCAGCTGGAGTTATTTCCCAGCTGTAATAGTAGGCAGTGTTCCTAAGCTATTGTGTCTGGGCTGTATGGCGCTTGCATTGGGTGGTTCAGGACTGGGTACAGAACACACTGTTAAGTCCTGGGGGATGTGCCGAAGAAGGAAAACATACAACCCAGCCCTTGAGATGCCACCATCAAATGGGAAAGGACCAAAAAAAGGACCCAGAATAGAACTTAGCAGTCTGGGTACACAGGTGTAAACCACGGCACAATTTGCTCACTCAGATAAGTGACAGGTAAAGCTTTATTTAAGGCATTGAAAGTGGGTATAACAAATCTGGAATGATACCAGGAGGAAGTGTGCTGAGGAGTATTTTGAAGAATAGATATGATTTAACAAAGTAAATGAGAATGTGCACATGCAAATTCCTGCAGTAATTATCATTTAATTTTCACCATAAAATTAATAGTAATAATGATAATGTCTGTTTATTGAAGACATCACAAGCCAGGTGTGCAGTGTACACCTGAACACAACCTTTCATGCATTAATTCACTTAATCTTTTTATTTCACACAAATTCCTTCAGTCAATATAGTGAATGCTCATAAAATAGCAGTAATAATGATAACCTCTGATCCAGCATTTACAATGGGCCAGAGGCCCAAATGCTGTGCTCAGTATCTTTATATACAGCATCACATTTTACCAGCCCAGCAGTCTGTGGGGTGGGCATTAATATCTGCATTTTACATTTGCAGCTCCTGAGGCACAGAGGGGTTGAGTGACTTGCCCCAGATCACACAGGTAATACATGACAGAGCCCGCATTTGAGCTCATAGAACCATGCTGGTGCTGAGTGTTGTAAGAAGACTGAATCCTATGCACAAAGAGTTTTCAGTTTAGATATGGTGCTTACAAGTAATATAAATGCCCTAAGTTAAATAAAACCACCAACAGGATGGAGATTCTCTTCTGGTAAGTGTTTTTATGTATTAAGACCTGGCTTTACATAAAACAAATACTGACAAAGAGCCTTATTGATAACTTCACTTCCTGAATAGAATTATTTTACTTATTTTTCATTCTTAATATGCACTGGCAAAATGCCAGTCCATGAGGTGTTAGCTTTTCTTTCACCCATTTAATAGCACAGATCTGCTTGTGGTGACCAGCTTGTCATGGCCCCGGATGAGCTCCGCCTCTTGGTACTCATGACCCTGTGTAATCCCTCCCCTTGAGTGTGGGCAGGACCCAGTGACTTGCTTCTAGTGAACAAAACATAGCAAAAGTGCTGGGATGTCACTTTTGTGATTGAGTAATAAGAAGACTGACTTCCATCTTGCTGGCTGTCTGTCTCTTGCTGGTATTGTGTCTGGCCCTCTTGTTTGTCACTCTGAAGAGGCCAGCTGTTATATTTGGAGCTGCTTTATGGAGAGGCCTATGTGGCAAGGAATTGAGGGTCCCCTCGGGCCAGCCACCACTGGGGAACTGAGTCCTGCTAAGAAACCATGTGAGTGAGCCTGGGAGCAGGTCCTCCTCTGGTGAGCCTTGAGGGAAGACCACAGCTCTTGCCATCACCTTCATTGCTACCTGGAGAGACTCTGTGGCTGAGGGTCCAGCTGAGCCATGCCCAGATTTAGAAACCGTGAGACGATAAATGTCGTTTCAAGCCATTAGGTTTGGAGTAATTTGTTATGCAATAGAAAATGAAACAGACCCTAGAGAGTCAGGAACTATAATACCTGGCAGCATGATCCTATCTGGCCCTTACCCACCTGTGCCCCTCCCCAGCAACAGACAAAAAAGTGCCTGTTGTGGTATCTGAAACGGCAAGCTCCCTCTTTGGTCAATTCGCCAGTGATCAGCTCTCAGTCCTCATCTTTCTGGACCATTCAGAAATGGCTGATGTAGCCCATCACTCCTTCCTGCCTCACACACTTTCTTCACATGTTTTCAGGTCATCACATTCTCCTGGTTTTCCTCCTCCTCGCTGGTGGCTTTATCTCACCCTCCTTTCCTGGCTCACACTCTTCTACCCAGCCCGTCGACACTGGAAGTGTTCACATTTCAGGCTTCAGCCTTTGTCTCTTCTCTGTGGACACTCCCTGCCTTGGTGATCACCTCCCGTTGCATGGCTTCGAATGCCATCTAGATGGCAAAGGGTCTCAATTTATATTTCAAACTCAGACTTTTCTCTTGACTCCTGACTTGTATGTCTAATTCCCTACTTGAGACCTCTGCTTGGTGGTCTAGTAGACATTTCAAATTCAGCATAGCCAAAAGTGAATCCTGATCTTCGCCTCAGAACTTGCTCCTTCTGCAGCTGTCTCCATTTGGTTGATGGCAACTCTAGCCTTTCAGTTGTGTAGGCCAAAAACTTTGGACTCATCCTAACTCCTCTTTTTCACACTCTCCAACTAACCTGTCAACAAACCTTGTCAACTATATCTTCAAAATATATCTAGAACTCAATCTTTTCTCATCACCACCATAGATACCACACTGGTTGAAGCCACTATCACCTCCAGGATTACCACAATAGTCCCCAGCTGGTCTCTGCTTCTTCCTTTATGCCCTTCAGTATGTTCTCTGAGCAGCAAGCACAGGGATTTTTTCAAAACCCTAAGTCAGGTTAGGCTACTCTTCTGATCCAAACTCTATGTGGAATGTCCTTGCTTACCCTGCTCCAGCCACAGTGGCCTCTGGCTGTTCTTGGAGAAACTGCCTGTTACATTTATGCCTTGGCTTTTCGCCCTTGCTGTTCCCATTGCCTGGATGTTCACCATGTTCAATGTATTCAACTCCACCTCCTTTAGATCTTCCTTCAAAATGTCACCTTCTCATTGAGGAGCAATTAAAAATCACAACTCTAATCCCCAGCATTCCCAATCTCCCTTACTTGGATATACTTTTTTTCCCCCTCCATTGCACTTACCACCGTCTAACACACTGTATTATTTACTTTTAAAAAATTATGTTTGCCAGGACAATTAGGTAGGGAAAAGAAATAAAAGTCATCCAAATAGGAAAGGAAGAAGTAAAACTATCTCTATTTACAGATGACATGATACACAAAAAACCCTAAGAAATCCACTAAAGAACTATTAAAACTAATAAATGAATTCAGTAAGGTTGCAGAATACAAGATCAATATATAAAAGTTATTGTATTGAATAATCCAAAAATGAAATTAAGAAAACAATTCCGTTTACAATAGCATCAAAAAGATGCTCGAAATGAATTTAACAAAAGAGTGCACGACTTGTACAATGAAAACTACAAAGCATCACTGAAAGAAATTAAATGGAAAGGCACTCTATATTTATGTGTTGAAAGATTTAATGTTAAGATGGCAATACTCTCCCAATTGATCTAAAGGTTCAATGCAAATTCTATCAAATCTCAATGCCCCCCCCCTTTGGGACATAAATTGACAAGCTGATTCTAAAATTCATATGGAAATTCAATGTATCCAAAATAGCCAAAACAATATTACAAAAGAAAAACAAAGTTGGAGGACTCAGACTTCTAAATTTCAAAACTTACAAAGCTACAGTAATCAAGGCAGTGTGTTATTGATATAAGGGTAAACATATAGATCAATGGACTAGAAGTAAATGTCCATAGATAAACTCTTATATGTGTGTTCACCAAAATCAATTCAATGATGAAAGAAAAATCTTTTCAACAAGTGGTGCTGGCACAAGTGGATATTCACATGCAAAAGAGTGAAGTTGGACCCTTAATTTATGCGATATACAAAAATTAAACTCAAAATGCACCATAGAACTGCATGTAAGAGCTACAACTCTAAAACTCTTAGAAGAAAACACAGTAGTTCATCTATGTGACCCTGGGTTAGGCAAAGCTTCTTATACATGACACCAAAAGCATAAGTGTCAAAGGAAAATATAGATGAATTGGACTTCATTAAAATTGAATGACTTTTGGGCTGGCCGAGTGGTGCGTTGGTTAAGAGCTGGCTTGGGATGCCAGAGTGCCTTGGTTCGGATCCCACATATGAGGGCCAGTGACACTGCCCTCTACAGCTAAGATGCTGAACAACAGCTCAACCTGGAGCTGGGCTGCCGTGAGTCGCCAGCGACGGCATAGGCTGCAGTCCCTGCTTCAGTGGGCTACCATGTGTAGCCAGTGTGAGCGGCCAGCAGCCGCCATGAGCAGCCATCCAGAAGCCGGCAACTGATGTGCTTCGCCCTGGAAGAGCGCAATGTTGGTGCCAACTTGGGCCAGTGAAGCAACATCCTCCACAACTAGAATGAAGAACAAAAGGACAGCAACTTGTCTGTTCCCCTTCCCCCAATTCCCCAGTGCTGTTCCCATCCCCCAATTCCCCAATAAAAATCTTTAAAAAAAAAGAAAAAATTGAATAACTTTTGTGTTGCAAAGGATACCATCCAGGAAGTGAAAAAGATACCCACAGAATGGGAGAAATATTTGCAAATCATGTCTGATAAGGGTATAGTATCCAGAATATACAAAGAGCTCTTGCAACTCAACAACAAAACAAACAATACAATTAAAAAGTAGGTAAAGGACTTGAATAGCCATTTCTTTAAAGAAGGTTTACAAATGGCCAAAAAGCACATGAAAAGATACTCAACATCATTAGTCATCAGGGAAATGTACATTGAAATCCCAAACTGATACCACTTCACATCTACTCAGATGGCTATAATAAAAAAAAAATGAAAAATAACAAGTGTTGGTGATGATGTAGAGAAATAAGAACCCTTATACATTGCTGGTGGAAATGTAAAATGGTGCAGTTACTGTGGAAAACAGTTGGTAGTTCCTCAAAAAGCTAAACATAAAATTACCAATTCTACACCAAGGTATATACCCCATAAGATTGAAAATAGGTACTCAAAAAAATACTGGTACATGGATGTTCATAGCAACACTATGCTTGACAACCAAAAGGTATAAGCAACCCAAATGTCCATTAGCTAATGAATGAATAATTAAAATATGTTATATATATACAATGGAATATTATTTGGCAATAAAAAGGAATGAATGATGCGTTCTACAATACAGGTGGACTTGAAAACATTATACTAAGTGAAAGAAGCCAGTCACAAAAGATCACATATTGTTTTATTTCACTTATATGAAATGTCCAGAATAGGCAAATCTATAGAGACAAAAAGTATATTATTGGTTGCCAGAGGCTGAAGTGAGGGAGAAAATGGAATGGGGAGTGACTGCTAATACATAGTTTCTTTTTAGGGTTATGAAAATGATGGCTGCCTCACTCTGGATACAATAAAAACCATTAAATTATACACTTTAAATGGATGAGTTTTCTGATATGTGAGTTATATCTCAAAAATACTGTTTAAAATAAATTATGCTTGTTGTTTATTGACTCTCTCCCCTACCTAGGGTGTGAGTGGCACAAGGGCAGGATACTTATCTGTTTTGTTCACTCATGTATTCCGAAGCACATAGAACAGTGCCTGGTGCTCAACAAATATTTACTCTATGAATAAATACAGGAACATTTTGTGTTGACTTTTTTACTTCTGAACAATACAAATAGCCTTGCATTGGGCAATACTTTTACCTATGGTCCATCATATAAACCTAAGTGTAAAGGAATTAATTTGCTACCTTTTTCAGATGAAATTTTGATCATAGATGGTGGAGAAAATAAAAGAACTCTGGTAGATGCCTGGCTATGAAGGCTGGGCCACGTTCCGTGGGAACAGCAGACTCTGTCATCCTCTAAATCAGAAGGGATAGACTGATGACTCAGGAACCAAATCAGGTCTCAGACATGTTTTCAAGGCTCCTGCTCCATACATCTAACATCTATGTGTGAATTCCTGTACTTCGGCTGACACTACTCTCAGCTTGGTGCTAAGATGCAGGATTTGGTGGAAGAAGGTTGGCTGGATTTCAGCTTCCATATACTCCCTTCTCATGGGTGTCCTTACAGAGTGGTAGAGTGGCCCTGGGCATTTTATAAGATCTTGAATTTGCTTCAAGATTCAAGTGTACACAGCTTATATGCAAAGTGATCCTAGGAAATGCCAGCAGGAGCCAGGACAGGAAGGAGGAAAAATATGGAAGACAATTAAGAGCTGATGATTAAACTTGGTAGCCATGGTGCCTAACCCCGGTGGAAAGTGCGGAAAGTACTGTAGGACAATGGACTCAAGGTGGGCAGTGGGGAGGCAACTGAGGCATTTATCCACCAAATCCTATCAGTTGGTGAGGGCTGCTCCTGGGGGCAGTAACTCCTTGATAATTCCTGCCTCTGCACAAGGCAAGGAGGCATTCCAATGCTTGGGAGAAACCCCAGGCCCACAGATACAGTTTCTGGCAGCTGAAGGTCAGCTTGCACACACTGAAGTGGTAAGGCCCTAGAATTTGAGCATGGCGATTGTCCCTTTTGGTTGCCTTACTTTATTTATTTATTTGTTTATTTGTTTATTTATTTAAAGGTTAGGAGTAGGAAGTTCCAGGTTAGACAGATCTGCATTTATTTATTTTTATTTCTTATTTTTTAAAGATTTTATTGGAGAACTGGAGAAGGGGAACAGTGTTGAAGAATTGGGGAAGGGGAATAGCCAAGTTGTTGTTCGTCAATCTTAGTTATGGAGGGCCCAGCTAGCTCAGTTCCAAGTCCAGTCGCCATCCAGCTGCCCTTTGGCAGCTTGCAGCTGCACAGCTCAAGGTGCCGTGTTCAATCTTAGTTGCTGGTGGACATAGCCCACCATCCCATGCGGAAGTCAAACAGGCAACCTTGTTGTTAGGAGCATATGCTTTCACCAGCTGAGCAGTCCTGCCACCTGTTGACAGCTCAGTGGCAGCTTAGCTTGGGCACAGCTCACTGGCCCATGTGGGAATTGAACCAGCAATCCTGTTGCTCAGAGCTCATGTTCTTAACCAACTGAGCTACTCAGCCAGCCCTTGATTGCCATATTTTGAAAGTGGGGAGCTTTTATGCAAAAATGTGAATTTCTGGATTCTTGAGGGAAAAATATAAAGACCTGGCAAAACTCAGCTGATATTTCCCCTTGGCAGCTCCCCGCTGGCCAGGCCCCCTTTACAAGGGGCCCCTTTTCCAGTCCATCAGTGGCCCCTTCCAGCCTGGTACATTTGGTCACGTCTCTTGCAAGGTCCTGGCGGGCACTTGCATTTGTGATTCTTGCCTGAGGCCACACAACTTTTAGCCCAAAACTCACAGGTGATGGCTGAGCTGATGTGCCCTGTGAAAAGTGGCATAAAGAAAAACAAAATGTAGATGGATTTTTTATTCATTCTCCCCCCAAAGAGCTATGACCTGCATATGCTTGACTTGTTGTAAGAGTGTTGAAAGCTCTTGCTGGTATTCTCATATATGTAGCTCCTAGTTTTCCCAAATCTAGGAGGGACCAGGACTTTGATTGGGGGCCTCTATGCGCATGCATGACTGGCTCTCGGACTTGCATGACCAAGCCTGAGATGCTGGAGGACTCAACAGGCCAGCCTTGTGTGAAGCCCCTGGTCTGGGCCTGGCTTGGGGCCAAGGTTTGGTGGCGTGTGCCTGCTGCAGAAATCTGCTGGTGCTGCGTGAGTTTGGCCTGCTCAGTGCGGAACGGAGCCAAGCAGGGGTCCTTGTACCAGATTCGTGGAGAGCAGTGCTTATTAGTAGCCAGTTGGGCATCACAAGAATCAGTTGCCATGGAAAGTAGTATGAACAGATCGTTTTCATAGACTCTACCTTCCCACCTCTCATTCAGAGCCAGCCTTCTTAGACTGTGCCAATACAGAAAATCTGACCTTGGACCCCTATGGTTTGGGCACTGGTCTCTATCTCTGTGGCCCTCTTTCAGGTTACATGGCAGTTCCACAAGGGTGGGCCTTTTCCTCAGGCATCTTTCATATCTACCCGGTCTCTCCATGTGGTTTAACATGTCAATTTCAGAGTAGTGGGACTTCTTAAAAAGGGGTTTAGGACTCCCAAGAGGTGTGTCCGCAGCAGAAGAGAACCTGACAGACACTGTGTTGCCATTTATGATCTAGCTGTGGAAATCACGTGGCATTACTTCCCAGTGGCAGCAGTCACAAACCCCTACTCAGTTTCAAGGGGAGAGGTCGCAGGCTCCACCCCTTAATGGCAGAGTGACTAGGCCCTGGAAAACTGCTTAGGAAGGGAGATAGTGTTGCAGCCATTTTTAGAAAATGTCATCTGCCACAGTCTCCTAAATGGAGCCTTGATCTATGGGGTGGGGTGTGAGCAGAGAAATTCCTGAAATTCTCGGGGCTCTCGTGGGTTCTCATTAGTTACTGGAATTAACAAATCAAAATGAGACCACCGTTTGTGGCTGCTCCCCATATCCCTAGGTGGTGTGATGGTGTTTGGGGTTTGGGTGAGCTAGACGTGAGTTCGGTCACCAGAGATTTTTAAGTGAATAAATGGGAGAAATATCAGAGTCCAGTCAATATTAATTGAATTTCTGGGCTTTACCCTGTAACAGACCTGCCCCTAACATTTACAGGGCTGGAAGCAAGAGTATACATGGAGGCTTACCTACTAGATGTCTAAATATTTACAATTTATAAATATTTACATTGCATTTATAAAATTTATAAGCTGTTAAATAAATATCTTATCCTGCCATCTTGGCAAATACCCTTTAATACAGTCTGGAAGGCTCGATTTGAATTGGGATTTCTTGGATTCCTGGGAGCTCCTGAGTGGGAAGAGCCAGTCCTCAGTCCTCATTGCAAGCCCCACCCACCTCACACCCAGCTCTGTTCCACACTACAGGGTCTTTGAGTATGATGGAGAACACCCAGCAAGGACCCCTAAACTCTGCCACACACCCTACAAACAGCCACGTCTTGGTCAGTTCTTGGGCTTAAAATATACACCTTAGAAGCACAAACCATTACAGGAGGCTGATCAGGGAAAAAGGCCCCACAGGCCCTAGAAGCAGATTGGGGGCCTTTTGGGTAGGGAAACTTGGGTCCCAGGTACTGAGAGTGTCGTTTAGGTAGGCTGGTCCAGAGCCTGTGATCTCTCACTCCATGGGGTGGAGAGGTGGGGGTAGGATTCTAGTGGTCAGAGAAGGGCCAGACGGATCCTCTGAAGTGTGTGGGAGATTCCAAGGCAGGGGCCCCTCTTGCCCAGGTCCATTGGTGTCCGGTGTGGTGTCTAACACAACTGGCTGCAGGTGCGCTGCTTCTGACAGCTGCTACGGTGCTTTCTTTGGGTAGATTTGGATAGATTTCCAATGGTAGGTTGAATGTAGCCCTTGTGTGTCTTCAGCATTTATGAAGATAATATATATTTTGCTATTTTTGGTTCCAATAAGCAGGGGGAATTGGGAATTAGATGGATTCTTGGACAGTAGTCCCTGTTATAGCACAAAGCTCCCTTCAGAACCTCCTAGTAATAATAACTGCTACTTACCCAGGCACTGTGTAAATGTTGTCCATGCACCATTTCCTTTAATCTTTACCACACTCCTAAGAGGCAGGTGCCATTATCTTCCACGTTGATACATGAAAGAACTGGGGCTCAGAGAGGTAAGTAATGTGCCCAAGTTCACACAGCTAGTGAGTAGCAATTTCAGGATTTGAACCCATGCTTCTTTCACTCCAAAGCACATGATCTTAACCATTACACCTGAGGACACCTTGATATGAACAACGTTGTTTTGCTCTCAGTCACTGACTGATGGGTTCCTGGGAGCCTCTTCATCTGGATACAGAATAGGCTTGGATGTAGGAAACAAGCCACCAACTAGTTTCCTGCACACTTCTGTCTGAAACGTGCATGTTGCATTCGTGCCTTCACTTAGGCTGGGCCTTTCGTGAGAAGAAGCTGCAGAGCTGAACCAGACTGCACAATGCTTTTGTGATGTGGAAATATGCCAGCTAAAGAGGGGAATGAATGTTTTTTCTATTTGGTGCCCTGCCAAACATAAAAGCATACATAAAATTTAAGTCTTTGATTCCCCTTATTTTTGTTTCCCTTCTGCATTTGGCTTTCCCAGGAACAACCTCTCATTCCATTTACTATTATCTTTGATTGAATTATGAAACCAGAAGAATTTGCGGAACAAGCCAGAGTAAATGGGTCCTGCTAATTCTGTGGTTAGAAGGTCAAATCAGCAAACGCTTGGGTGTGAAATGTCTAGGGCCAATTTTATTATGGTTCCTATTTGTAAAACCTGGGTGAAAAAAATTATATTGAGAACCAGGAAAGGATACTTCTTTTGCTTATCCCAGCCCACTCTACAGCACACTGCAGAAATCCAGCTCTCCTGTAAGAAAGTCATCTACCTTTCTGATCCAGCTTTCTTATCTGGACACATTACTCTTTATTCAACCTCACAAACGTTCCTGGTTCATTAGCAAGTTACATTCAAGGCAGACGCTCAGCCTCCAAAGAACAGAGTTTCCAGACCATAGTCATTCCCATCTTGTTAGATAGTCTATGGATGTTTGCATGCTTGACTGGGAAATAGCAGATACCATGTGGCATTGCTATAAAGAGCAGAGTCAAAGAAAAGTCTATATGGTAGACTGCAGACTTTTCCCAATATTTTACCCTTCATTGTATTTATGTCTGTTTTCCTCTGAGTAGAGGTGGAGTATATTTTCCTGCCCCAAAGTTGGGATTGATCATGTGACTGGATGCAAACAAAAACTTGAAATGTGTTTGTGCAATTAGTTCTGTCCTCTTGTGCTTCTATTGTCACCATGAGAATGTGTCCTGGATAGCCTGTTCAGCTGAAGAGAAGAGGAAATGTGAGAAGCAGACCCCAAACAAACTTGCAGCCTAGAGTCCGGCTCAGCACAGAGCCCAGCTGACCACATATGGGTGAGCTGAAAGGCATAATAAATGTCATTGTTGTAGCCACTGGTTTGGGGTGATATGTTTTGCAACAATATTATTGCAAAAGCTAACAGATAATACAGTCTGTATTAGAGATTTCAAGAGAAACAGAACCAATAAGGTAAATATGTGTGCGTGTGTGTGTGTGTGTGTGTGTGCACGTGTGTGTGTGTGTGTGTGTGTGTGTGTGTATAATGTAGATATATGGAAAGAGATTTATTATGAGGGAATGACTCTGGTGATTATGGAAGCTGAGAAGTCTGAAAGTTGGAGGTCTAGGAAAGCCAGTGGTGTAGTTCTAGTCCAAATCTGACAGCCCGAGAACCAGGAGAGCTGATGTCTGAAGGCAGAAGATGGATGTCCCAGCTCAAGCAAGGAGCAAATCCGCCCCTCCTCAGCCTTTTTGTTGTATTTGGACCCTCAGTGGATTGGATGATGCCCACCTGCTTGATGAGAATGACCTTCTTTACAAAGTCTACACATTCAAATACTAATCTTTTCTGGAAACACCCTCACAGACACACCCAGAAATCTTGTTTTACCAGCTATCTGGGCATCCCTTAACCCAGTCAAGTTGACTCAGAATGGACCATCACACCGTCCATTAGAGACTAGTTAAATTCATATTCTTTATTCTGGTAGCATAACTCAAGAAAGCAAGGATGCCCACACCACAGCTCCACTGCGTAGCTTTGAGGAGTCTCCAGTTGACCCAAGTAGATCGACAGTGGAACTCTTCTTGAAGAAATTGAAATGATCTGATAGTACAGAATCTATGAATAACTTGTAAGGCGGAACAATGGCCATCTAAGAACGTTTCCCTGGCAGGGAGGAGAGGGAATGAAATGTAGCGGTCATGAACATAGCTGTGAAGTTCACGGCTGAGGTAAAATTATGAAATAAATACTGAGAAAAAGGATCATTGTATGTATATTCTTTAGGACTAAATTTTTCTAGGCTCTACCTTCTGGGAGGTGAGTGAATGGTTTGAATGTGTGTGTCTATGGGGCTGTTTTTCTGGATTCTTTTTGCTCTCTGGCTGTGGATTTGTTAGAAAAGATTATTTCTCTTGTAAACTGGTATTTGAATGATCACCTGAAGCCACTCTGTGACAAGTTTGGCCTCTGTGCCTGAGCATTTATTTTCTTCTTTTCTCATTCATTCAGTTCCTTGGCTATAGATTCTATCTTGATCCTGATGAATTGAAAATATACCTATCTCAAGCCATGGCTCTCCCCTGAATTCCAATCTCTTATATACAACTATCAACTTGAGAACTTCACTGATAGGTATAACTTTTATCATCCACTGAACATGTCCAAAGTTGAATATTCACCTCCCCAAATAATCCCTGCCCCCCTTTCCATCTTAGTGAGTAGAAATTTCATCTTTCTGATTGCTCAGGTCAAAACCAAGGAGTCATTTTGACTTCCCCCATCTCCCCGCTCTCCATTCTTTTAGTCTCTGTGTTCAACCTGTTAGCAAATCATGTGGCCTCTGTTCGATATGTACCCAGAATGTACCCCTTCTCAGTGCCACCAAGGCCACTCCGCTGGCCCAAGCCACCATATCTGCTCTGGATTTTTCAGCTGCCTTTTTTTTTTTTTTTAAAGATTGTATTGGGGAATTGGGGGAGGAGAACAGCGCTGGGGAATGGGGAAGGGGAACAGACAAGTCGCTGTTGGTTTGTTCTTCAGTCTAGTTGTGGAGGACGTTGCCCCACTGGCCCAAGCTGGCACCATCATTGCTCTCTTCCTAGGCGAGGCAGATCAGTCGCCAGCCTCTGGACGGCCACTCACGCTGGCTGCCAGTCACACACTGCAGCTTATGGCAGCCCACTGCAGCAGGGGCTGCAGCCTACTCCGTTGTGGGTGACCGACGGCAGCCCAGCTCCAGGTCAAGCTGTTGTTCAGCATCTTAGCTGTAGAGGGCAGTGTCACTGGCCCTCATATGTGGGATCCGAACCGGAGCCCTCTGGCATCCCAAGCCAGCTCTCAACCAACGCGCCACTCGGCTGGCCCTCAGTTGCCTTTTAACTGATCTTCCTGCTAAAACCCTAAGCCCTTTTTGTCTGTTTTCAACACAGTGTCCAGAATGATTCTGTTAGGATGTAAGTTAGATACGTTTTCTGCCTCTGCTTCCTTCTTCACTCACTTAAAAGACCCAGTCCCTGCTCAGTGCCTGGCTCTGTGTTTGCTGCCTGAATCAGTGAAGGACCTCCTGGCAGTGCTTCCCAGAGGCTGCCTGGCAAGAGATAGAAAGTGAACAGAATTACAAAGATGAATCTGCTTACACTGTTTGTACAGCAACAATGTTTGGTCAAAGTTGGAGCAATGTGAAAACTAGCCCAAACAACTGGAAGGACCTGGGTGGTCTCTGAACTCCGAGGGATTAACTACATATAATGGGGTGAAATTGAGCAAAGGAAAATGCTCTCACAGGGAAGCTGATTATATGGTGCCATTGGGTCCTGAGGAAGCGGTAAAATTCCCTCACTGAAGTCATTTTTGACTACTTAGGGCAAGTAGTCAGCAGGCACAGAATGGAGGTTGGGTAGGGCTATCTGGGGGGTGTGCGGCTTTCTCTACCCTCTTAAAGTCTCTAGAAGGCGACTGAGCCTTCTTCATGAAAGAACACTCATTTTAGACCAGGGCCTGGAAGTTTGATCTGAAAGGGCATTTTAAGAAAATTGTGCAGGAACTTTTTAGCATTTCCTGTGTTTATAATCAGGAAATAGGAATAAGTTTGTTTCTCTTCTCTTAGTGGTGGGGAGACACATATTGAGCTTAAAAACCAGCAGGCTTTCTGGAGGCCAGTAGACCCCCTGGAGTCGCCTGAGAAATTCAGATGAAGTTTGTGCTTTTCATTCTGCTTGTGTGGATCAGGGTCTCATGGGGTTCCTGGTCAGGGGTTTCTAGTCAGGTTTGGGGTAAGAACAGGAGACAATAGCTCAGAAATGTCTCCTTTATCAGCATGCATGTGGGGGTAAGTGCTGGAGGGGATTTCTTTCCCCAGAACTTGTTCAAGAAAACAAAGGACTTGTCATGACAGCCCGTTGGGCCAAATTCAGTCATGGGCGTGTTTTGCTTGGCCCATACAGGGTTTTTAGACAATTCTGAGCCAACATTTAAAAATCAGGAGATTTCATATAAATATCTGAAATTTCGGAATGTCCTAACAATTCAGAAGGCCTAGGAATTCCAGTCCACACTCCAGGGTGGCAGCAGTCAGTGGCACCCCTTTTTTGATGAGGCCATCACTCTCCCACGAACCTCCATCCCCACCAGGTGGGCCTCATAGATTGCCATTTGCTGCTTTATCCCAGGAGGATTTAAATTAGCCACTCCTGAAATAAAGTAATCTTTTATTTCAAGATGTCAGCATGGGAATTTGAAAATTAAAGCAGTTGCTTCATAGCACAAATAAATTGTACAGCAGACCAAGGGCTGTCAGCCTGAGTGTAGTGCCTCAGGAGAGTCTGTGCAAGGATGAAAAGAAGTAACTCCCTGTCCTAGGCCGGGTTTCTTAGAAGCAGAGCCCAAGTCAGTGATTCCGGTGCAAGGGCTCTACTGCTTAGTGTTCTCAGGAGAAGGGGAGAGGGAAGCAGGAAAGGGCCAGGAGGGAGCAAAGCGGGGTGTGCTCGTCACCTGACCACATGGGGCTCTGGAGCTTGAATTGCACCACAGTGCTCATCCCACCAAGGCAGTGGGGGCCCTTTCCCTTTCCTGTGTCAGTCAGTCATTAAGGAGGTGAGTGGTGGGAGAACCCCCTAACCAGGGAAATGGGCTCATAGTCAGGGTGGGGAGAAGAAGGCTGTAAGCCAGTAGCAGAAGGGGTTCAGGGTTGGGTGATATACCTGCTTGATAAACAGGATCAGCGTGTGATGTGACTTCTCACCACCGGCCATTAAAATAATTAACTCTTACTACAAGAGCATTAACAAATATAGGAAAGGTTAAGGAAAAACATGACTTATCCCATCACTTAGAGATAATAATTGTTCCATTTATACACTGAATTATCCTTTCATCTTTCCTTTAACTCTGAGTTAAAATAACTCGGGCCTCAGTGCCCTTGCTAGTGTTCTAAGCCTTCTGCAGAGCAGAAAGCGAAGCGTGACTGACCAAAGGCCTCCTCTGCTGGGCTCTGAAACTGACCCCCATGGTTGCGCTGAGGCTGCTTCCATGATTCAGCTGGGCGGGGATGCCCCAGCGCCCTGTCCTGAGAGACACCAGTGACCCTGAGAGCTGCCTTTGGCTTGAGGACTCCCCAAACACCTTGCTGATTCTCCCTTAGGCTGCATGGCAGTCTTGGACACTTCGCCCAGGCCTCCTTCCCTTTCCTCTAGAGTCAGACCTGCACTGCCTCTGCTGGCTCTCCCAGGCTCCGCCAGCCCTATTTTCTCTCTAAGTGGTTCTCCTAATGAAATCTGTGCATGTTTCCTTCCATCTCAGCATGTTTTTTAGACCTGCGCTAACACAGGTACTTGTGCTCCAAAGGATAATTGCTGCTCGCTACACAATTTGTCCTTATCTCCTGCCACCCTGGCCTCTGTCTCAGCTGGAACATTCTGGGTGCAGGGGCTGGAGTATCCAAAGGGAGAAAAGAAAGCAGAGAGCGACCCCAAAGGCTCATGTGGCTACTGGACCTCTCTCCCGTGGCCTTTTATTTTTTAGGATCCCTCTCACACATGCTGAATCCTGGGCCCACTTGGAAGCCCACCTAAGGGGCCAGAAAAGGGCAGAGCCAAGAAACAGAGGCTGTGCCCCACACGCCAGCCGGCCTGAGGACGCTGTAGTCTTGATTTTGACCCTGTTGACCTTTTTTCTTCCATTACACCCTGGCGCCTTGTTCTCCACCTGGCACGCCAAAGACTCAATGTCATGGTCACTTTCTTACTGTGTCCCCACAGCGAGCTCCTCACCCAGCTCTCTGGTTTGGGCACTGGTATTTTTGTTCCCTCTTCTAACAGATGTTGGTCATGCCTCACCCCCATCCCCTTGACATTCATCTCCAGGCACCAAAGGTTGCTCACTGCAGACACCTATGACAGCCTTTTCTGGTTATGGGAGATGCTTGGCCTGAGAGTATGGCCAGCCAGAAGTGCTATAAAGTTAGTGTCCTAGAAGCAGCTCTGATCAATGACGGAGACAGCACTGGACAAATGCCCCAGCTTCTGCCTCTTGGCTGGGATAACTCTGAGGGTGCTCTACACCGTCTCCAGAGTTCCCTCCTTACGGGATTGCCTTCTAGAGTCACCAGCTTGGGAATGCACCCTTGATTGTCTTCTCTTGTTTCCCCACTCCCATACCAACGTTTCCTGGAATTACCTGCCAATAAAACACTAGCACTGGAATCCTTATCATGATGTTTGTATCAGGACACCAGAGCAAGCTATCTCCCCGCTTCCTCCCTGTTGCTCTGGGTTAAATCTCTGGGTGGGAGAGAGCCCTTTGGAGCAGAAGTGGGAGAGAGGCACACGAAGACCGGTGCTACTCTGCAGGTCTGTGGTGTCATTGCTGAAAACATTGAAGAGGAACCCCACTCCTTCGGAGGACAAAGGGGCAGGAGACTCAACCTAAAGATCCAGGTGCAGGGGTTGTAGATGAGGACCTTGGGACCAGACTTGGTCTATGGGATGATTGTATTTGGCCTGCAATTTTTTGAACTTCAAATAGTTATCCAAACCAGAAGAGTTCATGTAAAAATCCACATTTGTGTATGTCTGGAAGAATTGGGAAATGTGACTAGCAGTGTTGGCCTGCATCCTCTCCTCATGTCAACTATCTGCCCTAACTGAGTGGCCACTGCCCGCTTCAGACGGGGCTCCTGCATCCAGGTCTCCGCCATCTCCACCTACCCGGCTTTGTTTGATGGGATCCTGTAGGCATTTGGGTTTGTGGCCCTGTACTAGAATCGCTGGGACCTGGGAACAGGGGCACAGGCACATGGCCCTGCTAAATCACCTTGAGGGAATGGTGATGGGATGTGGACAGTGGTCCATGCTTAGTTCAGGAGCCCAGTATCTTCTTAAGAGGACAAAGCCAAAAAAGGCAACAGCCTGCTGAACATGAAAGTTCTAGTCCTTTGGTTCTCAACCATTTCTTAATGTTACTTCTTAAAAATACCAAGACCTAGGCCCCACCCTCAGGAATTCTGGTTTTATAGGTCTGGGGTTGGCCCAGGGTATTGATATTTTTAAGAGTGCTCGTGTGTGCTGGAGCCGGCTTGTACAGCCCAGGAGAGCCTGTGGCGTGCATCTTTTGTTGGTATCTTGAAATTGATAGCCATTGGGAGTATTTATTTCAGGGTGACCAGAGCTCACCCCCTTCCTCTAGAGAGCCTGTTGTTAGGCATTTCCCAGCACACCACTGAAGAGCCCCATGTCATTCTAATGAGAACCACGAGTTGAGTTCTGCCTTTAGCAGGGATTCATGTCCCCGATGTGGGATTTGTTGTCCACTTTGGGGCAGCAGTCTCTCCATGCAGAGGGCCTTAGGTCTAAATTGGGCGTTTAATTCATCGAGTCTTTAATTCAACTTTAGAGTTGGAATCTCCACTGTTCTGGTTACTAACTGTGTGACCTTGGATAAATGTCCTCACCCCCTGGGCCTCTGGCCTTCAATTCAATAGGAAGAGTATTATTTACCTCTCAAGAGAGTTGTGAGAATGAAACGAGATGCCGCAAATTGGTCATCTGCCACAGGGTCCTAGTCCATAAATGCCATTGCTTTGTCTCTTTGTCTGAAAGGGGTATAAAGTACACAGTGTTGTTTCCAGGGCTTCCTGCGAGGAGCTATTTCATGAATGACCACTGACCGCTGGTCTGAGTGGGTGTTGGTGAAGGTCCTCTCAGAGGCTGCTGGGAAGAACCACATGAACTGTTCTTCAGTGCCTGGGCCTGGGTACCGGGGGTGGTGGAGTTAATTTTTCAGTTGGAAATGACTCTTTGAACTATGACTGCTTTCCTTGATATAGGAAAACCAGGGGCTGTCATCCATTGAAAGAAAAAAAAGTGCTACATTAATTACAGTCTCAACCATGACAATTTACTCTGACTAAAATCTTGCCACTCACCATTTCATATGATCTCTTTTAACCTGAAAAGCAGCTCCTTTGCTTCCTTTCTAACTCATAACCAGTATTTAGCAGGGTAATGGGATTTATGATTTTGTTTACATCAGTCTCCGTGGCGATCCACCATAAAAGATCAGTTGCTTGGCAACTTGGCATTGTGGGGCTGCAATGGAGGGTGGAATTTTTTGTCTCTCTGAAGCAAAGGCTTAAGGAATAATGAAAACTTCTGCTCATACTTCTCATGAATGCTTTTATTTTCAAGGTCAACCAAATGTTTTTTTCAGGAAAGACTAATGCACTTTTCTTCAAGCGATACACCGTAAAATGTTTCTCCAAGATTATCCTGTCTCTGAGCGGAGGACAACTGGCTCTAGATGTTTTTATTCTCTCTTTGCTGTTGCAAAATTAGGCTTGAGCAACTCCGGGAGCATCATAATGGAGTGGGTCTCTCTCATTTACTGGCATTTTCCGTACTCATTAACAAATGCTTTTTTTTGTTGTTGTTGTTTTTAATGAGCTGCTACACGTTCTGAATCACTACTTCTCATCTTAGAAACCAGTTTCATTTGGTCTGAAGTTGGTTTGCCACGATCCCTTTGATGGTGGGGTCAATGTTACCAGAGGCCTGAAGGCACAAAATAGGACCCCAATTTCCCTCTGAGGTTCCTATCAACAATAAGCACTTCTTGGAATGATCAAAGGCCTGTTTTAAAACATGCAAATGCCTTTTCCTGACCTCTTTCTCAACATGGGTGTATGTGAAGGAGAGAAGAAGTTGACTCGTAGAGATAGGCCTGGACACCGCTCATGCTGGAGGTGTGCAGGCTATGGTGACAATCCTGATGGGGATGACAGTAACTAACTAAACATGTGCCATGTACTTTACATACAGTAATTCACTTGATTTTTGCAATAATGTTTAGCTACATGCAATCAGGCGAGGGAGTCAGTTTCAGCTGCCTTAGCAGTGGAGACCTGACCCCATTCCCAGCCCCCTCCCCAATCAATGTCTCCCCCACCAGCCCATATCTTCCACACCAGCCCCTTCACTAATTTCTCCTTACTGTTGTTCTTTCAAGCCAAACGCAGAGCTCAGCTTCTCATGGTGAGTGATCCCCCGCTGCTCTGGCCATAGGCTTGTCCTCACCCTGAGCCAACTTTAAACCTAAAGATTTCTTTGTATTAGATGGGCTAACAATCTTCTTGATAGCAGTGGAGTTATAGGCAGTGACTGTGACTAACTTAAAGTATGCTAGGCTGTGATGCCTGTGAACCAGTGCTTCTCATATTTGAACTCGCCAGAGAATCACTTGCAGGTCTTGTTAATGGGCAGATTCCTGAGCCTCATCCTCAGAGATTCTGAGTTAGCAGGCCTGGAGTGAGGCCCAGGAATTCATATTTCTCACAAACGCCCAGATGGCGCTGCCGGCCCTGCGGCCCCCACTGTGAGCCACATTGTCTCAGTATTTTAGCTTGTTTCCTACTTCGAAGTCTGTAAGCATCCGTCTCGAGCATGAGATTTTATGTGGGTTCAGTAAATGTTTGATGAGACACTTCATGATACCCAATTTTCATCTCACTGCTTGCCAAGAACTTGGCAAATCTTATGTTTGTGGACTGTTTACAATTTACATGCATTATGTTATATTTGTGGAGTTGTTTGTAATTTACATGCATTATGTTATTTGGACCGGGGGTATGGTTTTACCCATTTACAAATTAAGAAGTGGGGGCTGAGATGATGACTTACTTATGTTCAAAGGGTAGTACATGGACTCTGAGCCAGGCCTTTGGATGCTAAGTCCTATAGTGTGTTCATTCCACTGTAGCTGCATATCTCTATATCCCATCCTGGCCGAGTGGTTTCAATGCTATGAGGCAGGACAATATACACTTTATGAGAAAGACAGAGGTGGAAACTAGGTGAAGAAAGGAATCTTAAAATGGGACCTGAGAGCTTGAGTTCCAACCATTGAGTCAGCACCAAATTCTCCATCCATTAAATGGGGATCATAGTGTTGATATCCCATAATATCATAGAGGATTAACTGTGTACAGAGGGCTTGTCCCAAAGTGAGCTGTGACTAGTGTTCCTAGGGAATAAGAGAAAGTATTAGAAGTACTAGGAACGTGAGGCTAATGCTCATGTTGATTCTAGATGCTTCATAGGCAAAGACACATTCTTCTTTACCTCTGAAATGCTTACACAATTTTTAGAACATCATTTTTGGTGGAATTAAATCTTGTTTCCAAGGCAGTCCTTCTCATTTGGGAACATGAAAAACCAGGGCGGTAAGTCATTTCTGCTCTTTTTTTGCTTTCCTTTTACTCTAATTAAAGCAAGCATTAGACAAGGGGTTTAAGAAATTCGTTGTTCAGTCAACTCATGTTTAAGCATGTTACTGAAAAGTCGGGAATCACTAGAGAAAAATAATAATAGCATCTATTTATCAAGCACTTACTATGTGCCAAGTACAACCATGGCATGAGGAAGTGTGAATAGGAGGGAACAGAGGCTCAGAGGGTGACCTGCCCAAGATTGTGTTTGAGCTTCCCAAAGTTAACTTTTTAAACTACTCTGATGTATCACTGTGCGCAACCAAAACCTGAAATCTACCACTAATAAAAAAAAAAATCTACATTTAGGAAGAGAAGCTTCTGCCTCCTTATTTATCTAAGCTTGGGCTATTTTCTAGGCTGGGAAGTCTGGACGCATGTTTTGTTTCAAGTTTCTGCACCCCAGAGGTTAATAGTATGACATAGTCAAAGACAGAAAAAGGAGAGAGAAAGTGAGGGGCAAAGGGACCTTTGAGGCAGAAAGTGGCAAAAGAGAAAGATCCTGAGCCACTGATGTTTCAGAAAAGGTTTCCAAGCCTGTGGCACCCGATGCCAGCATCTTTAGCCCATGGTTTGGCTGGTCTGAATGCTGTGGGTGGTGCTCGCTGCACAGCCAATGGGCTGGGGCTCCCTGTGAGTAGCTTGGGGTTCGGTGAGCTGTCCCAGTGACTATTAGGTGAACTCTCCAGCCTGCTATTGCCTTGAAGTGTCTGGGGCACTGCCTGCGAAGTTTCCTCTGTCAGGGTCAGAAAACTTCCCGAGGTGACCCCTACATTAAATAACTTGAGCCTCCCTGTGGATGCATCAGCCCATGATGTCATCATAAGATCAGCCATTCTTTTCAGCTCCTGATATAAGGAGTCACCCTGCAAGGTAGTTAGAATTAGCTATATTTTACAGATATGGAAACTGAGACTTAAAGAGGTTCAGTCAGGTGCCCAAGAATACATAGCCAGTAAGTGAATGTTCTGGGTGAAGGCATCCAAACCTCAATCTGCCAAACCTCAATCTTTCACTGTTCTGGGTGGTCCAGCTACTGGGAATCTTCTATATTAGGAATGGGCCCAGGGAGAGAAGAGTCCTGTGGGGTAGCTGTGGTCTCCCAGCGTTCACTTTCACCCCAGGCCACTTGGCCGAGAAGCTGGAGGGTTATCATAAGTGTGGGAAGGCGCTGGAGGATGCTCACGGGCCACAGTGGGCAGCCTCCTTTCCCCCAACCTAACTGGGACTCAGTGTGGCACCTCCTTGAGTCTCAAGCCATGCTAATCAATGAATGTTGCTCCAACCTGAGAAAGAAAGAAAGAGCAGGAACAGAGTGAGTGGATGAGCTAATGCAGCTCAATTTCATTGTACTTGGCTCTGTCTCAAAAAGGCCAGGTGGAAGACATAAGTAGCTCTCAACATGGATGGATCCCCAAGATGTTTTTCTAAGTGAAACAGACAAATAATAGATGGTTAGAATACCATTTATATAAAGGCACATATTCATATACAATTACTATAAAGTTTCTGAGGGCACATGTGTGTATACAACTTGCATGCATATGTGTGTGTGCACACACATCTATTGTAGAAGGACTTACTCCTAACTTTGGCGACCTCAGAGAGTGGGATTGGAGCGGTGGTCAAGAAGGACTTCAGTCTTATCCAAATGTTTTAATTTTTTAAAAGTGGAGTGGACTTGTGCATTATTTTTGCAATAAAACTCAATCATTAAGAAAGCAAAAGCAGCCCATGGCTACACGCACCACCTGAAGGGTGCCATTTTGACAACTCTGTATTGACCATCCCCCGAATCACCGAGGCTCACAGGCTTCTTGCTGCACTCGGTAACTTCAGTCTTCGAGTCTGAAGAAAAACGGATGGAGGCTCTGCCAAGTTCCCATTGCCCTTTGGGTTTGGGTCAGGCAGCAGCCTTAGTAAAGTGGGGAAGTCTTTCCCCCAGGGTTGGTGATCCTTCTCTTTCTCGTAGGCCTTTTACTTCTTTCATTCCTTTCCTTTTATGTATATTTCATTCTCTTGTTTTTGCTACAGGAAGAGTCAGTAGTGAAGGCTTAATGGGGTCTTTCTTTCCAGACACATCTGACTTTTACTAGGGAATAAAGTGAAGGCATTCTTGAGGCAACCAGATTTTATGCAGGTGCTTTCATGGCTCGCGTGTGAGACTGGCTGTGCCTCAGGCCATAGCAAAACAGGAGTCCTGTGGTCTTCAAAGAAGGAAGATACTTTCTAACAGGGAATTCCCTCTCAGCTCATTAGCCACAGGATTAAAAAGATACTGCCTTCCCCCTTCACCTTAATCTCTGATAATCCCAAATAATCTCCTTACTGAAGATGACAAAGTCCTCAGTGGGGTTGAATCATACGTCCCCAAGGCTTGGGTAGCCAGGTGCCTGCTGAAGCACAAACTGTCTCCCTCTTCTAACTCCAGTGTCTGGATGGGATGTGGGAGTCAGTGAGTTGACCTCCCCTTTGACCTTGTAGTAGAGCTTCGGTCCTCACATTCCATGAGTCCAAACTACAGACCTAACAGAGGGTGTCAGAGGCTGGGTCTCATATACCTGTCCTCCCTCATATCTCATTGGAATGGCAGGAGTGGCCAGACTTCCTAGCTGGGTATTGAGGTCACACAATGCAGCAAAAAATTTGGTGATAAATGGATGTGTCTGGCGAGTTTGAGGAGAATTTGGAAGGTCAAATATGGTTCAATTAAAAATAATTACATTTTGGGCCGGCTGAGTGGCTCAGTTGGTTAGGAGCTCGCTCAAGAGTGCAAGCTCTGAGCAACAGGCGGTTCGAGTCCTGGCCTGAGCTGAGCAGCCGCTGAGTTGCCAACAGGTGGCAGGATGGCTCAGCTAGAAAGAAAAAAAAAATTACATTTTACTTTGATATAACCAATGAGAAGCCAATCATGCCTGGGGAAAATATTTAATCCCTGTTACCAACAAGTAGTAGATACTAGTTTGTTAAGGCAGCCTGGTCAAGGAATAACAATATAGATTCTGGAGGCAGGAAGGTCTGTGTTTGAACACTACTTCTGCCGCTTGCTAATGATGTGACCTTTGACAAACCACTCACCTCTCTGAGCCTTAGCTTCTTCACCAGGAAAATCAGTCTTATAATGACTATCTTTCATGGATGTGAAGCTTAGAGATAGTATATATTTAATCTGCCTGGCATATACTAGGTGCTCAATAAATGATAGGTACTATTATCATATTATCTATGCTGCATTAGTCAGGACTTAAAATCACATGTGTCATAAACTTAATCACAATAAGACATAAGCAAAAAGGAAATTTACTGGTTTATCTATCTGAAAAGTCTAGAATTTTATGCATGACTTAATCTAGGTGCTCAACTGCCTCATGAGGAATCAGCCTTTCCCTTTCTCCACCTCTTAGGCTGCTTTCCTCTGAGCTGGCTTCATTGAGGTGACTGCAAAGATAACCGGTAGATGCAGATTTATATTCTGCTAGTTGAGGAACCTGAGGAGAAAAGGGACATGCTTTAAGTTGTTTAAGCAAACTTACAGATTTTTCTAACTTGAATGGTTATCATCTTCCCACCTGTAAGCCAATTATTGTGTCCAGGAGATTGGAATACGTTGGTCATGCTGTGGTCATGTGTCTCATCTTGCAGCTAGGAAATGGGGTAAACCCCACATGAACCAGAGGGAAGATTGGGGGGATAACCCTGATGAAAGCTAGTTTGGATGCCATCATCAGAAGAAGGGATAACAGATACTGGGCAGGGACAAACAAAAGACCCCCACTACAAGGGCATGTTTTTAGTGGATTCTCTTATTGTAAGATTGACAGCCTCAGAAGAGTACTATTCAGCAGAGGATTGCCATTAATTTTTTTAGCTGCTTGTAAAGTTTTCTGCCTCTGTAGTTTTTCAGAAATGCAAATAAGTGAGCAAATTATTAAGTACTTCTTAATGGATATGCAGGAATATAATTTGAAATTGCCCATCATCCTAAATTTCCATGGGATAATCATGCTGGAGTTTTAAAAGTAATTGGGATGGACTTTTAGAAAATGCTTTTTGGCTCTTACCATTAATATGGAAGGATCTTAGTAGATACCCTGGCTTCCCAACCTGCTTTAAGTATATTGCACCAGTACATATGCTATTCTTTTTGTATTAATTTGGCATATTTGGAAGCGGAAGTTCCTAAAACACTAGAAGATTCTTATGCCATCAGAGAACACTGGGTTTGATTTGCTCCAATTCAACAATGACTAAGCAGCGTACCTGATGACATACAGGAGAGATACAAACCCTTACCCAAAGCACAGTAAGTGCTCACATGACTGAGACGAAACAGAATGTGGATGTTACTGAAAATGTACAAAGGGCTATGGGGGAACTCAGCAAAGGATAATGAATGTTTTGGGAGCTTAAAGCCCCTTCATTAAAGACAGCAAGTTGAAATGGACTTTGAAGGGTATGGTCATGTTGATGAAAGCTCTTGGCAGAGTGAACCTTTGCAGATATCTTGAAGGGTTGTTTCCTGTGGGTCTCAGTCTCAGGGTATCAATAGTGATACTTCCTATTGGCACAGAATGCCTGAGGCACTCACCTGGGCCCACATGACGAATGGTGAGTCTTCACAGACATTTCCCAACCTGAGCCAGTGTTGTGGCTGGACCCGCCCTTGTGTTTCTTATTATGATTGTGAGACACACCTCAGCAGAAAACCATCAGGGAACTTTGAAGAACAAGATTTATTATTCACAGGTCCTGGAAAGTACACGGCACACCCAAGGGCCACACAGAGAGGTGGTGGGTAAAGAAAGAGGGATAGAGTGTGGACCTGGGGTTCTGCCTTTATTTGGGTTGAGGGAGGGGTGCCTAGGGTTTTTCAGGTTCACTCTTTATTGGCAAATTTAAAACATAAGACAGGAATTAGGGTGTGGAAAGGGAAAACTGGGGTCACTCAAGTGGTCAGTTAGACTTAGGTTACCCAAGGCTTCATAAAAGGGAATCTTCGTGGGTAGGGGAGGTCTGGCTTCTTACATAGTTATTTAGCTAGTAGCTGTGTCACACAAGTGATGATATGTTTATTAGAGATGAAAATCTTTGAAATGGATGCTTTTGTAGTCAAAAGCTTAATGTCAGGCACCTACTCTCCAAGGGTTCAAACCTCCAAGGATGTTCCCTTTCACAGCCCCCAAATAAGAACAAATGGAAATTGAAGAGTGTCTTTGAGCTCACAAAATGCTCTCACAAGCATTTTCTATGGATCTGAGAGAACAAAGTCTTCTAACTAGTAGACAGGCCCTCTGTGACTGCTTGCTTTGGATTTGGGGCTGTGGTTCAGAGATGTGGCCTGCCTTGTAATAAATGCACCCTCCCCACCCCGACCCAAAGACTGGCCTTCCTGCTTCCCAGCCCTTCCTTGGGTTGTATGTGGTAGACTTTGAGGCTTGATCTGAATCAAAGGATCAAAGGCATTGGATCAGAGGCATTGCACATTTCAGAATCTCACTACTACTAGCATCTTAATATTATGTAAAAATGGAGTATAACTCGTTAGCAAAGGCAGAAAAGACTAGACTCTCCCCTTCTCCAAGCTGATGGGAATTCGGTGTCCTGCCAGGCTCTGCCTGAGAGATGGCTCCCTTAGAATCATGGTGGCAGGAATGGTCAACAGTCACTTCCTCCACCCCATGCATTTGTATCACGGCCAATTAATTTATGCTCTGGAAAGTCTTTTAATGATAAAAAAATTGTTTTAAAAATCTTTTTGGCTCCTATTCTGTGTTATAATTTGACTGAAAGACAACCTAGGGAGCAGGCTGTTCTGAGGGGCTAAGCTTGGAGCCTGGGCCCTGGGCTGTGGCATTTTCAATTCCACACAGCATGGTCATCCACTCCCAGCTTTGGTCAGGCTACTTTTGCTCTCTTGGCGGCTACCTCTCCATTTCTGAAGAGAGACCCTATTCTGGAAACACACTGATTCACAGAGTAGGGCCACCTTCCTGGCCTCAGGTTTTTCAAAGGCACCTAGTATGAGTTGCATCTCTTGGATGCTATCAAGAATGAATTTCATAAGACAAAAGGGGATCCCCACCAGGTCAGTGCACCCAGAGTCTTCTTCAGGGATCATGTCCTGATGTTGGTCATTGACAATCTCTTCTCTTCCCGCTTTTATTGGCCAGGCCTTTGGGTTTCCCTGTCTGCTCAGCCTCTCAGTGTTTACTGATGGGGAGATACCCACAAGAATGGGGAGGTGTTTATTGCTCCCCATCTAGATTTAATGGGAAGAGACCAGTGGAGGCATCTGGCATCTCATACAGTACCTGAATTCATGTTGCCACCCAAAAGGAGAGAATTGGTTTTAGAATTGAAATTGTTGGCATGCCATTTGTGACAGTGCCAACCTAAATACCTTTCATATAGAAACCCCAAACATTCTACCGGTGAAAGCCACCAACCTAAAGGAGAAAAATTAGAGACCTTCTGATATTTGGATATGTTTAAAAAGAGAGAAAAGTGAAAGTAGTGTGCTCAGTGGGTGTGGGCCCCCAAAAGCTGTAGCCACAATAAGGTGCCAGGGTGAGAGGATTACAGCCAGGAAGAGGAAAATATCTGTACCCACCCCCGGCCGGGAAAACTGTTTTAGGAAAGGAGGAAGTTCATGATTGGAGGGCTATAGCCAAGTGGGGAGTCTGAAATAAACAGCTGAACAATGCTGTTGGCAGAATTTGGGAGTAGGGTGAGTGGGCTGGCTGTGTGGGGAAGGCCACTTAGGGGTCCTAAGGAAGGGGAACCACTGCAGACTGGCCACCTCTTAGCTGTTTTGTCAACTGTCACTTGTGTGTAGAGAGTCGGGTTGTGGGCTTCCCTGGGAGATGCTTTCTTTGATCCTCTAGAAAATTTCTGCTGGAATTATGAGAAGGATAGACTATCAGGAGGTAAACCGAGAACACAGGATGACAGTAACATTTGGCT
>NW_017731889.1:1265065-1277751 GCF_001890085.2 Hipposideros armiger
TGACATTGATACATTCCACCTCGTAATCTCCTGGTTTTATTTGTACTCGTGTGTTTGTGTGTGTGTGTGTGTGTGTGTGTGTGTGTGTGTGTGTGAGAGAGAGAGAGAGAGAGAGAGAGAGAGAGAGAGAGAGGAGAGAGATGCATAATTTTTTTTTTAGCTAGTGAACAAACTGCGATGGTTTTCTTCTGTTTTACTCACGGGGACACACACTGGGGTCGTGAAGAGTCAGGTAGCTTCCTAAAATAAAGTCCTTAGTGAGTTTCTGGGGTAAAATGTGCTCTGGACTGGAAGTAGGAGAAAGTACATGTTTCAGGCACAGGGAGCAGAGCACATACGTCAGTATATCCACAGTGGCGAGCACAGTTATAAGCATTTCATAGATCTGATTCCATTTGATCCCATCATACCTCCTGGTGTGGACAAAAACAGGTGTTTTTCATTTTCTATTTTTCATTTTTTGTCTTCTCCCCATAGATGGTAAGAACGAGGTACAGAGAATTTGGGTCTCTAGCCAAAGGACTGAACTACCCTTTGGCAGAATCCAGTTCTTACCTCCTTTATAGCTTATGAACCTCTGGAACAGCTTTGCCAGAAATTGGGGCTACTTGAAAGAGTGTCTCTCATCTCCAGTCGTAGTTGTGGTCCCCGTGGTTTCATCCTGAAGGCAAACAATTCACTTGGGAAGGGCAGACTCAGCAGACACAGAGCTTCAACCTAAGGTGTGCTGGTTTTAAGAGAACAAACCACAAACCTTGGACCATGGAAATGATTTTCTTACTGGGGTCAGGCAGTTCCCTCTCAGCTTTCCTGCTACGTGACTGTTTACTCCCTCAGCCCTATATTTTCAGCATCTTCTGTGTGCTCGGCACTAGAAAGACAAACTCTTCGTCCTCCTGGAGTTCACATCCGAATGGCAGAGACTGAGCATTGTTAAGAAAAGTGTGGACTGTTACATGGTGGTAAGTGCTGTGGAGAAAAACAGAGCACAGAAGAGAGACAGTGAAGATCAGGAGTTGCAAATCTGAACAGAGTGGCCAGAGAGGTTGTTGCTGGGAGGGTGCCATGTGGTGAAGATGGTGAGGGGGTGACACGGGCAGGTACCTGGGAAAGAACATTCCAGACAGAGGGAACAACAAGAAGGTCAAGTGACTGGGACCTTGGCATGAGGGCTGAAGGGGCCGAGTGGGGCAGTAATGCTCCTTGTACAGGGACTAGTGGCCGACAGTGAGGAGTCTAGCCTCTCCTCTGAGTGAAATGGGCAAGATGACCCTAAATTGTTTCCAAGAGATTAGGAAGATGAAGTTGCCATGAATAAGACTGTGGGAGGACAGAGCTTTTGGGGGGAGGGCTCTTAAGAACCCCCTTTTGAACATGTTAAGTATGAGAAGCCTTTTAAACACCCAAGTGGAAATGTATAAAGGGCCGGTAGAAACACTTGACTGGAGTTTAAGGGTGAGGCCCAGGCTAGAGATGTGACAGTGTGAGCCTTCAGCATATGGATGCCATTGAGAGGAGAGCCTTGGGCCTCCAGCATTGAGACGTCAAGAGAAGAGGGGACCTTAGGGAACATTTTCTGCTATTCTGGAAACAGGCTTGTCTAGAGAGAGAGCTACAGCTTATGTGGCTACTGAGAACTTGACTTCTAATCACCTGCCTGTAGATGAGGTACCTTTGTAGACTGGGAATTTGCAGGTGACTCTGGCCTGTGTCTTTTCATTCTGGTGGGGCAGCATGAACCTGTGGGGCTTTGATGAGCCACAGAAAGACTCTGGGTGCCTGAGACCTGCACAGAGTGTCGCGGGCTGTGAGGCGAGGCTCGGAGCCAGCTGGGGGCTGGGGGCTTGCCTCTCCACTTCTCCCTAAACTGTGGGCAGACTGCCCTCTCCAAGCTTGGGTTTCTCCTTTGCAAAGCCCAGATAATAACAGTGTCTGAGTCATAGGATGATTTCAAAGGGTAAATAATAAAGTTAAAATTAAATAGCAATCAGCTCTCAATAAATGTTAGTTACTATTGTTGTGATTTAACAGTATCTTTCTTTAAAATATTTTGAGATTTGGGGTGAAAATTGAAAAAAAAGTGCCATTAACTACCAGGAGTTTGAGGCAAATTAAAATTAAAATTAGGCCATCTTTTACTGACTCAAACTAAAGACTAAAGCTCTTGAATATTCATGTAAATAAACTATTTACTAAAATCCGCACTTGAAAATACCCAAATGAAAGGGGAAATGTTAGGTGCTCTGATATTTCTCCATTATTTACTTCAGTTAAATAAAATTCTATTTGATAATCAGCTGACGACTGCCTAAAAGAACACTGAGATTTCAAAAGAGTTAAAGTAATGAAAATAGGCGTTTTCCTTTTTCAGTGTCACCGAGTCTTGGTCTGCCTTTGTTCTCACAGCCAAGTGAGATTGTCAAGTGGGATTATTTGGCTTCTTTCCACTCCCCTCACTCCTCCCTGCTTCTGTTAGAAAACTGTGAGTTCCTTGAGGGCAGAGACCAGGTGTTGCTTCCCTAAGTGCCCTCAGCACACAGTGAATACTCAAGACATATTATTTTTAAACAAGTTATGGTGACTGACTGACTGACTGATCCATCAACTGAAGGAGTGAATGAATCAATGAAGCTCAGTCCTTTCCCTTAACCCCGCTCCATGGGACCGAGAAGGCAGATGTTCACACAGGTCAATTAAAATACAGTGTGTGATTATCAGGACAGCAGCTTGCAGTAGGCAGTAGTTTTGAATTGGAGTGTGAGTCTAAAGGCTTCACAAGGGGTACATCCACTAACTGGTTTTAAGGGAATCAGCTTCAGATGCTCAAAGTCCACACTGATTGAAAATGGCTATGGTGGGAATGGCCCATCATATTCCCCAAATCCCCATTCACTTGGCCAAAGAAAGATGTAGATCTGTCACTCACTCTGCGTCTTATATGGGGTCTTGCGCAGAAAAGTCTTTGGGGCCATAAAGTCACTATTCAGCATACTGGGGTGGACAGACCTTCTGTAACAGACACCACTGACTTACAGAGAACCTAGTGTCTTTCTGTTACAGGCTGAGTTCTGTAGAAGCAGAAGCTGAGGTAGAGTTTGGGGTGCCAGATGTTTATTAGGGATCAACACCTGCCAAGGGAAAAGAGAGGAAGCAGGATTGGGCAGAAGTCTAACTGAGATGCAAGCCTCACGAAGGCTTGGGCAACCCATGGAGAGCCCTGGAGCAAGCACTGCCCATCAGAGTGACCCTTGCTGGGCTAGAAAGGCAAACTAGGCTGGCCTCCCTGCAGCTGGGGCGGGCCCTGTAGGAGCTGGCATTCGGAGGCCGTCTGCTGGGCAGTCAGGGCTTCCTTGGAGGGCATCTTCACGGTGCATCTCTGTCTACCATGCTTTACCTGGGCTGTATGTAATTCGGCTAAAGGTGAAATGTAGTGATCAGAAAAGGGATATTTTGGCCCGAATTGGAGTGTTCTGAATTCAGATATTCTATAGAGTGAGGCAGCAGAAGTGATGAGAATTTCTACAACCTCTCCTCTCCCATCCTGTGAATAATGTCGCAGAATATACGCCTCCTAAAGAAAGACTTCGCAAACAGTGGAATCTTCCACAATAAACAATCACTATTGCTTATTGGTGCCCTCTTTAAAGTAAAGGCCTAGTTCGCCCAGGCAGTTGATTCAAGGCATGGTGCTTTGCCTTCCCAGTTTCTAAGATGGACAGCTGGTCCGCTGATGATTTTGCTATACATTCATCTCTGGCCCCAGAATTAGGATTCAGAAGTGAAATGGTTGGGTAGGGATGCATGTGAACACATCGATTTGAAACGGAAGTCAGTTTTTTGCTAACAGAGACTAAATCTGGTTTGGCCACTTGGCTTGACAATGTGTACTGCTTTGCCAAACAGGTTTTATGGCAGACGTTTCCATGAGCCAAATGAGCTAAATCTGAAAATCGAAACTTTTGATGGATTTTCAAAAAGCATCTGATGAGATAAAATGATTTTATTAAAAATTGTATTGGCTGGTGGCAGGGGTGGGGTGGGGATGAGGAATAACTGCTAGTGGTTATGAAAATGTTCTGGAATTTGATAGTGGTGATGGTTGCATAATTTTGTAAAAATACTTTTAAAAAACCCTAAATTGTATACTTTAAAGGTGTGAGTTTTATATGTAAATTGTATTTCAATTTAAAAAGAAAAAAAATTATATTGGCCAAGTTGTATTAAAATAACAAATATTTTAATTTTCCCAGCCTTTTCAGTTTAAACAAGGGGCCTCTAAGCAAGTGAGTAGCAGGTATAATTAGCAGTCATCTGAGAAGTTTTGGTACAGTCTTTTTGGTATATTTCCCAGAGTTAGGAAAGTGAATGACTAATGACTGGGTAACAAATATGTTTTAGGGCCTCATGGTTTCTAATTATTTTCTTTCAACAAAATTAAAGGGGAACCAAACTGATTTGTCAGCTGATAGGCTATTACTAATTTTTGATAGAAGATTGCTAGGCAAGTTTTGGCATCATAAAACACCTTTCATTCATTCTTGATTTGGGGAGAACAAAGTTTCTCAGAGTTTTCTCTCTAAAAATGTAAAATAGGAAGAGAACTGAATCTGATTACTATCTCATTCTAACTAGAAATAATTTTCATCTATGGGTGCATCAACTAATTGAAAAAAAGGTGTCATTTCAATTTTTTAAGAGGTGAATTTTTAATAAAACCTACCCTTACGCTTAATAATTATGAAAATGTATAATATATTTATATTGTCTTGATTAATTGTATTATGGTGATTATTGAAATTATGACTTGGTCTAGAAAAGCTGCTTAAAACCTACAGACTTACAGTGATAATTAAATTAACATTTCAATGTATTTACATTTTTTGTTGTAGGAAAGAATTGATACAATGATCATTAATGTAAAAAACTTTCAAACATAATAGGGTATGACAATTGCTAAAGAGTACAGAAATAGAATAAAACTATGACTTCAAGGAGGAAATGGAACAATAAGTTGGTAAAGAAGACTTTTCATATATTTTTAAAATTGATTATAGTGGGTGTAGAATTGCTCCAATACTTAGATTCCATTGTCAACATTTAAAAGAGTGATGTAATTGTTTTGTTTTAAAATGCTAATATTTATAATAAGTACTAAGGAAATGACATCCTCTGCAACTATTTAAACTTACAATAAAAGATTTTTTATGTCATCTTAAACCTGAGCGGGAGGGTATATGGATTTTCAAAACACTTTTAGGGAGCACACAAGTCAAAACCTTTGGAGGCCACCGTTCTAGGGGGCTAGAGGAAGGGTGACTGGCTCTGCTCGGGTGGGGTGGAGCCTGATGGAGGGGGTGAAGTGTGAGCTGGACCTTGACAGATGGAGAAAGGTGTCTGCCAGGCAGAGGAGGGCCCTTGGCAGCTGCCAGCCAGAGGAGGCTGATGTTTTAGGGGCACAATGCCAGCTCCTGGCATTCTCACTACTTTACCCATTACCATAACCTTGAACCTCATGAATGTGGCAACTAATATCTTGGCCATTTTATAGAGACCTGAGTGAGAGAAGAAATTAAGTGATGGGTCAGTAATTTAGCCTCAAAATGACCTGGCCATTAGCTGGCTCCCTGGCAGATTACTCTGCTTTCTCTTCTTGTTGGCCAAATTGTAGCACTTTTATCATTGTTCAGCTGCACCCTGAATTAGCTTGGCTTCAAACCCCACTCCCCATCCTTGCCCCAAGTGCAGTCTTAGAGTCCACAATGTGCCAAGAGGACAGCCTACTCATTCCCAGCCTTCCAGAAGTCAGGCAGGCATTCTCCATCCCTGTGACTTGTGGGATCAATGCAACGAGAGAGGATTTGAAAAATGGACAAGAATAAGCTCACATGGAGTGGAAGCTGTCTTGGGCTTTTGTCGTCTTAGTGGGAAGGAAAATCTATAGTAAAATTGTGGGGTGGGGACGGGTCTGGGGCTGGAGGGTTTCTGATGAATTTGAAAAGAAATTTAGGCTTTTTCTCACTCTGGGCCGAGTTCAGAAGTTTGTAGATGTCTTTGGGGGAAGAAAATTTGTGCCATGGACCTCAAAATTGCGTTTGTACTGAATGGAGAGCCACAAAGCAGGTACGATATTCTAAAGAGTTCTCACACTTCTCGAAAATGCCACAATGAGAGCCTGCCCAGGGTGGCTTTCCTGGGGGAGGGGAACAGCTCTGGCACACCCAGAGAAGAACCCCAGAAACCTTTGTCTCCCCCACTCTCCACTTGGATTCTGCTTTTATGCATATTTATTTTAAAGTGTGTACACAGATGTGTGGGTTTCTGGGAGAGACCTGAGCAGAGAAAAGCAAAGGTGGCTGGCTGTGCAGAACGTTTTGAGCTGCAGCCATCGAAACCCAGAGGAAACGAGTTTACTTTTTCAAGCTTGCCCAGACGGGCTGTGTGTGTGGATTGTTAGCTCTGGCACAGGCCTCCAGGTTCTGTAAACACCGCGTGGCCTCTCCCCCAGGACGTGTGTTGACTGTCATGCCTTACTGCCTAATTGGCTCTCTCTGAGGAGCTACAGGCTGCTGCTTTCTGGTCTCTGTTGTTCTTGGGGAAAGGTTTGGGGATGGTGATGGGTGTCAAGTTATTTGGTTCTGTCTCTTAATGTCCATTTGTTCATTTCCCAGTGGGCCCAACCTAACAGCTAAGAGGAACTTGCCTTCTCTTCAGAAGATCTTTCTGACATTTGTCCTGTGCGTCTTTTGGGATAAAAGGGCAAGTTTAATTAGTTGCTTTAAGTCAGGTCTCGGACTGGCCATGGGAGGGGAGGCCTCTTACCCTCCAGCCATTTCATCCAACTCCTCATCCCCACAATCACTATTTTTGTTCCTTTCTGAATTCCGTTTTTATTTCCCCCTCTGGATGAGTGAGTTTTCTTTCTGTTCTTTTCATTCCAACCACCCAGATACACCGTGTGTAGGGGCAACACACGTGCACGCTGAGTTAAGTCAGTATGGATGGATGCCAGGTGCCAGGCTCCACAACCAACAAATCACACCCTCTCCACAGCCCGCTAGGGCCCTTTTGAGACTTCTGTCTATAAATCGTGCCATGACAAGTCGCCTGGAAACTTCCTTTGCTGCTGGCAGCTCCACACCCATGCATTTCCTTTTTCCTGTAAAAAAACCTATTCCCAGCTTCAACTCAAGACAGAAGGTCAGTTATATCGACACCTACTGCACACAGACACTGTATTTTCAGGAAGATATTTTCACATTTGAAATTATTCACCATGGGTCCCTTCCCCTCCCCCACCCCATCTAACCCCCTGTCTGCAGCCCCTTTAAGTAACAGTCAACCTAGAGGACTGTCCTACAGCGACACATACCACCCCTAGGAGGCTGTGTGCTTTGGGGAAATTTTCCAATGGTAGTTAGGGGCTCCTTAGTGGCACCCATGAATTGTCCTGTCAGCAGGGGAAGGTCACTGAAAGAGATGCCTGCGGTCAGGAGATGGAATCCTTGGTGCATGGCAGGCTTTCTGTTTAACTGATGATCTTGAGCGGCGTTTTTCTCTTCCCTGCCCGCCTTTCCTCATTTATGAAATAGGACACTAATAGTTTCCCATGAGGAAATGTACATACAGGCACCTTGTAAGTTTTTAGTGTCGGGATGTTTTATGGGATGGTGCTCTCTTCTTTAGGATAGGGCCAAGGGACCCTTTTCTGCCTTTCCATGAATGTCAATCTGTCTCCAGAAGCCTTGGGTTAAAATCAAATAAATTAACTTAGGGAGGAGGTGGAATGGACATTTGTTGATTTTGCTGCTCCCCATTCATGCTAATAGCACCCCATTTCCTTTCCAGGAAATGACCTCATCTCATTCTGTGCATTCCAGAGAATTAGCTCACCCGCTTGGTAGACTGTCAATCAAGGCGCCCCACTCTCCGCAGCCAGGCGGTGGTGGGCTTGTTATCCAAGCTGGGCCGACTGGGTTCTCCCATTTAGGCACTGAAGCTGGACTAGCGTCACAAGTGTGGAGACGTGTTGGGGCCGACACACGCCAGGATACTCCCTAACCCAACAGCCATGATTCCTACCTTGAAGACCCCCAGGGAGGCCCTGGTTCTCATTCATTCTGGCCTGGGGCAGTGGTGGCCCAGTCAAGACTGAAGTTAATATTTCCTACCAGCCTGGTGCTAAATTAACAGGAAACAGACTTCTTACCTACTTGGATTGGTGAACTGAGGGGTCAAACTACAGGGTGTCTAGCATCATGCTGAGGATAACAACTTAATCCACAAATACTGATGAATGGGTGGAGAGTGTGAACCCTTTCCAAATAATGGAACCCTGGGTTCCAGCATGGCCACACATGTGTCCTTCTGCGTTTCTATCAAACAAGGTGGGCATGTACCTCTTCTTTCTGCTCTTCTTCTTTTTCTTCTTTTTCTTTTTTCTTTCTTTTAGTGAGCAAAGATGAACCTTTCTTGATTGAAGCCAGTTCGACCTGTATCTCTTACTACATCCATTTAACTGAGTTAAGAGCCTTTCTTTACATCTGCATGAGCAGGGGTTCAGCTTCCATAACTGAAGTCTGAAAATCCAAATTTGTCATTCTGAAGTAGCGTCTTCGAAATCAAAGCAATTGCTAAAACTGTGTCACCCTAGTTTAACAAAACAGGCTGAAGGACCAGAGTCGTTGCCCCCGTCTTTCTTCCATCACCTGTGGCAGGCAGTGTGGTTTTCTTGCAGTCAGGCGTGAATCTCCCTTTGTTCCACCTGGCCTGTGGAGAGATTCTTTTTCTTTCAAAACACTTTTCACTGCTGAAACTCACAGGCAACCTTGATGTGACCTGCATTTTCCTCAGCAGAATGACACAAGACTTACCTGTTAAAGTTCCAACAAGGAAAAAAAACTGTGGTAACCGTGTGAGTTTTTCAGTGGAAGAAGCCACATTTCAGGTGGGTCCCAAAGATTTGGAAGTCTGGGCCATATGATCCCAGAGAAAAGGTGGACATTGTCTCAGAACCTGGGAATAACAGTAATAGTTGATCTTTTTGCTGTGGGAGTGAAATAGCAATAGCTTCCCCTTCCTGGAACTCAGCCTAATGACTGCTGAAAAGTCTACAAGTAGATTTTTACTAGTCTTTCCAATTTCTCTTTTGTGTTAGTCATAGTAATTAATGGTAGCTGCTGTAACAAATATTCCCCAAATTCCAGTGCCTCAATGCAATTTTATTTCATATGTCAACTATATCTCAATAACACTGGAAAAAATAAAAATGTGAGTTTATTTCTCATTCATGCCATCTTTACTGAATGTTGGGTTGCTCCCATGGCAGCTGTTCTCCAAGCAGTGACTCAGGGTTCATCGTGTGTGGCTTTGCCATCTGAGCCAAATGTTTCTAGTCACGTGAACAGATGAGAGAGGGTACAAGGAGCACCAGACACTTAATCACTTCAACCAGAAGTGCTATTCCATTGGCCAAAACAAGTCATCTCATCAACTGAACTGCAAAGGGATCTGGGAAATGTGAAGGCACAAGTGGATACTGGTGAGCACTACTGTACTATGCAATGCCTTAAGTCCTGCAAAAACTGTCCCTCTCAACTCCTGGTGAAACTTTTCCCCTGCAAAAAGTCTTTTAGGAATGGTTTGAAACCTACTCAATATTGAGGTAAGTGAGTGACACGTTCTCTTTCTGTTAGGCAGGCCAAAGTTCTTATCCTAAAGTAAGATAAGGGAGAGGTCTTTTGCTAGCTTTAACTGGATGACTTTAGATTTTCTGAATTTCTAGACCCCTGAAATTTGGGTGAATGCATGTGAGGATGGCATTGCTGATGGCTCAGCCCTATACATAGTACCCACATTTAACCCATGCTAGAACAGCTATCACTCTTAGTAGAAATAAACACAGAACGAATTTTTACCAGCAATACCCATGTTAAATAAGGAAAGAACTGTTAGACCTTGGTTCTTTTTGGCCTAGTGCTTGTCTCATTTGCCTTTTAATTTTCTGGTCAGAGTTATGCTTGGGGCTCTTCAGCAAACAATGGGAATGATTTTCATTGGGTGGTTCTGTCATCTGATGGGTCACCCTGGAACAGTATTCTTTGTGGTCTGATTTAGAACAGAAACAAGCTAAGAAAGAAGGGGAAAAAAATCTTGACTCACTATTATAATGTGAATCAGTAACAAAGCTCTAAGTGCAGTGCGTGAGAAAAAAACACTGATCTCTGTCCACCCATCTCCTGGTTCTAATTTTCAAGAATCAAGGAAAGAGCTTGAGAGAATGAGAAGGAAATAAAATCGTGGGGAACTTGAGAGACATAATCAAAGGGAGGTTGAACTCAGGGTGAAAACATCAGACCAAATGGAAGGCCTGGAGTTAAGCTTCAGTCCCTTTATTTATTTTGACTGGTTTCTGGCTGGTTGGTCCACACAGTGTTGGGTAGAAAATCTGAATTGGTAGCCAATATTTATTTATTTATTTATTTATTTATTTATTTATTTATATTTTTAAAAGATTTTATTGGGGAATTGGGGGAGGGGAACAGTGTTGGGGAATTGGGGAAGGGGACCAGCCAAATTGTTGTTCTTCAATACTCGTTGTGGAGGGCACCAGTCGTCATCTGGCTGCCCGTCAGCAACTCGTGGCCTCTAAACTCAAGGTGCTGTGTTCAATCTTAGTTGTGGGTGGGTGTAGCCACCATCCCATGCGGGAGTCGAACCAGCAGCCTTGTTGTTAAGAGCACACACTCCATCCACTGAGCCATCTGGGCCGCAGCTCAGCTCAAGGTGCCAAGTTTAGTCTTAGTTGCAGGTGGGTGTAGCCTACCATTGAATAGGCAACATTGTTACACCAGCTGAGCCATCTGGCCACCTGTTGGCAGCTCAACAATAGCTTAGCTTGGGCGCAGTGTCACTGGCCCATGTGGGAATCGAACCGGCGGCTCTGTTGTTCAGAGCTCGTGCTCTTAAGCCAACTCTTAACTAACTGAGCCACTCGGCTGGTCCGGTAGCCAATATTTAAATACTTGGAAATTTCACATAAAAAGTCAGATTTTGCCTTCTTTAAAAAAAAAAAAGGTCTCTTCCGGTAAGATGGTGGAATAGACAGATGCTGTGCTGACTGCCTCCCAGGATCACACCAAAATTACAAATAATTTATAAGATATTCAACCTCAGAAGTTCCCTGAACACTAGATGAACACAACCTCTAAATGAAGGACTTAAAGAGGAGGCCACGTCGAGTCTGGTAGGAGGAGCGGAGATGAATGAGGGCGAACCCTGTGATGGACACTTCAGTGGTGGGGAGGCTTCTCTGGTTGGGGGAGAGACCCGCCAGCTCCACACCACGCTCACCGGCCCAGAGTTACTTTGCTGGGAAGAGGAGTTCTACGATAGCTGGAAGTAGAAATTAGTGAGGACTCCCTTTGCTCAACTCAGTGAGACTGAGGGCAGCTGGAGAACCAGTGGAACTGACAAATGGACTTACCCGTTAGTGAGCACTCACCCGGTCCCTGGTGGAGGGAGTAGCTGTGTGAGCGGGGCCCAGGAGCCTGCGGGGAAGAACTGAACTGAGAACCTTTGGCACAGAAGCTGGAGGTTTTGGGACCATTGTTCCCCTGGTGTGGAGCTTGCACATGAGTAGTGCACAGGAGGGTGCCATTTTTTCAGGGTTGGGTCCTCCCACAGAGGCTCAGGTTCAGGACCACTTTGGTCTGGTGGAATTGGCATAGGAGCTCGTGTGTGTATGTGTGCACGCGCGCACATGTGGCCTTGGATCCCCACGCTCTGCACTGCTTGTGCTGTGTAGCCAGGGAAACGCCTGGCAGGCGCAGTCCGATTCCAACAGACTGCTTATTGAGACCCGGGAGTGCGTGACTCACCTTAGGTCCCTGCTTGCCGCACTGCGTGTGCAGAGTTGCCTGGGTGGCGATTGGCTGTCAGGCTGCTCGGCCTGATCTGTGAGCAGCTGATTGGGACAGGCTGAGACTGGGAGTTTTCCCAGGAGTGTAGGGCCGTGAGCTGTGCACCTGTGTGATTCTGCCAGGGCTTTCCTGGTGAGTTTGTGTGGGCTGGTTGCCAATGCAGGAGTGCATGCTGCTCTGACTTGGTGGGGGCCACTGATCACATCCTGTGGTGCCTTGAGGGCCTGCCCCGCCCACCTAGAGCTGTGTTGCCAGGGGCACTCTGAGCCCCTGGTGCCTGGCCCCTACCTCTGCAGGTCACAGAGGGTTTTTTGCAGTAGCAGACAGCCCGCAAAACTTGTGAGGATTTTTGGTGGTGAACACGGTTCCAGAGCACACAGCAGATAATTGAGGGAAGCTCACTTCAAGTCTAGAGGACGGTTGGCGCATGATGCACTGAGTCCTTCCCCCAATAGCTGGTGCTGAGTTTCCCAGAGTGTCTCTATTGCTGAGCAAGTTGTCTGCAGATTAAAGCTGGCAGAGAGCCCCCCTTTTTTCCCCTCTTTTTTTCTTTTTTTCTTTTTCTTTTTCCTTTTTTTCCTTCTAGTTGATCTATCTAATACATCGAAGCAATCACAGAGCGACAGCCAGAATGAAAAAACAAAAAAAGTCCCACGTAAAAGATCAGAAAAAACCTCTAGAAATGGAACTAAATGAAACAGAGGTCTCCAACTTTTCAGAGACAGAGTTTAGAACACTGATGATAAGAATGTTTAAGGAACTTAGGGA
>NW_017736460.1:0-1356 GCF_001890085.2 Hipposideros armiger
GGCTTCATATCAATTTCTCAGCCCCGAGAAATCAATGGACTATTGTTGCAGAGGAGTGAATGGTGCTGCTATTGGAATCTGCGAAGAAGAGGGGCCATAATGGAAATAAATTTGGCTTATACAAGAGCTGTTGCCTTCATAGAAAATGACATTTAGAAGCTTTTCCAGCTAGAGGAACTTGCCGGGCCCACTGTAATGTGAATCATCTGTCTAAGCCAAGAGAAATGACCACCTTTCCAGACACATGGTAGTTACTGCTCACACAGCCTCTGCACTGCTTCCTCCTCCTTAAAGAAACGGAAGGGAACGGCCAAGTTTTTATGAAGCACAATTAACTTTTCCAATTTCTTTGCTCCTGAATTCAATTCAGATTATTTAAAATAAATCTTAACGTCGTTAGGCCTTTCTCCTCCTCTTCTCTTACATAATTCCTTTAAAGATGAGTTAGACAGGCCTCAGAGAAGACACGCTCCGTCTCTGAATGCCAGCCAGAGCTCAGCAATTAAAAGAAGCATTTCCCAGGCTGGCCAAGTGGCTCAGTTGGTTAAGAGCTCACTCAAGAGTTTGAACTCTGAGCAACAGCGGTTCGATACACGGCCCGAGCTGAGCTGCCGCTGAGCTGCCAAAAGGTGGCAGGATGGCTCAGCAAAAAAAAAAAAAAAAGTCCAAAAGAAGCATTTCCCCAGGAGACCAAGTCACCTCCACAGGGAACAAGATGACAGCATCACCAGACCTCTTATCAGCACCGCAGAGCAAGGCTGGACCCCTTAGGATTGCCAAATCACTGAGGGCCAAAGGAGAACAGAGCGGTCCCCTTGATTGAGTGATGGGCCCCATGACTTGGAAACACAGCGCAGCCATGCCTGCTACAGCCCTCCACAAGCACAGACGCTCACTGTCACAAGCTCTTACAACCAGGGAGAGCTTGTGGTTGAGAAAATCATGAAGACGGAAGTTACACTTTAGATCCACCATGGAATAGCCCAAAATACTCAGGGGCTACATGAAGCCCGAGGATCCCAGAGGTTCTTTCAGTCCCTCTGATATTACAGTCTCTCCCAGCAGTGACAAGCTGGCTCCCCCACCTATGCCCTGGTCCTGGCCACGCCTCTCTCTGTACCATCAAAATTCAATGGATGCTTTAAATCACAGTGTAAGACCCAGAGTTCATGCCAGGGTTTTGGATGCCACCAATTCATTGTAATTTCTCTCTCCTCTAAACTCCTGAACTTTGTTATTTCCACTTCTTCAGCACTTTCAACATTTACTCTTATGGTATACAGATTCCTATAATTATCCCTCCATGTCTTATTAGAAGGTTGCAGCCTCTTGATTTCTAGGCAGAGCTGGTCTTGT
>NW_017736461.1:0-1371 GCF_001890085.2 Hipposideros armiger
AGACCTATTAATTCAACAAATTCTTTTTGACTGCCTATTAATCCAACACTGGGGATATAGCAGGGAATAAACAGATAAAAAATAATTGTCTACTAAAACATCACAGTAATTCAAATTCATTCAAATAAGAAATGGACAATACTTTTTTTTTTTTAATTTACAATTCTAGAAATTGTGGGACTTGCTAGGAAACTGTGGCCAAGCTTAGGTACTGTCTCACTGGAGAAGAGCTCAGAAAGAATATTCATGTGGCTGTTTTGAATACCTGTTTCCAGTACAATTCCCTGAGGCATAAACATCACTAGTGGCCTCTTTCCTGGGAGCAGTGAAATCCTGGATCCTCTTAGACCAAACAGAGTCTGCTTTAAGACTGGAATATCAGAATATGACTAGACAGAGAAGCTTCTGTAAATCTGATCCCTTGATGTCTCCTCTTTTTGTTTCAGAAAGGCAAAGCAGTCCTTGCAACAGCAGTTACAAATGCCATGGCAACAACTAAGCACAGTGGTCAGGCCTCCAGTTCCTCCTAATCAACCACGTCACTAAGAACTTCAGACCAAAATACCTTAGTGAACCTAGTAATAAATGATGCTACTCTCTCTCAATCTTGTCTTCCTCAGGTCCATCCTAAATGCAGCAACATGAGCCCCTCTGATGATCTACACTCCTTACTCTTAGCCCCTACTACGCTAATACCGCGTTGTACTGTGCTTCAATTATTGAGCTTCATGTATACTTTTTGTGTTTTTATGTTTTTGGTTTTTGTTGTTATTTTTACAAATTGACGGTTTGTAGCAACCCTGTCTCAAGCACATATGTCAGCACCATTTCTCCAAAAGACTCAAATGATGGTTAGCATTTTTTAGTAATGAAGTATTTTTAAATGGAGGTCTGTACATTGATTTGTTTTACACAGAATGCTGTCGCACAATTAATGGACTATAATATACTATAAACATAGCTTTTATATGCAGTGGGAAACAAAAAAAAAATATTTTTTTTTAAAGTGACTCGCTTTATTGTGAGACTTGCCTTATTGGGGTGGTCTGGAACCAAACCTGCAATATCGCCAAGGATCGCCTATATTCTGATCATCCTTGTCTCTCCTCTCCTCCAAGAGTTGACAGCCTCAGCTTCTTCTCTCAAGGATTTCTCCTCTCCCCCAAATCTTCAAGCTCCCAATTTGCCACTTCTCTAAAACCAGTTTTATTCACTCTGTTCCCACCTCAGGCCTTTGCATTCACCATGGCTTATGCTTAGAAAACTGCCCTGAATAAAAATCATATGATCATATCAATAGATGCAGAAAAAACATTTGACAAAATACAACATCCCCTTATGATTAAAACACTTAATAAAATGAATACAGAA
>NW_017736462.1:0-1371 GCF_001890085.2 Hipposideros armiger
TGTGTCCTTCCAATATACTTATTAATAACCTACCTCAGTGGTTTCCCCACTTTCAACCCTAAGAACCTTTTCCTATTTCCCCTCACTGACTCCATGTTTGAAATGGTTTTATCTACTGAACCAAATTATTGTCCCATCTTAGTCACATACATCGCTGCCAGTATCATATCAAAATCCAGTGTTCTTTACCCAATTTTTAGTAAAAAACCAAAGGAATCCTGAAGCAGTCTTATCATTGAATAATCAGTTTAGTTAAATCAACTGAAAAGTTAAAAATACAAACTCCTGAGGCTTCAAGTTGGAATCAATGGTGTATGTGCTGTGTTAGGTAAGAAGACATGGTTCACAGCCTCAAAAAGCTTAGAATTGAGTAGGACAGAGCCATAATACTATAATAATTTAGGATAGGAAGAGGAGAGAGGATGGTTCAAAGCATGAAGAGAATTTTGAATAAGGAGTGACTTGAAAGTTATAGAAGGTGCAACTGCCCTCTTCACCTTAATCCCAAATATTGCCATCTCCAGATGTCTCTCCAGAGAACATAGTACTGTATAGCCTGTCCTTTGGGTGAAGGAACTATCTCTGGAAGCTTATTTATAAATGCAAACATGTTCTCTGTCAGAGTTGCACTCAATCTGGTATAAGGCATTGATACTGTGCTAAGGTCCGGCTGCCTGCCACTTGAAAAGTTAAAAATCGAGAGACATGGTTGGTGGAAAGAAAAGCAGGTTTATTCAGAATGCTGGCATTCTGGGAGGACGGCGGACTCCTGTTCCAAGGCCACCTCCCCGTTCCTAGACTCCTCAGAAGGTTTAATAGACGCAGAACAAAGGAAAGGGGGAGTCAGTCAGGCAGGTCTGAGGGCTGACACTGATTGCTTCCTGGGGTCTAGTCTATTTTAAGATAATGTTATCTCTGGACTCCAGATTGGACTAGACCACTGTGGCTTGAGGCTTTATATGTATTCAGGTGTCTGGGCTCCTGAGGATTAAGAAATTGCCCTTTAGGATTCTGTTAATTAAATGGATTAACAAGGAATGGGTAGTTTTGAGAAAGAGAAAAAAAAAACAGAGTTCTTTAGTTAATCAGTGAGGGGAGAAACAAAGAGAAAACAGCTGAATATCAGGGTGGCTCAAACTGACAAGTGGCTAGATAGTGAGCTATGTGGTGAGTCAAACTGCAAACTAGCTAAATCTAATTATGCTATTGATTTACCTAATTTCACTCTTACAGCATCAATTGTTTTTTTTTAAAGGGTCCCAAGGGAAGAGAGTATACGACAAAGGAAGCTAAGCATGAATGCCTGAGGAACTGGCATTAACTATCAAAGACAACTGGATGATCAAGGCAGCTGCCCGACTGAGAGAGCTG
>NW_017736463.1:0-1371 GCF_001890085.2 Hipposideros armiger
AAAATCTCTTTGGGCTTTTTTCTTCTTTTAAAGATTATATTGGGGAATTGGGGAAGGGGAACATTGTGTTTTTTCAGGACCCATCATCTCCAAGTCAAGTTGTTGTCTTTCAATCTTAGATGTGGAGGGCCCAAGTTCAGCTCCAAGTCCAATTGCTGCTTTCAATCTAGTTACGGAGGTGGGGGGTGGGGGTCGCAGCCCACCATCCCATGTGGGACTCAAACCAGCAACCTTGTTGTTAAGAGCACGAGCTTTCACAAGCTCAGCGGCAGCTCAACTTGAGCACAGCTCACCGGCCCATGTGGGAATCGACACGGCGACCCTGTTGCTCAGAGATTGCTCTCTTAACCAACTGCACCACCTGGCCGGCCATCTTTGGGCTGATTTTGACTGTCAATCTCCCCGGCCCTCACCCTGATCTGCCTGTGGGTCTAGGGCTGCCCCCATTGCCCTATTACATTCGTGATTGCGTTTGGTGCCCCTCCCCCCACCATTAGACAGTGACCCTGTTAGGGCTCTCTCAGCAGTGCCCATCAGACTGCTGACAAGTGATGCACAGAGACACATCTCTGACCCCAGGTGTTGGACTCCCAGGAGGCATGGCCAGACAGGACCAGGAGAGCTACCTTGGTCTCATTGAAGGGCTGAGAACCTCTCCGTTTTCACCCCTTTCTGGGGCACAAAAGCCCACATTTGATCTTGAGTGACTGAGCTGGTGGAAGCCAGGAGAGGAGATTCTGACACTCTCCCAGGAAGGGAGGAGGGACGAGGCCTTTCAGCATCCCACAATGCTGTGTGTGAGTGTGTATGTGTGTGTGTAATGCCCATGCCACCCTGAGCCTCAAAGTTCTGTTGCAGCCAGGTCGGGGTCTGTTGTAGGGAGACCTTAGATGGAGAAGAACCTGTGTCCTAGAAGAGATGGCGTTTGCTGAAAAGGATTTGGATAGGAGGTGTCACATAGACCGTGTCCTTCATCCTGCAGTGGGAGAACTGGGGGCTGAACCCTGGATGGAAGGAAAGGGGCACCTCTCCTTTTGTGCTGGAAGGAGGAAACTTGTGCCCACTCACCAAGACTGGAGTTTTCATTATCACTTTGCCTATTCAGGGTGATTTCTGATTCTTTATTGATAAAAATAAGTAGAATTTTCATGGGATCACGTGTAGATAAAAATCAATTGTAGTGCCTTCCTGATATCATAACTGATTAGCAAATTTGAAGGATAAAAATTTGACCTGAACCCTAGTAACTATTTTTTTTTAAATTTAGTGGTGTGACATTTGTTGATAAGGTTACATGGGTTTCAAGTGTACAGTTCTGTAATGCACCATTTGTGTATTGCATTGTATATTCACCACCCAAAGTTGAAAATC
>NW_017736464.1:0-1370 GCF_001890085.2 Hipposideros armiger
TACTGTTTTACTTTCATAAAGGGAAGAACGCACGTCAAGCTTGTGAAAAGCTGCATAAAGTTTACAGTGACAATGCTCTACAAGAAAGTCAGTGCCAACGATGGTTCACGAAATTCTGTGCTGGTGACTTTGATCTCAATGATGCTCCTCTGTCAGGGAGGCCCACCAAGGTTGATGACGACAAAATATAGCCATTGATCGAGTCAATCCCACATTAGGCGACACGAGAGATTGCAGAAACATTCAGCATCCATCATTCAAGCATTCACGACCACCTGAAGAAGCTGGGATACGTAAGCAAGCTCGATATTTGGGTTCCGCATGAACTCAAAGTTCATTTGACAGCGCGTATGAAAATCTGCAGTATGCTCATTAAACGTGAGGAAAACGATCCTTTTTTGAAGCGACTGATAACTGGTGATGAGAAGTGGATTGTTGACAACAATGTGGTGCGCAAACGGTCTTGGTCCCGACATGATGATTCTCCTCAAACGACGTCAAAAGCAGACATTCATCAGAGGAAGGTTATGCTCCCAGTGTGGTGGGATTTTAAAGGTGTCGTGTTTTTTGAGCTCCTACCAAGGAACCAAACAATCAATTCGAATGTGTACTGTTGGCAACTGGACAATTTGAACAAATCCATCATCCAGAAATGTCCAGAGCTTGTTAATTGTAAAGGAATTGTGCTCCATTGCGACAACGTGAGACCATACACAAGTTTGATCACCTGTCAAAAATGATTGAAGCTTGGATGGGATGTGTTGCCACACCTACCACACTCGCCTAACCTTGTGCCATCAGACTTCCACTTGTTTCGCTGTCTTCAAAACTCCTTGCATGGTATAACATTCAATTCAGATGAGGCTGTAAATCAGCATCTTGTTCAGTTTTTTTGCAAATAAAGACAGATCCTTCTATGAATGAGGAATTATGAAGCTCACTGAAAGATGGCAAAAGGTTATCGAACAAAACGGGCAATATATCATTGATTGATCTTTGTTCTTTATATAAATAAATGACCTTTGAAAAACATAGGCCGGGCCAGCCGAGTGGCTCGTTGGTTAACTGGCTTGGGATTCCAGAGGGCCCCAGTTCGGACCCCACATATGAGGGCCAGTGACACTGCCCTCTACAGCTAAGATGGTGAACGGCAGCTCGACCTGGGGCTGGGCTGCCATAGGTCGCTGGCGACGGCAGGTGGGTTGCCATGGGCTACCATGTGTAGCCAGCAGCCTGCATGAGCGGCCAGCAGCTGCCGTGAGCGGCCGTCCAGAGGCTGGCAACTGATCTGCCTCACCCGGGAAGAGTGCAATGATGGTGCCAACTTGGGCCAGTGAAGCAACCTCCTCCACAACTAGACTGAAGAACAA
>NW_017736465.1:0-1345 GCF_001890085.2 Hipposideros armiger
ATCTACAGAAAACCTAAAGCTAACATCATATTTAATGGTGAGAAACTAGAAGCTTCCCTGCTAAGATCAGAAACAAGGCAAGGGCGTCCCTTCTTACCATCCCATTTCAATATTTTACTGAAGTCTCAGTAATGAAATAAGTAAATAAAAGGCATACTGATTGGGAAGGAAAAAAAAACTGTCTGTTAACAGATGACATGATAGTCTTTGCAGAAAATCCAAACAACAACAACAACAATAAAAAAAACCTCATTTTTTTAATGCAGGGTTGCAGGGTATATGGTTAGTATGCAGAAGTCTGAAGTCAGTCAATTTTCTATATGCCAGCAACAAACAAGTAGAATTTGAAATTAAAAACACAATACCATAGCATGCTCTAAAATGAAGTATTTAGTTATAAGTCTAACAAAATTGGTACTAGATCTATATGAGGAGAACTACAACTGTGATGAACATACAATGGAATATATAGATGATGTGGTATAGCATTGTACACTTGAAACCTATATAATTTTATTAATCAACATCACCCCAATACATTTAACAAAAATTAAAAAAAAATAACATTGATGAAAGAAGTAGAAAAACAAATAAATGAGATAGTCCATGATCATGGATAGGAAGACTCAATATTGTGAAGATGTCAGTTTTTCCCAACTTGATCTATAGATTCCATGCAATCCCAATCAAAATCCCAGCAAGTTATTTTGTGGATATTGACAAACTAAAGTTTATATGGAAAGGCAAAAGGCCCTGAGTAGCTGACACAATTTGAAGGAGAAGAACAAATCAAAAGACTGATACTATCTGACTCCAAGACTTACTATAAAGCTACAGTAACCAAGACAGTGTGGCATTTGCTAAAGAATAGGGAAATGGATCAACAGAACAGAATAGAGAGCCCAGAAATACACCCCCATAAATACAGTCAACTGATGTTTGACAAAAGACAATACAATGAAGCAAAGATAATCCTTTCAATAAATGGTGCTTGAAAAATTAGATAGCCATATGCAAAAAATATTAATCTATTGGGTTGTCGGAAAAGTCATGATGTATTTTTTCTATGTTTTTCATTGCAAAAATGCATCATGACTTTTCTGACAAACCAATAGACAAAAACCTTATATCCTTCACAAAAACTAACTCACAATATATTGTAGACCTAACTGTAAAATGCAAAACAATAAAATTCCTAGAAGCTGATATAGAGAAAAAACTAGATGACCTTGAGGATGGATATGGCTTTTTAGATACAACACCAAAGGCATTATTCATGAAAGAAATAACTGATAAGCTGGACTTCATTAAAATTAAAAATAAAATAAAAAACTTCTGATCTGTA
>NW_017736466.1:0-1369 GCF_001890085.2 Hipposideros armiger
TTGGGGAATTGGGGGATGGGAACAGCACTGGGGAATTGGGGGAAGGGGAACAGACAAGTTGCTGTCATTTTGTTCTTCAGTCTAGTTGTGGAGGAGGTTGCTTCACTGACCCAAGTTGGCACCATCATTGCACTCTTCCTGGGTGAGGCAGATCAGTCGCTGGCTTCTGGACAGCCACTCACTGCGGCTGCTGGCCGCTCACGGTGGCTGCTGGCCACAAACAGTAACCCATGGCAACCCACTGCCACAGGGGCTGCAGGCTACGCCGTCGCCGGCGACTCACAGCAACCCAGCTCCAGGTTGAGCTGTTGTTCAGCATCTTAGCTATAGAGGACAGTGTCACTGGCCCTCAAATGTGGGATCCGAACCGGGGCCCTCTGGCGTCCCAAGCCAGCTCTTAACCATCGCGCCACTTGGCCGGCCCTCTTATTTCATTTTTTATACTTTTTTTGCATTTGCAAATTGTTTTGCATTGAGTATATGTTTATAATCACAAAGCATTAATAAAGCTCTTTCAAAGCCAAGGAATACAGCCATTAAATTAACATATGCCCAGATGTGTTTTCAGGTTCTTACCTCCTTATATCTCCAGGGCCACGTTTCTTCCCAATCCCCCATCATACCTTAGATTCCAGTCATATTCAATACATGTATTCCCAGTGTTTTCTTGGGTCTCAGTGCCTTTGCAGATTCTTCCCCCTCTTGTCCCCTGGAAAACACTTTCCCATGCTTTCACTGGGTTACTGATCTACTTCTGGCCTTTTAGGATTCATTGCAGATGTCCTCACTTAAAACCACCCCTCCCCCACCTCCTTGCCTTCAGACTATGACAAACACCTCTACTGTTTACTACCACAGCACCCTACAGTTTGTGTGCTGTGAACCAATTCATCATGGAAATGGCAAAATAAATGTAATATTGCTTTCCCCCTTTTCCTGCCATGTTCTCTCTCGCCAGCAACTCATCTCTCATCTACTCTCGTCCTCACTCGCCTGGTTCCACTTGCAGCAGCTTCCTCGCTTTTTCAGAAGGGCGCAGACCATACCCGTTTAGGGCTTTTGCTCTGGCTGTTGCTTTTGCCGAGAACTTATCACCCAAAGTATCCACAAAGTCAATCCCTCACTTTTGTAAGTCTTCGCTTAAATGCCCTGGATTAATAAGGCCTTCCTTGGCTAACCTGGGGGAGGGGAGGCTCCCCAATTCTTATCACCTACAACTTTCTCTCTATACTGTATAATTTACTGCAATATTTTCTTGTTTGTTTGTTTGTTTGTTTGTTTTAAGCTGAGCCATCCTGCCACCTGTTGGCAGCTCAGCGGCTGCTCAGCTCGGGCTGGACTCGAACCGCTGTTGCTCAGAGCTCAAACT
>NW_017736467.1:0-1369 GCF_001890085.2 Hipposideros armiger
AACACTTACTGGCAACAAGGCAAATCCCCTCCAACCCCCAATGCCCCATCGACACTGGCTGAAGGAGACTTTTTATTACTTTTATGTACAGAAAACGCCGACAGTGGACACTCAGCCCAGCTTGGTGGCCAGTTCTTTAGCCTTGGCCTTCTCCAGCTTGGCGATGCGAGCCACGGACTTGGGGCCCAGGACGTTGCCGCCCCAGTGGCGGCGGATCTGCAACGACAAGAGCAGCCATTAGCTCCGCCTGTTGCTTTGAGGCTCTCAAATACAGTTCGTGCTGTTCTGTTTGGTCATTCCAAGCAAATGGCCAAACACAACTACTCAGAGAGCCGGTCAGCCCGACTAAAGGCTTGATTTACCCAAGACAGTGTGTGTGGAGCACGCTGCTTACCTCATCGTATCTGTCGTTATAATTGGTCCGGATAGCTTCCACCAGCTTAGCCAACGCTCCTTTGTCTTCCCTGACAAGCCAGAGGGAAAATACGGGTCACGGTTCCCCTCCCAGAGCACAGGAATGACCACCAAACACAACCCTTTTGCCTCAGATACAATATGACCACATGATTTATTCAGGTGAAGAAATTCATAACCATCATTGGCAAAGGTTCACGTAAATATATCTTTTAAGCTAGAACATTTGGTTTTTAAGGTAAAATCCTAAGAGATTCAGTGGGCGGGGTGGGGGTGGGGTTGGTGGCAGCTGTCCCCTAGTGATGCTTGGGAATTTAGGGCCATGGTGCATACTTACGAGTTAACCTGTGTAAAGGCGACGGTGGTGCAGGTCTTCCTGTGGACTAGACGCCCCAGCCTGGCCTTCCCCTTGATAATGCAGTAGGGAACCCCCATCTTGCGGCACAGGGCAGGCAGGAAGACAACCAGCTGGAAGACAGCATTAGCTCTAGGAGTATATATATTTTGACTGGAAGCAATTAATTTAAAAACTAGCCCAGTAGCAATTGCTCAGGGTTAAAAAGCTCATGTACTTGCACTTCAAGGTTTAATTCAGTAAGAAATTCACATCATTGCAAGAGCCACAAGTTGGATCCCTTGTCAGTACTGTCCTCAAGTGAAAAGCGGCCATTTCACTTTGGCCTCCTAATATGACACACTTGGTATTAAGCTTTACTTTCCAGGTACTGACAAAAACCCTAGTAGTCAACATATAAAAACAAGGCAAACGTACCTCGATAGGATCCACGTCATGTGCTATCACCACCAGCTGAGCCTTCTTGTTCTCCACCAAAGTGGTGACAGTATTAACCCCTAGAACACACAACCAGTTTGCACAAGTGCTTGGGGGGCAGCTAACAAAAGCAGCTGTACACACAGTGGGCCCAGCTAGGAATCAGGGTTTTAAAAAGCTCAG
>NW_017731404.1:0-1319 GCF_001890085.2 Hipposideros armiger
AGGGCTTCTCACGCTCGGCTCGACTGACATTCTGGGCAGAGTCGGTGTCTGTTGTGGGGCCGTCCTGTGCATCGTGGGATGTTTAGCAGCATTCCTGACCTCTCCCCACGAGCTGCCAACAGCATCCCCCAGTTGTGACAACCCCAAATGTCTCCAGACATTGCTAGATGTCCCCTGGGGGACTAATCACTCCTGGTTGAAGCTCTGCTTGGCCCCAGGCTGTGCCTGCAATTCCGAGAGCACCATGGCCTATTGTAAATGCTTCAAATGGAGCTCGAATTGGTGGATTGCATCCTCAATTAGCCACACCAGGTGTAGTCGTCTGACATCTGTAATTGACCGTCTTGGTTTTGTGGGAAGAAGCATGGACTCATGGGAAGCAACGGCTCAGGGCCTATTCCAGGCCAACTCTCCACTGACTCAGTGCTTCTGCTGAGGACGACCTTTGCCTCCAATGACTTATTAAGAACTCGGACTTGACCCTGCCTCTCCCTAATGGGCTCACCAGCAAAGTACAATACAAATAATCTGCAGCTTACGAAGCTATTATTAAAATGGGCTATTGACCATCACTTGAGGCTGGAAGATGATAACTTTCTCTCCCGATAATGGACCAGAGCTCAACGCGAGGCCCATGGACTTGGCAGTTAACTCTGAAATCCCCCTATGTCCGGTTTTGCAGAGAGAATTCTGTCCATGGGAGGTCCCAGCACAGAGCTGGTTTATGGCCCACGGTCAAGTTGCCGTCTCCAAACCAGCCTCACAAGTAAGAGTTGATGCTTCCTTGTCCATTGTGAGATCCTTGGGTTATTTCTCAGGGTCCTGAGCCAGGAGCAGGAGGAGGCATGCGACAATAGCTAACTGGCACAAGCCCTTGTGACTGGACACACTGCAGCCCTCAACAGTGTCCAAATGTCCTTGCTCTCAGCTCCTGGGGAAGCAGCCCATTGGGTCCCCAACACACCACACTTCCCACTGTCCCCCGAGCACCTTCATACTGGTCGGCGGGTCCCTGACCACCGTGTCACGTTGGCACACATCCCCAAAGAGCAGCACCAGGGTCCTCTGGTCCACGCTCAGTGGAGCTCCGACTCCGTGCCCATGCCCAGTGTTCGTTTGTCTGTTTTGTTTTTCTCTAATCAGATCTTCAAGGCTCATCGAGTCCCGCTAATGCTGAGAACGTCTGTGTGGATATCACTATGTCAGTTCATTTTTTACTTTCCAACCTTTTATTCGCTAAGCATTTGTCAAATCTGGAGTTGGCCTCTTCCCAGTGACAAGGAAATGGCAGGGGAGGTCTGTCTGCTCTGGTCACACAT
>NW_017731404.1:3745-23654 GCF_001890085.2 Hipposideros armiger
GCCTTCTGTGCCCGTCCCAACACAAGGCGATGTCCCCTTTCCAGTTTCCTGTTTGGAAATGGGTGTTGCTTGTTTGTTAGTTTGTTTGCCCAGTGGAGCTCTGAGGCTCTACAATCTAAGCATCAGTAAAGAAGGGGGCGATGTAGGAAGGACCACTCCATACGAACATAAGAAAGATGGACCTATGAGATTAGAGGGCAAGGGCTCTGCTTCTGAGTCCTTCACTGGCAGGTGATGACAGAGCACCCGTGCCTGCCGGGCGCCGCTCTGGGTGCAGGGACAGGACAGGGAACCAAATAAGTCCCTGTTTCACAAAGTTTACTTTCTAGTCTAAGGACAAGCAATAGCCACTGAACCAGCCATTGTACGGCGTGTAGGGAGGTGATAATTGCTATAAAGGACAATAGAGCTGATGGAAGTGGTCATATAAGTGGTCAGGAGGGCCCTTGTGAGTCGGGGAAAGAGCCCTGGGCAGGGCACCGCAAGCAAAGGGAACAGCAGGTGCAAAGGCCCTGAGGCAAGAGAGACCTTGGTGGTTCTGGGTGCTGCCCTCCTCTCCTGGAAGGCTTCCCTCTCCTGTCTGCTCTGCTGACTTTCGTCTCCTTCCAGACCCAGTTTACACCACCCTCCTCTCCAATAAGCACCAGCCATTCCTGCTTCCCTCACCTCAGGGCTTCTCAGCCTCAGCACAGTGAGCGTCGGGGTTGGACCACCCTGTGCTGTCAGGGGCTGTCCTGTGTGGTGTCGGATGTTGAGCAGCATCCCTGGTCTCTACCCAGCAGATACCAGTGGCATCCTCCCCAGCTGTGACAACAAAAATGTCTCCAGACATTGCCCAAGTGTCCCCTGTTTGGGGTCAGGGGATTGTCCCTGGTTGAGCCTTTGCTTTTTCTGAGCCTGTGTCACTAAGGCTTCCTGCGATTGCATTTGGTTCCATTTTAACATTTATTTAACTTTTCATATCTGCCTATCGCCTTTACAAACAGACTGCGACCCGCCAGGAGGGAAACCACTTTGACCCCCACTGTGCATTTAGATCACCCCACACCGTGTGGTGATAGCTTAAGGAGAGGAGAGGACACTGCAGTCACACATTTGGTTTGTTGGCTTTGAAGCCGCTCCCAGACTGGGAGGCTCACAGCTCGGTACCACATCTGCACGTAATGCCAATCCCTGACCAGACGGTCCTTATCTACTCAGGGCACCCTTACTGGCTGCGGCGGATGACAGAGTTATCAACGGATCCAGTGGAAGCCCAAACCTCTTGAGACCCTGCAATAGTGACAGCAGCAGCGTTCTCCATGACGGGTATAAAATCACTTGCAGGAAATGAAGGGGTTTTCCACCTTCGCCGTCTCCAGCACTAACTCATCTCCTATTTATCACAAGCCTTTATTAANTCGAGAAACACTGAATGAGAGGAAAATCGGTTGAAACTACAGTCTATTCCTCCCACATACTGCCGAGGCGTTGGTGGGAATGTGGAAGGCAGATCAAGGTCTGTAAAAGTATGCGAAACAGTCACAGGCATTTCATGGGGAAGTAATAGAAGGGAGGCCTCATTGCTCTGGGGAAACATTTTTTTTATCCTGCCAAGGGACAGACTTACCAAGGATGATATTTACATTTTCCCGAAGCCTCTAATTTTCTCATTTATCATTTGTCAGAGCCTGAGGCCCTTCCACAGCATGTGGAATGTTTGCACACATCTAATGATTCTTTCACCAAACACATCTCGGTCTCCACGAGGAAATTCGTTAGTGTTGCTGAGGCCGCTAATTTCACCCATTAATGCCACACTGTGCCATCGCATGGGGATCTCGGGGCCTCTCCTATCACCCTGACTCTGCAGGTCCTGGAGAGGGTGTCCCCCACTCCTCTAAGACAAAGGGAGTCCTGGAGACCTTCCCCAGCGCAGGGTTAGTGAGAGGATGAGCCCAGCAGAGTGGACGCCACTTCCAGCCGCGCATTGAGGTGGGATGTGGACCAGGGCTTCAGGAGGACCAGGTGGGATGTGGACCAGGGCTTCTTAGAATTCCATCCACACCGAGGTCACGGGGCCTGACCCCGGCCTGCTGGACTCGCCCAGTGGGGGCTTTAAGGAGAAAGGCAGGGCTGTGGATGCTCTGCCCCTAGAAGAGGCCTAAGGCCCCAGGGAGGGCTTTCCAAGGTCCCTGCGAACCCACTTTCCTTTGCTCCCACCAGCAGCTCACTCCACATGGCTGAGCAAACACCAGTCTCTAGATAAATTCAATTCGGCCCCAGGACAGTGACTCCCAGGTTCCAGCTGAACTGCAGGGAACATTCGGCCCTGCTGGGTCCCAGGGTTCTTGTGACAAAGGGACATGGCCAACAGCCAAGACTCTCTGAATCCTTTCTCATAAGTCAGTGTCCACCTCAGCACACTGAAAAGATGCCTGATTTCATGAACAGAATCTTGGAAAATGAAAAAATCTTCAGTTGTTAGAGAGTCCCAAGTCTCGGGGTCTTTGAGAGAGGTTGAAACCATCTCCAGGTTGGGTCCCCGTGATGGGAGAGGGTAGGGGGACCCTCCCTTTTCACAGTCGAATCTATGTCCACAGAGAAGCCTGAAGTTTTGTCCTCATTGCGTGAACCTAAGACACGTTTATTTTGCCCAAACTGGAAGCCAGGTCACGCCAGTCACAATGGGGCCCCTGACGGTCCCACCTCACTCAGGTCCCCGCTCAGGGCCTCTGACAAGAGTCACATTCCTGGGACTGTTCCTGCTTCAGGCATTTGACTGTTTTAAGCAAACTGAGTGTTCAAGGGATCAGTGCATGTGAGGGGGCTTCCTGGGCAGTCGCTGGTCCACTCAGCAGGTTGGCTTTGGCAGTGACCTGTGGGGACTGAGGGAAAGCAGGCCCAGGCCCGGCAGCAGAAGTGCCCATTCTCTGCAGTTCCCATAACCATCTTCACGCCCATTTCTGCACCTACAGAGCCCTTGGCCGGGCAAGGGGATTCGGCTTATGTCCTTCTTTAAGCTCAGATGGACTTGCGTTGCCTCCTCTGACGAGAATCTGGAGATCAGCCACCCTCCCGAGTACCCATAGCAGTGTCACCATGGATTTTTGGCCCTGTCTCTTGTTCTGACAAGCACGTGAGGTTGGTCTGCCCTCTGTCCCCACTTTATAGGTGAGGAAACACGAGTGAAGGAGCTTGGCCAAGGTCACGGGGCAGCTGGATGTAACACACACTCTGCGTACACATATTTGAGGGTTTATATTAAGGGAAAGTGAAGGCTGACATCACTGCCTCTTGGGAACTTCCCCTTCACTCCCCAGGAAGTATTGACACAGTCAGTAAAGACACTTGTGTCCCCTTAAGCTTGGGGAACCAGAGCATATTTTAATAAAAAGGACTAATTCAATTTCCCCACTGTTCTGAGATGTGGACGCTACCCTCTAACCATCTACGCTGCATCTGGTCCACTCCGGACCCTCAGGCTTCCTGTTGGCAAGCTGGTGTCACACAGGAATTCGGGTCACTCGGACCCACCACTCCAGAGGCCTCGGTGCTCAGGGTGACCCCTGACCCAAGGCAGGCGGTGGGTGTTTGTGGAAACCAAAGGCCAGGGCACGTCTGAGTCAGACCCTAGAGAACAATGAAACCTTTGTGCAAATGCTCCTTGGGGGAGGGTCGGGGTGGGGAGACCAGGGGCTTAATTGCAGGGTCTGGACACAGGCCTCAGGGAGCAAATTCAGAGAGTGACCCTCAGAGGTCAGGCCGCGGCAGCTCTGAAATATGAACCTACTTCATGCAGCAAATAAAGGGGTCGCTGTGGGAACAGGTTCAGTCTCCTGTCAGAGACACGAGTGGAGGAGCTCAGATCAGGCATCGGGGGGCTTTGTGCGAAGGCCGCACGGTCTCAGGAGTTGGGGGGCAGCTGCAGAAGCCCCTGTGTCTCTCGGACTGTTGGTTGGTTTTCGCGTGTTTCCCTGAGAAGAAGTCTGTGCCTCTGACCCCTGACCCCAGTCGCTCCACTGCTCTGAGGTCCCTCCTGTCACCGTTCCCTAGTGCATGTGGATTCGAAGGACAGGCTCTCCACGGATGGAGCCAGGAAACGGGAGAGAGGTCCCGTCAGGCCCGGTTTCCCGAGCTCAGTCCCTCGAGGGCCGTCTTCACAGAGCTTGTTACGCTCATGCCCATCTTGTTTAAGATTTTCCTTGAGCTAAACCAACTCCCAGTTTTACTCCAATAAACCCATTCATTACGGTCCCGTGTGCTTTAACCTCACCCCCATCTTAACGGAATCATGGGTTTGCTGAAGAAGCTGGAGTTTTATCCTACTTCACATTGAAGTGAGAGAAAAGCGCTATCCAAGTCAAGCGCACTCCCCCACTCATTGGGGTATGAGATCAGCAGCTGTGGCCGAGACTCAGAACACCGGCGGCTTACATGGGACAGAAGCTGTTTCCCTCCCGCGTGGCAGCCTCGGGTGGTGGGCCCAGAGCTGGCTGGGCAGCAGCACAGGCTGTGTCCTGCCTTTCTTTTCTCTTGCTGTCTGTCACCTTAGGACACTGTTCTTGTCCACCTGGNCTTTTTGAAGCATTATGTTGACATATGTGATTTTAAGACAATAATCAAAAGATTTCGAGGAAGCATTCTGAAAGAAGCAGTTGCAGTTGGAGTGGTCAGGCTGTGAGGCTCTCCATGAAGGAGGCAAAGGTCACCAGCCCTGTGCATGATGTTGCTCAGTCATCTCCCTCCCAAATGGTACAGACCCCCCACCTCCATCCAGATCTATGCTGAGGTTCGCTGACCCAGGGGTAGAAGCAGCTTCTGGCTGTGAGACTCCCACAGGGGAAATGCTGGAGGAATCGTCCTTCTCCCGGGGAGGGAGGTTTAGAGCCCCAAGGGCTGCAGGCCCATGCTCCCCTCAAGCTCCGTGGATGCTCAATCTGCGGTGACTTCCAGAGCCCAAGCTTGGGCCTGCTAGTCCCTGGTGCTGAGGTTTCTCTGCAAGGGGTCACCTCTCCTGCTGGGAGTGCAAAGACATCTACATGGAGGCAGGGCGTGAGAGGACTAATAGAACTGTGCCTTGAAAGTGGGACCGCACATCGTGTCCACATCACAGAGAAACTCCCTTTTCGGCAGGCTTGCTTCTGTACCAGAGAGATCAGTCAACATGGATGAACGTGTTTTTCACTGTCTCATTCTGTACCAGGTGTCGGTCATGCTCCAAAACCATCCTCAAGTTCACAGCTCTGCAAGGGTGAGTTGAGCTGGACTTTGAAAAGCTCTTTTCAATGCAAGTGATTGAAATCTAGCTCTTATGGTAAGTAGGGAATTTATTGGTTCATGTAACTTAAAGGTCCAAGAGTATCTGACCTCAGATATGGATGGATGCAGGTGCTGGCATGATGTTATTAGAATCAAGTCTCTATCTTCATCTTGTGGTTCTATTCTCCTTTGTGTTGGCTTCATCAGTAGAAAGGCACTTTCCGTTTGCAAGCACCAGCTGTGGCAGTGTTTATCTTCCAAAGATGGCTACGACAATATCCTTATCTTCCATGCTCCTCTGTAATATGACCTTGACATTTCTCCCACAGAAAGGTGGCTCCACATCCTCTCACTCCTTGAATCTGGGCAGTCTTGTGACTGGTTGGAAACCAATTGACAGAGGTGAGAAAGATGGCGCATGACTTCGGAGACCAGGTCAGAAAAGGCAACGCAGCTTTTGCTTTGTTCTCAGGGACACTTGGCTTTGGGGCCCTGAACTGGTAGGAAGTCCTGCTGTCCTGTGGCTGCCATGCTGTCGGACAGCCCAGCTCTGTGGAGAGGCCCCATGTAGGTGTTGAAGGCAACAGCCTCAGCTGAAGTCCCAGCCGACAGCCAGCAGCAAACACCAGACTGAAAGAAGATAGTTCCTGATGACTTCAGCCCCCAGCTATTGAGGCATCCTCAGCTGTTGATTCTTCCTCGCTGAGGCATCAGACATCGGGGTGTGGAGGCAAATGGTGCTGCTCTGCTCTGTTTGAATTCCTGACCCTCAGAATCCATGAGATAATAAAATGGTTATTTTAAGCTCTTATAATTTGGAGTAATTTGTTATGTATCAATAGTAAGTGGAACACTACAGTTATCTTCTACTGGCCTCACAGCTCTACTCGAAAGAGGGCCTTCTTCCCAATGGTTTTGAGGGAGAGTGGTTGTTGGACCAGGCTAGGTCACATTTCAATCTAAGCCAATTGCTACACTTGGGAAATATATGTCCTTATGGGTCACACCTGGGTCACATACCTTCTAGGAGTAGGGTCAGCCCTGGGAATTGCCGCAAGGTTTGGGAATAGGGAGAGAGGCTTCCCCAAGGAAAAACTGGAATGGTATGGGGGAAAAAAATGATGGCTGGAAGCTGGGTGGGCAGAAACAACAGCTGCTCCATCCGCAATTTACTCTAATAAATGAGCTTCATTTTTAGAATAAATAAAAACAACCTCATCACGTGGCTCTACAGATTGCAGGCAGGGCTCTGGGGGCTCCACACTCTGCATCTTCACCACCGTTCTCCTCCGTGGACCCACTGCTGGGATCTCACATTTCCATCCACTGTTCTCTGAGATAATCCAGAGGGTGGATGTCAATCTACCTATTTGGCCGACAGGGATACTGACCTACGGAGAAAGGAGAAGGCTTGATCTGACCCCAGACAGAGCAGGGGGTGTGAGTGGGGTCCGAGCTGCAGGTGCTGACCCAGGAGCCCCTAGTCGAGGCCAGGCAGACAGTCAGCCATAGAGACGTACTGACCACCAGGGTGTCAGCAATTATTGACGGCTTCCATGACCACCCGCCATCGGGCCAGTCCTTGTCCCCATCTGCAGGAGGCCCTGGAAGACCCAGACCCAGTTTTCAGGAGGCCTGTGGAGCAGGCAGAGCCACCCCAGTGCACTGAAGGGCACTTGCATTAATCCCCCCTGGAGTGAGGGCTCCCAGTCCTGCAGGAAGGCGCAGGCGAAATCAATACCCATCGCCTCCAAGACTTAAGTGCCTAATAGTTCTTTGAACAGGCCTTGGGCTCCGCTGACTTTGGGGCCTCTCGCTGCTCCTCTCCATTGCACAGACAATCACCTCTTAATAATCTAATCAAGACCAAGAAGATGGAGAGAGACGCCGAGTGAGCACTTTTCTCTCTGATTGGGCTGTCGCGGCACAACCCGCTTCAGAAACACAGCAGCTCCCCTTTCTGGAGCGTTGACATGAAAGAATTATCCGCAGGTTGCGGCATTTGCCCAGATGCTCCCACTCACTTCTCATTTCGGCAGGAGTAGATGTGCCATCGGGCTGTGATCACAATCCGCTCAGCCGCCTGCCCCCTGAGTGCCCCTCCACTACGGTGCCCCAAGCCGCAGGCCAGGACTGCAGATAACAGCGTCCCCTTCGGTGCCCACCCAGGCTTTGGGACCCTCGTGGGAGAGGGCACCAGGAGGGGGCGAGGGGCATGCTTATGGGAGTCTGGGAAAGCAGGTGGGATCTCGGAGGGGGGGATTTAAGGTGATCTGGACGTTTGTGAAGAGGGAAGTGGGAAAAGCAGTGATGTAGGAAGAGTGACTGCACCAGGCGCAGCAGGAGCTAAACGTGGGTTCCTCTAATATTCTACTTTGTATTTATTAATTTTTGTCAGCTTACACCCTCTTGTTGCCAGGTCTATTACAGCATGAGGGAAGAAGCTGACAGTACCTGGTTCCTGTGGGTACACTGCCTAATAGAGATGCAGGCCCACAGAGAATCACTTGGGGCTTAACATTTCTGCTCAGGTCACTTAGATTTTGAGATGTGACCTTAATGCCTTTTGTTTTTGTTTTTTTTTCTCTGGTGGGAGTTGGAGTAGGGGTATTTCCAACATTAGTGTAAGACGGTCTCTTACTTCTTTCACTCTTGGAGATTATAAATCATTTGGAACTCTTTGGGGACAGTGCAGTTTATAGACACTTTATCTGACCAGGTGCAACCTGAACACTTAAGTTCAACTGTCTCTCATCCTTGACTTTGATATAACGCCATGTCATATCTCACTCATGGGCTGCATGCATGTATGTGATGTCAGCTTTCAGAGACTAGCACCCCAGTTTAAGGCAAGGTAGCTACTGCGTTAGTTTCTTAGGGCTGCTGTAACGAAGTAGCACCGACTGGGTGGCTTACACAACAAAAATTTATTTTCTCAGTTCTGGAGGTTCCAAGTCCAAGATCGAGGCATCAGCAGGGCTCTTGTTTTGTGGAGGCCTCTCTTTCTTGCCTTGTAGATGGCCACCTTCTCCCTGTGTCTTCACATGGTCCTTCCTCTGTGCATATCTTACTCTTTCTTGAGGACACCAGTCATATTGACTAGGGGCTGCCCTAATGACCTCACTTAACCTTAATCACATCTTTACACACTCTGTCTCCAAATACAGTCATATTCTGAAGTATTGAAGGTTAGGGTGTCAACATATGAATTTGGAGCTGGGAGGGGTGGGGAGTGGGGGGCACAGTCCGGCCCATAATAGCTATTTTTCATGAAAGCAAGGCTTTTCCTTTTTTTTTTTCCAGCCATCCCAGTCCACACCAAGATCTGTCATCTGATTCTCAGAGTCATTAATCAAGCTGTCAGCAGGAGTTTACTGAGACTTCTTGCTCTCAGGTTTAAGGGATAATGGATGGTGCTAAGACCTTAAGAATCAGACACTGAATTCACAACACATTTGGTCTACCCGGAGAGACAAAAATATTTAATTAACCCCCTTCCCCCCCAAAAAATCACTCCCTTTTCTTACTGCCAGGAAAAATCTACAAGAGAAGGACCATTCTTGGGGAGCATCTGAGCGCAATTCTTTGGGTCAGCAGCATTTATCATTTCTGGTCTCTAAGGAACATGCTGAATGTTGCCTGTATACTCCTTCCAGGTTTCCCATTTTTCCCATATGTAATTGAAAATTTGGCCATCCCTGTTCTAGTGACTCAGCACTAAAGAAGTCATCAATCTCAGGTTTAAAATTAACTGCAAAATGTAAAAGAGACAATTCAGCATAGGGGGAAGGTAAGCAGAAAGCTCATTTTGGCAAGCTTAAAAGCATTTTAGAATTAAAAAAAAATAGTCATACTTGGAAAGCTAGAAACTGGAGGAAAATTCTGCCAAGTTTGCTGTAAAAAAAACCCCACACCCCTCGTTATGTACTTGAAACTGTTCAGGAATATTTTATCAAATGATCCATTCCCAGCAATGTTATTTTGGGGGTCCATATGATACCAGCGGATACACCTATATTTAGTATTCCCTTGACTTTGAAAATCACAGCACCCAAATTATAGTCTCTTGCGAAAGAAGGGAGCAAGTCTGCCATTGGAGCCTGATCAATATATTCATTTCTTTACCCATCTCATTCTTGCCTTAGATGATGGCCGAAAATGTTGGAAGCAGACAGCCACTAAGCAGTAGAGAAATCAAACCAGAAGACCCAAATAGTCCTAGGAATGAAGTCGAGTGTGTGATTATGTCAGAATATATCCTTGGGTGAGTTTTCTTTGTTCCCAGGGAGACAATCACAAATTCCAGTTGACGTGGGCTCAATTTAGAATTAATTGCTATCTAAACCCAATCACATCTTTATAAGCCTGGGGGGGTCCCCAATATTTTCGAGGTTGAAGCTATGAACAGTGTCTTTGCTTGGGTTCCCCCAGAGCAGAGCTGGAGATGAGGGCATGTCTTTCCCCCTGCTGTTTTATTTATCTCTATGGCATCTAATACCCTCTAACAATTTTTATTTGGATTACTCCTTTCTTCTTCTAAATAAAATAAAAACTCCATGAGGGTAGTGGTGTTTGTCAGTTTGCTCACTGTTTCATCGTTGGCTCCTAGAAAAGTGCCTGGCATATACTACGAGGCATGCTACAAAGATTTGTTGAATGAAAAAAACATGAAATGAGATGGAGAATATTGGGGTGGAGGTGGGGGTTATACTTTGAACAGGGTTATCAGGGAAGGTCTATCAGAGAAGGTGACAATTAAGTTGGGCCCGGAAGGATGAAGGGGCTAGTTACCTAGAGGTGTGGAAGACAGGGTATTTCAGATGAAAGGAACAGGCTGTGCAAAGGCCCTGAGGTGGAACACTGGTCACATTCAGGAACTTAAAGATGACAAAAGTGGCTGGAGTTCTAGGAATGGGGTAGGGTTTGAGGGGTAGGGACACAAAATGAGACAGGGACTTCATTGTGCAAAGCTTTGGGGTCTATCCAAGATCTCCTAGAAATGTATGCTCATCTTTATCACTTAAGTATTCAAATGACATTTTCTAATTATCTTTTTATCACTCATCAAATTGGAATATTAAGGTATAGATCTGTTTTTCCCACTATCCTGTGAGATCCTTGGGGACAGGAGACCATGCCCAATTTACCTACACCTCTCCAACACTGAGCACCGACCCAGTACCTACCCTTCACCCAGTGTGTTTGCCGAATTGAATTATGGGTTTGCTTATGAAGCGTCCCCCCAAAGGAACACTCCAGCTATCAATGGCTTCAGGGCTGTGCCAAGGAGCAAGGAGAAGAGTGGTGTCTGACAATGGTGGTAACATGTTTGAGGAGTTGATGTGAAACCTGCTGTGTGCCTGCTTATCACTTCTTCCCCTTTCTTCAAGCATCAGCCCCTCTGCTCCCCTCTAGGGACCTACGCCTCACCTGTCCTTTTGCAGGTAACTCAGGTCGCAGCTCTTTTCAAGGCCCTAGCCCTCCATCATCAATAGAATTTCATGTCACATATTCTGCAAGTTAAAAATCTCCATTAACAAAGAATTCTTGATTATTTTTTTCCTTGGCCAAATAAGGTGACCTTTTTATAGATCATAAATGTTTTACTGGAGAAATACTGTGACTTCTTTCGAATGTATGTTGTCAGGGCCCTTTCAAAAGCCTCTATGACGATGCTAATCCATGACTACGAGGTCCACTCTCCTCTCCTTCTCTGCCTTCTTCCCTAGCTGAGAGCCACCGTCCCTTCTTTCCAGGCAAAACCTTGACGGGGTCTTGAGTAGACTCAGGTATAAAAGAGCGCTTGACATTTTGCTGTATTAAGGAACTAGGAGCGCTTTCCTTCCCCTTCCTGTGACACAGCTCTTACCCAGAGCCACGTCTTGCATTAGAGACCTCATGAAGGACATCCTCTCTGATAAAATAAAAATGTTGCATTTTAATTGTCTGAGACTGGCGACCTTCCACACTAGTGTGAGCTGTCAGCATTCTATCCTCTGGGCCACTGAGATTGCTCAAAGACAGAAAGGACCCAGGTAGAGTCAAAGAGACTCAATTCTCCCACCGAAACTGTGAGATTACAAAAGTCAGGCTTCTGTGGGGGTTGCTGAGGTGTGAACTTGGACCTTCCAGGAGCCAGGCCAGGAAGGAAGGCTGCCTGAGAAGGGGGCCGACAGAGGCGAAAGCTGTGCCAAGGGTGGGGAGAGGTGCTGCTTGGGTCCGGGTACTGGGTTTAGCCATGCCTGAAGCTCAACCCAGATCTGAACTTTTTAAAAGGTACAGGCTAGTAAATCTCCATGTCTTTACACCATTTGATTTTATTTCACTTGTAATCTAGAGTCCTGATTAATACTGAGACCAACCTAGAAAAGATCTGAGATGCCCTGAAAGATGCTAGTCTATAGTTTGAGGACTTCGGTGAAAAAGCCTCCTAGAGAATATCCTCTCTGATAAAGTAAAATGTTGCATTTTAGCTGGGGCTGAGGTCGATTTTCAGCTTACCGCTGTTCTCGCCGGTTTGGGTCAGGGTGTCCCAGATGAGCCCCCGATGCTGTGAAAACCCAGCAAAGGCTGCCTGTGAACATGCCTGAAATTCATGGCCTCTTTATCATTGTCTCCCATAAAAGACAAAGAAAAAAAGAAACATAGCATGCGTCATTGTTACTGTTTGTCAGAAAAAGAGAAATAATCGAAATTAAGATTTTTAACTTTTTAGAAACTTCAAATGAATGTTGCCTGATCCCAAGTTCCTTTTCTGTGTCCTCACTTTTTCTTCTCAGTAGCAGCCCAAAACATTAGCTCTAGTTTAACGTTTATTCCTTCTTAAATACTGGCTTTAATTTTTGGGTGGCCCCATTGTCTACTGAAGACATTTGAACGTGATACGTTCAAGGTTACCGATGACGTTTTAAATATTTTCTTAAAAGCTGTTTTGGTTTTGGCAAGATTCAGACTCCATAAACACGTTCTGTTATGCATTCTCTTTCTTACTGTTTACATATTTCTTAAAAAAAGAAAACACAGTGGTTTTCTTTCTGTCTTAGAGTTATGTTCATGCCCTCCGTTATTTGCCTCCTAGCTTGCTGTCACAACACCAAAATTCGTTTAAAAGGAGAGAATCATTCTTATCTGCTTCCCGAATGCCTCCCAAATAAGTACTTTCCATTGGTTGATATATCTACTATTAGTGTATAAAGTCGGCTTTTATCCAGAGGCACACAAATGAATCTTTGCAATACCTATCACAACGTGTGTATCTTAGGGGGAAAAAAAAAGACCTTCAAACATTCCTATCTTTCCAACCAGTGGTTTTCATAAGCCAAAGTCACAAGGACCTGGATTATATTGAGAGAGAGATAAGGCAGGGTCTTGGCAAAATCATTTTTTTCACGGAAGCTGGAACTTCGCTTAAAGTGAATAACAATGGCTCACTGCTTGATGTAACTGTGTATGTGTAACAATAGAAGAAGCTGTACAGCATTTACAGAACAGAACACACCTTTGTTTGTTTATTTTAATTATTTGTTGCCAGGGAAAATGTACAATTACCCCACAGTGAGGAGGCCTGAGATGCTCACACACAGGCTGACTCTCGCTCCTGGATGTTGGCGGGATGCATCTTGAGGACCCGCTGCCTGTGGCTGTGATAAAAGCAGGCACCTCCACGTGCAGTGCCCCGCCTCTGATTGCGATGTGGGCAGGGCAGCAGCTCCCGGGGGGCTAGTGGGCGAGAAGCCAGCAGGGTCAGTGCAGGGTGTCACCTGTGAGACAAGGCGGAGCTTTGTGATGCCAGGTCACTGCTTTGTCTCCATCCAGAGGTGGACTCATCAAGGAAAGCCAATCCCACCCTCCTTGAGAATCTTCTATATAAGTCCAGGTCGGGTCCTCTGAAGGCCAAGGCCAACCAGAAATGGGTCATCTATTGACCCAGAACACAAAGCAACTGACTTCTTCAGGCTGCCTTTTTGGGGAAAAGGGGGCTGGTGGATGGGGAGGTGTGGGGTTCCCATCCCTGCTCCCAGGGGCTGCCCCCCAAGGAACATTTTCCATGTCTCTATCCCTACACTTTCCTTTCTCCAGCTGGGAGTGGGGCTAGAGTCGCTCTTCCATCACAGAGGTCCTAGGAGGGCTGCACTGGCCAATAGGTATAGAGCCTTTCAAACTGGCACACAGTAGGGCTGCTAAGTCTGAGATGTTATCCTGTCGTAATCATTACAGTAATTATTGTAGCCAGAGGGGGAGATTCTGGTGCCTATTTGAGAAAGCCACCAACGTCCCCAAAGGGGAAATGTAGACAAAGCTCGGGTCTTAGCAGGACGTTTCTTTGTCCAACATCCAACATCAAGCAGCACTAACGTTTCCAAAATTTAAACAAGCAAACCTGGCTGAACGGTGGTGCCCTGTCAGCAGAACATCTGAACAGACCTGAGAGCCTTTCGTTTCTCATCTGGAGGTTGGAAGTCCTCTTTTTCCTGCCCACCTTTTTGTTTCTCTTTCTTGTTTTTCTCTAAATTGCACCGAAAAAAAAAAACACACAGTGTATAAAATGAAGGTTCTGAGTTTTCTGAGAAGCAGAGCAGCTGGACTAATGAAAAATGTGCCCTTAATTAAGCCGAGCCTCTGAATGAAATCTTGACGTTTTTTTCTGCGGTTACATTTGTTTCCCAGTTTCTAGCAGAGGCTGAGAAAGCAGCCTTGCAGTCCTGAAGTGTTTTGTCAGAACCCACCCTCTGACGACTCTTCCTCCGGTGGTTTGGGGTCAGGGAGGACGGTGAGGGGCTCTCTGAAGGATCGCTGGCCCCTCAGTGTCCTCCATGACTCTCAGGCTTGGCTCTGCCCACGCAGCCACCAGATGCCGGGCTTCCTGCTGCCTCCACATCTGGATGGGGTCAGTCCTCAGACCGAGGCCTGGTGTGTGGTGACTGGCTAGGGGCCCTCCCCTTCCAGATGGCCCTGAGGGAGGCGCCCCAGTTGCCCAGTAAGCAGAGCTGTTTATTTAGGCTTTCATATCTGGCAAGGTTTCAACAAAGCTACAAAAGACCCACTGTTCCCTTTCTCTGTAAGTGGTGCCACCGAATGCTCAGTCACTCAGGTCAGTGACCTACCACGTGTCACCCTGGGGTCCTCCCTCTTCTTCCAGCCGACCGACATCGAATGCACTAAACTCAAAATCCACCTTCAGTCTGTCCGCCCCTCCAGACCCCTGCTCTCGCCAGAGTTGGCGCCTCCCTCGTTGCTTGGGTCAGTGTAACAGCCCCTGACCGGGCCTCCGGCTGCCACTCCCCTCCCCGCCCTGAAATCTGCTTTCTGCATGCACCCAGAGGGACAGCGAGCTCTGTAAAATACACATGAGACCCTGAGTAAGTGTTTTAGTGGCTTCCCTCTGCACCTGGGAGAAAGTGGACCTCAGCTCCTCATCACATCCCACAAGGCCTGGCATGATTCCTGTAGGTTCCCCCAAATTGTGTCTGACCATTGTCCCCCTCACGCCCTCCATTCCAGCCACAGTGGCTCCCTGCTCTTCCTTCAATACCCCAAGTCTTCCAGCCTCAGGGCCTTTGCACGTACTGCTCGCCCTTCCCGGAATGCTTTTCCCCCAGCTCTCTCCAAGACTTGCTTCCATTCTCTTCTAAGGTGTCACCTGCACAGAGAACAACCCTGACCACCTGTCCAAAGGAGCCCTCTGCACCTCCATGTCATGTCTCCATGTCTTGTCACCATCTGAAGTTGATTTACTCATGTTGAGCCCTTTTATTGTCATTTGCACCCACAGGAATGGCAGCCACATGAAAGAAGGAAGCCTGCCTGCCTGCCTGCTTGCTGTTACATTTCTGCTCTAAGAACAGAGCCAGCTACAGAATAAGTTCTTGATTTGCATTTGTTGAGTAATTGAAAGGGCAAGAAAAATAGAATTGAATCTTAAGAATTCTAAAATATTTAAATCATAGAATGTTCCAGTCAGACGGAGCCCTCGGAAGCCATCTAGTCAAACCCATTCATTTTGCGAATGGTGAACCGAGCTTCAGGAGGAAAGTGATTTTCTCTACCTCTAAGGCTGAGGGGTCCTGCTCTGTTAGGAGAGGGACCCACCTGGCATGTCGTGTGTATTGGGTCATGTGTGGCTGTGGGGACTCCTTCTACCCTTGACACACTCCCTAGGAAAACAGTGACAAAAAGACACCAATATGTCAAGGGATAAATGACCAAAAGCCACAGAGTTCAGAGGAGACAGAGCTGATGGTCAGGTGGACAGTGGTATGGAAAGGCTTCTCCATGGATGAGGGGGTCTGATTGGCTTGAAGACAAGGTGAACCCCAAATTTGATGGTCAGCTCACGGGAAGGCCTTAGGCAAGAACAGGGTGAGGCAAATCCCTCCAGAATTTAATTCACAGACAGAAACGCTTACTGATGCCTGTCACAGCCAGAAGGCCTTTGAAAATGTAAGTCAGACCTTGTGCTCCCTGCCTCAAACCTTCTGCTAGCTTCTGTACCTGTTGCCTAAATCTGCCTTAACAAATGACCGCAATCTGGGTGGCTTAAAACAATGGTAATTTGTTTCTCCCGGCTCAGGAGTCCAGAGTCTGAAATCAAAGCCAACAGCAGGGTTGGCTCATGCTGGAGGCTCTGAGGAGCATCTGCTCCATGCGGCCCTTCCAGCTTCTGGTCGTTCCTGGCAGTCCTTGGATTCCTTGGCTTGTGGGTGCTTCATTTCCATTCTCCCTCTGTCTTCACATGGCCTTTGTACAAGTCCATGTATTTAGGGCCCGCACCTGATTCTAATCTTAGCTAATCATTCCTGCAAAGACCCTCTTTCCAAATGAAGTTACATTCTGAAGTTTTGGGGGACATGAAATTTTGGGGAGATGCCATTCAACCCAATACAGGTTCCGGTCTGAGCAGGGGAGTGCCACGCTCTGGGTTTATTTGAAATGGACTCTCAGGTGGGGTGTGGAGACAGACTGTGGGGCTGTGGGCAGAAGCAGCTGGGCCTGTGAGGAGGCCACCATGGGAGGGGGCAGGGAGGTACAGTGTAGGGTCACCTGTGCCAGGTTTGGGATGTATGTGTGAAGGTCAGGCTGATGGGTGGAACAGAGGAAGTAAGAGGAAAGCGAATCAAGGATGACTCTCAGGATTAGGCCTGAGCAGCTGGCAGAAGGGATGTGCTATGGAGACAGGTGTGGGAGGTCTGGCGGGGAGCGCTGGGGGGCATGAAGGGGCTGAGATGCAAAGAAACAAGGGAGGTGCTGAGACCATGGAGCAGGAGAAACCTGGAAAGGATTGGGGGGCCTGAGCTGATGCGCACCCCACCCCGCAGCCCCACTCTTCCTTCATGCGAGCTGCAAGGACGGCCACCCGTGTTGTCCCTGAGCAGGTGAAGCCAGCCAGACTCTGCACTTGTGTCTCCCTCTGAGGGACAAAGGTCAATGTCACAGCAGTCTGCTCTGATGCTGGCTTCCAGCCAAGACCCTTAATATTCAATGAGAAATCTGCTCTGATGAAATTTTCATTAAAGAAACATTATCCCGTTCACTCCCCTTGTTATTCTGCGGCTTTGAGTATCGGGCTAATTTGGGTTTGATTACCCCAATGATCTGAAGATCGGAGCATTATTAAAAATTTAGATGAGCAATGATACGTCTGGGCCACCCTGTCCTCTCTCAGCCAGAGCACAAGGAGCTGTGCTAATGATCACCACGGATTCGGGGCAGACATGGCAATTAGAGAAGTGTCCGCAGTTTGAGGGAACTTCGACCCCTCCGCCTTCCACGGAAACGGGCTGCTTGGCTTCCAGGGCACACGGTGTCGTCGATAAAATGCATCAGAAGGAAATTCCAGCCCGAGACCCAGTTTTAGGACTAACGAGCTGTGTACGTGCCCCAGCAGGTCCCCTCCCCTTTCTGTGCCCCAAATGTGCCCCCATCTGCAGAATAAAGTAAGGATGCTTAAAAATGGTGCCCGTGGGCTGAAATCAGCTTAGAGAGGGACTCTGTCCTGCAAACTGTTTTATTTGTTTAATGAACATGGTCCTGGACTCATGATCTCGGTTCTGTGCATTTCATGGCTATTTCCTGGCCTAATTCTCTCAGCCTCTCCACAAAGTAGATATTCTTTTTTCTTTCTTTCTTTTTTTTTTTTTTAATATTTGTTTTGGGGCGTTGGGGGATGGGAACAGCGCTGGAGAATTGGGGGAAGGGGAACAGACAAGTTTCTGTCATTTTGTTCTTCAGTCTAGTTGTGGAGGATGTCGCTTCACTGGCCCAAGTTGGCACCATCGTTGCGCTTTTCCCGGGCAAGGCAGATCAGTCGCCGGCTTCTGGACAGCCGCTCACTGCGGCTGCTGGCCGCTCACGCTGGCTGCCGGCCACACACGGTAGCCCATGACAACCCACTGCAGCAGGGGCTGCAGCCCACGCTGGCACCAGGGACTCAGGGCAGCTCAGCTCCAGGTTGAGCTGTTGTTCAGCATCTTAGCTGTAGAGGGCAGTGTCACTGGCCCTCACATGTGGGATCCGAACTGGGGCTCGCTGGCATCCCAAGCCAGCTCTTAACCACTCGGCTGGCCCAAGGTAGATATTCTTAGCATTCCCACTTTACAGATGGGGAAACTCTGACCAGCGGGGAACGAATGACTTACTGTGGGCCACTTGCTAGGCAGGATTCGAACCAGGTGGCCTGGCTCCAGAGCCCATGCTCTAAACGCTGTACCTCTGTGCCAAATTGCTGCTGTTACCACTATTATTTTTGGAAGCACAGCGTTTAAAAACTAATTAATGTCAGAATTTTCAAAGTATATGTTTTTATATGCAAAACATAGCTTATGTTAAAATATTTGAGCTCTGTTAATCCTCAGTTTACTTTTCTATTTTGCTACAAGCGTCTGGTACCAATGTGCCTTAGGATGGAACATTTTTTCCTGGTCCGCCTCAGGCCCACCAGCCCCAGAGTCTCCCTGTCACCAAGGCTGGGTGTCATGTGTCTTTGATTATTGAATTTGCCCTTCTCATGATGCTTGGACTGCTTCGTTCCTTGACTGCCTGGTACTGGTAAACATTTGGGTTTGTAACCTCTAACCTAGATACTTTCCCAGCCTTTGTCCATTGCTGGAATTCTGAAATTTTTGGTTTCATGAGGCACTAGCAATCAAGCAACGTGCTATTTCTCTAGTTAAGAGATAAAAAAATCTCTCCAACCGCAGCTTTGTAGGCATTTATATCTAGTTTAATATGATAATGTATTATCAATATATTAACAAAAAAATGAACAGATGAACAAATATGAACAAAATAAGGTGCATTTTTATCAGAGAAATGCAATTTACAAAAAGAATCAGGTGAATAGTCTGAAGCTGAAGAATAAAATCAGTAAAATAAAAAACACAAGAGCTTGGCATATTAACAATTTAGACAAAGAAGTAAGTAGGTTTGCTGAAAATATCCATACTAAAGTATGGAATAAAAACATTGAAAGCATGGAAAAGAGCATTAGAAAATATGTAATACTGTGCAAAGGTCTAAAATATGTGTAATTGAAATTCTAAGACTAGAGGAAAGAGAATATATTGCAGAAGCACTACATAAAGAGATATTAATTGAAGATTTTTCTTTTCTTTCTTTTTTCTTTAGCTGAGCCATTCTGCCACCTGTTGGCAGCTCAGCTCGGGCCGGGAATTGAACCACTATTGCTCAGAGCTCTCACACTCTTGAGTGAGCTCTTAACCACTGAGCCACTTGGCCAGCCCAAGGATTTTTCTAAAGCTGATGAAATACATCAACTTGCAGATTCTATAATGTATAATAACGTGTACCCGTCATTGCAGTGCCAGACGGAGTAGTTTCACTGCCTTAAAAGTCCTCTGAGCGTCCCCTATTCCTCCCCCCCCCCCAAACCTGCCAACCACTGATCTTTTGGTCTACAGTCGCCACAGTTTTATCTTTTCCAGAATGTTTCATAGCTGGATTCAAACAGGATGCAGCCTTTTCAGCTTGGCTTCTTTCACTTAGCAATATGCTTTTAAGGCTCCTCCATGTCTTTTCATGGCTCGATGATACTCCACTGTCAGGAGGTACCACAGTTTTTTTATCCATTTACCTACTGAAGGACACCTTGGTTGCTTGCCAGGTTGTGGCAATTATGAAAAAAACCTGCTATAAACATTTGTGTTCAGGATTTTGTATGGGCTTAAGTTTTCTACTTTTTTGGGTAAATATTAAGAGCACGTGGGCTGGATCACATGGCAAGAGTATGTTTAGTTTTGTAACTGCCAGACTGTCTTCCAAACTCCCTTTTGCCTTTTTCGGAACTTGAATTTCTAATTACCTTCTCTGGAGCCCCATAATGCTCAGAACAATTAACTTTAAAAGACCCAGCATTGGGAGCATCACTACAAATTCATAAAACTCCAGGAGGATGAGAACAACCCCAGAAGCCCCCAGAGTGAGCGCACTGACGTCAAATTCAGAACCAGAGCTCAGAACGCAACTCCAGAGCTGGGATGGGGCCGTGCCTTCTGACTTCATGGGGAATCGACTCCCAGTGTCAGGTGTGAGCCACAATCATGATACAGATCAAAGGACAAGGACGAAATAAAGAAATTCAGACCTGTAAGATCACAGCGTCATCTCCTCCATTCCCTTTCTCAGGGAGCTATGGGAGGAAGACAGGCCCCCC
>NW_017731404.1:25234-26205 GCF_001890085.2 Hipposideros armiger
AAAAAAAATCTATCTGTCTCAAGCTAGATTTCCTTGTCTTTCTTTCTTATTTTTTGCTGAGACGTTTATGGTTGGTTGCATCCACCATATGCCTACTCAACCTTTCTATACCCTCTATTTATTTCTTCCACAAACGCTGACTGATGGCTCTATCTTCCAGGCCCTGGTTGTGACACCAGCCACCTGGTGACAGAGGGCACAGACCCTGTCCTTGAGAATACACAGCTGGGAAAGAGATATTGAAGAGATGACTACATACAGGGCAAGGACAATGAAGGTCACAGAGAAAGAACGGACAGCTGTGGGATCACAGGTCTGAGTGACCGGCGGCTCCTCTTCCCAGGACATCTTTGTCTCAGAGCTCCCTCCTTAGAGTACCTCTGTCCAGAAGCCCCTGAGCCACTGCCATCCTTCATTCCCCGCTCTCTGTCCCTCCTCAACTCTAATCTGGCAGCATAGCCTATGGGCTCCACCTTCAGAACAGACCCAGCATTGGTCTGCTTGTCAACACTGCCACCTCCACCGCCATGGCCCTGACCACCACTGCCTCCGGTGGGTTCTTACAGGTGCCTCCTCATGGGTCTCCTGTTTCTCTCTGGCTGCCGACAGACTGTCTACTCCCCACAGAGTCCTCAGAGGGGCCTGCCAACAGGTGAGTCGTACTCTGTCGCTCCTCAGCTCAAGGCAGCCCATGACTTTTCATCTCTTTCAGAATAAAAGCCAAAGGCATTACAAGAAGTTATGGATTGAATGTTTATGTCCCCCCAAATTCATTATGTTGAACCCCTACCTCTGAACATGATGGTATTAGGAGGGGAGGGGCTTTGGGGAGATGATTGAAATCAGATGAGATCATGAGCTTGAAGCCCTCATCATGGGATTTGTGTCCCGGTAAGAGTCACGAGAAGCTTGCTTCTCTTCTCTGCTCTCCATCATGCAAGGTTACAACAAAAAGATGGAAGCCTGCAACC
>NW_017731404.1:28005-29171 GCF_001890085.2 Hipposideros armiger
TTTTTTTTTGTGGGGGGCAGGAGGTTAATTTTAATTTTATAGGCAATATAAAAATATACTCTTATTAAAATTGAAATGGTTTGGAAGTGTATAGGGTTAAAACATTCCCTTCTTCCACAATTCCACTCCCCTTCTCATACTAACCACTATCATTATTTCAACATGAATTCTTCTAGACTACTTTCTATGCACATACCTCTAAAATATGGGTGTGAAAATGCACATATGTGTGCAATATGCATACATAAAAATTATTTTTTCACGCAGTAGATGTTTTGGATAGAATTCTTTGTAAGTACACATTGGCTTACCTTATTCCTTTACATGATGGCATTGTAGTAAATAGTGTATGTAGTATGTAGTATATAGTATATGGATGGGTCATATTAGATTTAACCATTGTGTCGTAGATATGTGGATATTTTCCATTTATTTGTGTATTCAATTATTGGGTTGTTGGAAAAGTCATGATGCATTTTTGCAACGAAAACCATAGAAAAAAATATGTCATGACTTTTCTGACAACCCAATATTTATTCATTCATTCATTTACCTTTGCTGCTACAAATATTACAGAAGGGAATATCTTTGGGCATGTATCTTTAAATTTCTAATGGCATTCTTTGCTATGCAGAAAATTTAAAGTTTGATGTAGTAAATTGCAACAGAAACTCAACCCTAGCTGTTTTAAGCAAAGGTAAAATGTATTGATTCATATACCTGAGACACTTGGAGATAAGGCTTTAGGTATTGATGGATTCAGGGGCTCAAACCATGTCATCAGGATTCTGTTTATTTCAGCTGTGTTCATGACAGTGTCATTCTTGAGCTCTCTGGCATGGTAAGATGGCTCCCGAAGCACCTATATTTTTAGTCCACTTAAAATAATCTGACTGGAATAAGAAAACCTCAATTTAGAGAGGAACTTAAATACCAGTTCCCTCCCCTCCACCCTCACCCCACTTCACACACATAACAAGACTAAAGGGAGTTAGTTCTGAGAGTGATCCAGTGAGTCAAAATCTAAGGTCTGGGTGCATTTCTCTGTAATTCTGTTGGTCTTTCTAGTTTAGTCCCCCAAAGGCTGCTGAATCTCTACGCATGTCGTGTTCACAAGCAGCATCCAGTGAAAGTAGGAAAGAAAACCTCTGGTCAAGCCCATCTCA
>NW_017731404.1:31522-39830 GCF_001890085.2 Hipposideros armiger
AACTTAGTCATCCCTGCAAAGTCCCCTTTGCCCTGTAAGATAGTTTATTCACAAGCTCTGAGGTTAGGATGGTGGACAGCTTTGGGGGCCGTTATTCAGATGACCACAGGAGAACTTGCATCAGTTAGGACTGACAAGGTGCTGCTGCAGGGACCAACACCCCCCAAACCCCAGGGGCTTAAACAGGCAGCAAGGCTTCTTTTACAAACTGGGGAGGGGTCAGCTAGGAGCCTTGCCAAGGGCCACACAGCTGGAGAGTGGGCAGCTGGACTTCCACCCGAATCTTTGACCCGGTTCCACAGCCATGACTGTCTGCAAACACGAGTCCTTTCCACTCCCCCCATGTTGCTCCATCACTCTAAAAAAATAAGTAAATGACAGAGTCGGGCTGAGCTAGTTGGTCGCCCTCTGCTCTATTTATTTTCCAGCATTTGTTTCATAAGCCGTTGGACGTCCACGCTAATTTTCCTCATTGCTGTTATCCTTGCCTCCCAATTATGCAAAGTGTTCCGCCACAGCAGCCCCTGATTACACGGCCTGTCTTTGGCTGACATTTGGTGCTGTGGATCTTGGCCTTGACCGACCAAGGCTGTGAGTTCTCACGTTGGCCTCGTTTTCTCCAAAGTGCAAATGACTCCACGACCAGGCGGGTGTCTGGGGACCCAGGAGCTCCAGTGACTGCTGAGCAGGCAAAGAAACACTTATTAAAAAATAAAGTCAGGGGTGATGAAGGTGTGTTTACTTGGTTTCTTCAAAAAACATGAAGATTGGGATGTACTAAAATAAAAAGATATCATGGAACCCTGTGTTTTTTCTTTTTCTTTTTATGAGCATTAAAGTTCATGTGGCCCATTTCACTTGGCATTGGGGCTTCCATGACTGCTCTCTTTTGCTTGGTTTCCCAATTAAACCTGAATTCATTCATTCATTCATTCATTCATTCATTCATGGCCTAGTTATTGAGTGTCTGTTATATGCCAGGCGCTGTTCCGGGTTTGATGTTTAAAGCAAAGGATCGATGAAGGTCCTGACACTATGGAGCTCACCTTCTGGTCAGAAATAATCAATAAAAAGATAAAATGTATCTAGAATGAATCAGGAGGTGGTGCTAAGAAAGAAAGTGAGGAAGGGAATGGTGGGGTTGGGGTTCCTTAGAGGATGTTGACATAGAGCAGAGACCTGAAGGTGGAGAGGTATAGAGACAGTCTATTATTATCTGGGGGAGAGTATGTATTTCAAGCAGAAGGAATAGCAAGTGCAAAGGCCCTGAGGCAGGAACACATCTGGCTTTTTTGAGCAGCAGAGAGTGTGGCCAGTGTGACACAGGAGAGTGAAGAAGGGAGACCAGTAGACAGAACAGGACAGAGGAGTGAGGAGACCAGGCCACATTGGGCCTTGTAGGCTATTGTGAGGGTATGCCTTTTATCTGAGTGAGGTGGGAAGACTTTTGGGAAGATTTTGAGCAGAGAAGAGTGTATAACTTTTCTATTATGGTATAACGAATGACTGCCGACTGAGCGATGTAGCACAAATTCATTATCTCACAGTTTCTGTAGGCTGGGAGACAAGCATGTTTAAGCTGGGCCCTCTGCTCAGGGTCTCACAGGCTGAAATGAAGAAGCAGGCTGGCTATGCGCTCATCTGGAGGTTGAACTGGGAAAAGACTTGCTTTTAAACTCCCTCGGGTTGTTGACAGCATTAATGTTCTTGTGGCTGAATGACTGAGGTCCCTGTTTTCTTGTTAGCTGTTGACTGAACACCACTCTCAGCTGTCACAGGGTCCCCTGCGTTGCTCCTTCAGGGGGACCCAAGACCCTTAAAGGGCTCCCCTGATTAGGTAAGGGCCACCCAGATGCTCTCCCTTTTGATTCACTCAAAGTCAACTATTAGCCACCTAGTCACCAGGGTGATATCCCATCATATTTCCAGGTTTTGTCCATACCCTAGGGGAAGGGATTAAAGACCAGGGGAGCAGGAATCTTGGGGCCATCTTAGAATTCTACCTGAGACAGAGTGAGTGATTTGGCTTCTAGTTAAATGGATCACTCTGATCATTGTGTTAAGAAGAGATTGGGGGAAGGGACAGGGCAGGGGGCAAGTAAGTGCAGATGGCTTTGACCAAGGTGGTAGCAATGGGAGTGACAGAAGTGATTGAAGCCTGGTTGACTTGGTGGTAAACGGATTGGATGTTATTGTAAGATGGGTTGAATAAGAAAAATAAAACCTTGACACAGGTCTCCTGGATGGCACTAAACTGGTTAGTCTGAGCAACTTGGATTTTGAGCCATGAGAGCTTATTAGGTTTATCAAGAAGTGTACCCATTTCCAAAGAACTCTTTCACGTCTGTGGAATTAGAGGAAGACTCAGTGTCCCACTTTGAGGTTTCTCTATAGAAATAACAATACGTGATGTAAGCAGATGAAATGTATTGTCCCATTAGGATCTCAAATTGCCATTTTCATCTTTTAAGAACACTACAGAAAAGAAAATGAGACTTCCTTCAACTCTATCAGTATGCTTTTCCCCCCCGCTGTTGGTTCCTGAAAAAAAGTTGCAGCACAAGAGAATCAACGACAATAATTCGTGGCAGAGTTACAAATAGGCCAGGCATTGGCTCGCTTTACTGGTTTTGACTTGAATTAGATATAAGACAGATGAGTCGAATCAGGCTGTTATGCAGCAGAAAGAATTGTAGTGTCACATGGAGCAATAAAGGTGCAAAAATTGAGCAGAAACATATGTTCTGCAGATATTAGCTGTTAGGTACGCGCCTCTCTCTCTTGTTGATGTTATCGGCATGAAATCCAATATTATCCCAGGGAAAGGAAACAAGGCCACTTAACTGTTGGATGACAAGCTGTCTTACACTTCATCAAATTCGCTCGTTAACTTGACACATGGCTTGTACCACTCAGGAAGACAAGAGAAATTATATCTCTGCTTTTCCTCAGGGCGTGTTGTGGAAGAGACGCCAGCTTGGTGTGCTGACCACAGGATGTGCGGCCATTCAAAGCAGGCAGGGCATTGGCACAATGTTCTGTGTTTTTCCAAATACAAAAGACAAACTAATAAAGCCAACACCACCCTGATGGACATCGGTGCCCAGGGCCCACCCCCTTCCCCCACTCCCCGCCATGATCACCAGATGTTCCCTGGCCAAAAAATGGTGTCTCGGCTACCTGATGTCTTTCTCCTCTTTGCAAAATAACATGTCTGTTTTCATTTAGGAATAAAAGTTTTTGAGAATGCACCCCAGTCATCCACTCCACATCAAGAACAGGTCTTATCAAGAGTGGATATTGACTTCTCTGTCTTGGAAGCCTTCAGTGAGAAGGGGGAGGAGGGGGCCGAACCTTCCCTTTGTTCCATCCCTGTTGTCTTTTTTTGACTTAAAAAAGAGGGGTTTCCATGTCTAAGGCTCCTGGACTAAAGTTCTAGTGGTAGAGGGACAGAGCATGGCTCAAATATTAAACCACAGATGCCGGCCATTTTTATCTGAAGTGCTGGAATGTTCCGGTAAATGCCAGAGGAAAAAGGAGGTCAGGTCTGTTGTGCTGAGCCATTCGTCATCACCAGGTTTTACTGAACAAAAGCAAACTCCGAAAATGTGATCACAGTTCAAAGGGGCAGCTGAGTGGGTGGGCTTCACCTGTGGTCCCCCATCAGCATTTTGTGCAGCAACAGTGGTTTTAGGTATTTATGTCTCTAGATTTCTAGACAGTGAGCACCTCGAGGAAAGAACCCGTGCCTTATTCATTCTGGAATCCTCTATACCCAGCATGGTGCCCGGCACCTAAGACACTCAGCTTAGGGGGAGCATGTGTCCTGGTTTGAGTGGGGAAGTCCCAGTGTAGGCCTGTTTGCCTACCAATGTCATCTATCACCAAGCCTCAGAACTGCTTTCTAGCTAGTTTAATCTGAAGAAATGTGTTGCAAGGATATGGAGTGACTTTATCAAGAGGTAATTTCCCATGTGATGGAAAAATCAGTCACAAGTAGGGAGTGCCTTAAGTCCAGTTTGCCCAGGGTGGTACTTGATTAAGCCTGCTGTTCTGGCTTAATTGTGATAGGGTCACACTTGTGTCCTGGGTTGGCCTGTAAGTTATATGGTCATCTTAGACATGAGCCAAGCACAGCTAAATTCAGACATGAGATTCAGTGGTCATCAGGACATAGAGGTGTTGGCTTAACTCTCCAGGGACCAGACAGGGGTCAAATGGCCCCTGGGGCTATTTTATTGAGTTTTTCAAACAATGTACCTTACACAAAAGCCGATGAACACTGATTGGATCAACTTAGGTCACGTGATCACCTGGTAATGAATTCCTGTTGCCAGGACAACACCAGTGCGGTTGAATTTAACCTGGATTAAAGGTCCCACCTCCTGAGCCTGGGATGCCTTTCCCTGAACACTATATTGACTGGGTATCGATTTGGAGGGTAGAGTTTTCTAAATGAAAATTAAGTTGTTGCTATAAACTGCCCCCACCAGACTATGTACCCTTTTGAAATGGGGATTTTTGTTCATGTTGTGCATTGCTATATTTTGAACATATAGAACAGTGCCTGCTCATAGCAGAAGCTCCTTGACTATCTGCTGAATGAATAAATACTGAGAAGACATATCGCAAGTTTCCTTGGAGCAGCCTCCTGTATAAAATATGAACATTTCATTGCTGCAAATGCTCCACGAAGCAGCCTCACAATAAAGGGGAGTGGAGCAATCTTCTTCAAGAGAGTCATCCTTTGGTGTAGGAAGAACATATTTGAAATCACTGACCTCTGTGGGTCTCTCACATACTGATGGTATGAACACTTCCAATATCTCAGGTGCTGGACTGGGTTGGGTCATGTTTACAGGAATTCTGATGCTTTCTCACTAGATGATGTTCCTTTCCCCAGTGATATGGGGTCCTGGGCATCAGAGGAAGTGGATCTCCCAACAAGCCTCCACAGGGCCAAGTCAGTTCCCAGATGGATTCCTCCTTCCTGTGTGAAATGCACACAGTAGGATTTTTTCAATTGTGCTGATGTTGACGAGCTTGGATCTATTGCAAACCCACCTACCTGTCATTCTTGGCATGTTCCATGGGCAGCTATATCCATCAGCCAGGGTCCTTCGTTTGCAAGCAACAGAAGATGGCTTTGGTCAGCTTATCAAAACAGGAATCCATGGAATGATGTGAGGTGACTCTGGGGACAAAAGGAAGGGCTGGGGGACCAGGCTCTGGAAGGACAGGACTGGGGTCAGCTCTGGGGTTCAGGGAGCAGGAACTCCTGGACGATCTCTTCAGGGCTTATGTTTTGGGGTGGTGACCCAATCATTCTTGTTCCTTGTGTCACTCATCTCAAGATAAAATTTCCCAGACGACAAGTCTGAGTTTGAACCTCATATCCACCCTCTGGCCAGGGCACCTTGATTGTGTGCTCCATCAGGATGGCAACAAAGTGGGCAAATTGAGGTCCTGGCGCAGAAGAGTGGGGGAATGGGTGCTGGCCAGCCTACAGCCCCAGAAGCTCACCCCAGCCAATGTCCATGTTACCCATGGGGTCCTTATAGCCTAGGATGTACCTGACACTTAGTAGGTCTTCAAGAAATGTTGAACTTGCCCAACTTACTTCTACCCCTGTTCCCCACACTTGAGGCACAATTACTTCCTCCGTCCCCTTCATCCCACAGCACTTGGCTGTTACTTCTATCTATCCAATTCACATACCTTGTTAAAGTGGATTTGCATGTTTTTTCTTCTTCAAGTTGGAATTGTGTCTGCTTTACTTGTTCCCTCAGTGTCCACCTGAGTGCTTGATAGAGAATGGAAGGCCAATAAATAGATGAACAGATGAATGATTGGCTACATGTGTTCAAGGGGGGGAAACCCCACCAAACCAACACATTTATCTATGAAGTATGGGAGAAAACTTCACACATTAAAAAATATTTAAAACTTGGAAATAAGGCATAAAGATGATTGTGAGACCTTTATTGTCAGGGTAGAGGACAGGGTAACAAGCTCACGTGAAGAACATGTGACTGACTCTCTAAGGAAACGCAGCTTTGACTTCCTATGACTATTGTGTTAGGGTCTAGACATTTTACGACTCTGGAAAGTTAGAGGTTAACATATAGAAAAATTGTAAAGTATGACATTTTTCTTTTCTGATGGTTCTGAAGATAATCCAATAGTTATAGTTTTATTGCCCAGGGAAATATTGAAGTGGTTGTATCTAACTTAGCAATTGCATTGTAACATTCCTTCTTTTTCATTGAATATATAGAATCGTTCTCACACCTTATTTTGAATCAGCTTGGCCATTCTATTAGTTCTATCATTGGTTAGTTAAATAGATTTGAAAAATGCCCACCATCTAGCCCATAAGAACTTTTTTTTTTTAAAGATTTTATTGGGGAGTTGGGGGGAGGGTAACAGCATTGGGGAATCAGGGAAGGGGAACAGACAGGTAGACAAATTGCTGTTTTGTTCTTCAGTCTAGTTGTAGAGGACATTGCTTCACTGGCCCATGTTGGTATGATCATTGTGCTCTTCCCGGGTGAGGCAATCAGTCGCCGGTCATTGGTCTGCCGCTCACAGCGGCTCCGGGTAGCTCACACCGGCTACCAGCCACTCACACTGGCTGCCAGCCACTCACGTAGCTCAGCTCACAGCAGCCCACTGCAGCCCTGCTGCAGCCTACGCCGTCACCGGCGACTCACAGCAGCCCAGCTCCAGGTTGAGCTGTTGTTCATCATCTTAGCTGTAGAGCGTCACTGGCCATCAATGTGGGATCCGAACTGCAGCCCTGCTGCTCAGAGCTGGTGCTCCCAAGCGAGCTCTTAACCAACTGAGCCACTCGGCCTGCCCAAGAACTGTTTTTAACATTTTGAGAATCACACACACACACACACACACACACACACACACACACACACACACACCCCTGGGAAACCAGAATCTTCCTCTTCTAAAACTGAATGGTATTCATTACATTAAAATAGCAAGTTTCTGCCAAAAACACCTTTTCCTGGAAGAACATCTGGAATTTATGTTGGAACTTTGCTCTACCAAGCATTAGCTCCCTTCTCCCGTGTTTTCCACCAGGGAGTTGGGAATTCAACACTACATTTTTCATGTCCCTTTGCCAACTTAAAAAGTAATGTAACTGTGGTCAAGAACAGAGCTAGACAGCTATGCTCGGAGAATAACTGGGGAGGGGATGTTTGTCATGGCCCGTGGGAATCTTCCAAAAACCCTTGTACATCCAGGACCATTTCTCCCCTAATGTGTCTACGCATCCTCAAAGGAGAAACCAGAAACCCGCCTCCTCTGTCTCCCCTGAAGCTGGAGAGCAGATTCGTGGCATGGATTCCACAGATCAGATGGAGACAAAGGGACATCAGCTCAGAAGAGAGAGATGAATGAGTGGTGGCAGCATGCCGCGTGCGTTCTGGGGAGGGTACCAAAGAGCTACGGGGCTTTCAGATGCTACCGGAGAGATGAAGGGCTGTCACCTTGTACCCTGCGGTCAGGGTCAGTGGTGTGAGCTGCAGGGTCTGTGCCCAGTGCCAGTAGCAATGAGTCTGCCTTGTTTCTGATTATCATCTCCATATCTGATTCTCTGGTCTTGTGGAGATTCTGGAAACCACTAAATAAATTCCTTTTTGGCCTAAATAAGTAAAGGGGTTCAGAATATGCCACACGGAAGTATGTCACTTTGTCATATTGATTATTTTGAGCTGAAGTCGTTTGAGAAACTGCAGATGCAGGAAGCGCTCTCTGACCTCCCCTTTCTACCTAAAAGTGGGTCGTAAAATTTCCCGTGAGGAAGGTGCCTTCCCTGGACCAGGAAGAGTAGCACATTCTTATCACGAGCCTGGGAGTCGATGCCAAAATAGATCTGTACAAATAAACCTATTAAAAGAGCCCTTATCTTCCATGAGTTGCCCCATATATTTCCTAGTCACTGTCCCACAATTTATTGCTTTTAGCCCAAGACACTTTTTTTCTTGTCACATCCCTATAATTTATCGTTCTTTGTTTTAGAAGGTATATAAGCTTTCGGACCTAAAGGTGTCTTTTGGTCTTAATTTCCTTTTGAGGACTCTCATGTGCATGTAAAAAAATAACAAGATGTGTGTGCTTTTCTCCTGTGAATCAGTTTTATGTCAGCTTAATTCTCAGGCCAAGCCATTGAATCTCAGAGGGTAGAAGGAAGTTGTCCCTCCCTTACACCAGATCGAGTGGATTCTGCAGTTTGCCTTCAGACCCAAACTGATCCAAACTGTGAATAATTGGGGAGCAGGGACCTCAG
>NW_017731404.1:45120-59810 GCF_001890085.2 Hipposideros armiger
CTAGGGGAGTTTTGGGTTGTCCCAATAACGGATGGCCAATGTCGTTTCTCATGTGTTGTGTGTGGGATCAGGGATGCTAATGTATGACCTGCAATGGGTGACAAAAACCCTCACAACAAACAGTTGTCCTACCCAAGTACCCAATGGCCGCCATGAAGAAACACCGGACTAAGTGGCTTTAGCAGCCTTTCAGAGGCAGGAGATAAGAGTCACCTACCCAGTGGCCAGTCTCAGCCCCTGTTTCCCTGTCAGAGGGAGCATAGCCTTCCTCCAACTATAGAGCATGAATATGCCAGGGACATCTTGCCCACTTCCTCTGTCCCCATCCCACCTGGTAGGAAGCCCAAACTGAAGGAATCTCTGATGGTGGCATTCCAGGCCTGGGGAAAGATAGTGGGCTGAAGGGAAGTCTCAGCACCCCCATCAGCCTCAGTGAGGAGGATTCAGGTTCTGCCCCTCCAGGCTGGAAGACGAAGACAGGGCAGGGGCACCGGGTCCCCAGCTGCATCTCTCTGTGCACATCACAGCCCCCAAGTTCTCCTGCAGACACTGGAGTCTACGCAATCCCAGCACCATCAGACCTGACAACTGATCTGGTTCTGTGCAGCTGGTCGATGTCCAGGTCCCCGTGGGAAGAGCCTTGCCTGCAGCTCATCCTGAATCCTGACTGATGATCAATAGATAAATTATGATGTGGCAAATTATTGCAGGAAGGAGGCCATCCTCCATCCCCAACTACACAGCCAATGTATCCAACGTGATCCTGAAGGCAGAGCGGAGACTAGCCGGCTGCTAAGTGGAATGAGCAAGTGTTCACATTCCTGAGGTTCTCTAAGGAAGACGTGCAGACTCCCCGAGACAGAAATCATTTCAGGGCAAAGCAGACGATGCCCTGGGCTTGGGTTGTACACTTGCAGCTTGATTTTTTTTTAAAGGAGCATTTGCTACATGCAGAAAAGAGTTAGGTAACAAGCACCTTGGTATGCACCACTTTCATCAGAAATTCAACTTTCCACATGCATTTGACCTTCCTGTGTACCCCTTTCTCATCTGTTTCCCTCCCTCTCCCCAAGAAGTAATCATCCTCCTAACTCTGTTTTCTTACCATGCTCATGCATATTTTACTTTTCATGAACTTGTTTATACTCCCAAATAGCGTTATCTATTGCTTGGCATGTTGTATAGTGATGGTATTTTACGTATCCTTCTATAACTTGCTTAGTTTTATTGAATAGATGCCTCTGAGTTTGATTTCTTGTTGATATCTACTTTTCTCATTTATTTACACCTCTGTAACCATGCCATGGCCTCCAGCCAATGGATATTCAAGTCAACTGCGCGTGTTTCACTGTCACAAAGCTACAATGACCATTTTGGGTTCACGGGTCCCTGGGCATTTGTCCAAGGCTGTCTCTCAGGTATTTACCTGGGAGAGGGTTTGTTTTTCTAGATTATGTCGGGACAAATCATGGGAAGAGGTAAAAATAAGTGGGGACCTGGAGCACAGGAAGGAAATTGTGTTTGAACTCTTGGGTGTTTGGCAGGCCAGCTAGCAGGCCTCCTCCTCTTTTGGTAAAGCACCTGGATTTTTCTTTTGGAGAATTATTCTTCCTCATACGGTGCATCCTTGGTGGGACAATTTGATCAAAATGGCTTCCTGTCCCCACCCTGGCCAGGGTGAGCATGTGATCCTAGCTGGGCCAGTCACTCTCTCTCCAGGGAATTTGATTCTGAGGATGAACAAGTACAGCCTGGGAATGACTGGAACCCATCGTGGTGCTCTGAAACAGTTTTCTTTGTTTTCTCTTTGTGGAACCTCAGAGACAACTCAGTTTTTGCCTTTCTTGAGGCTGGTTCTTCAGCCATGCCTTCCTTTTTTGAGCTACCTCATATTCCTCCAGGAACTCCTTTTTTGCTTAAGTTGGCTGGACCCAGCGTCTGTGGCATGCAACCAAAGATCCATGACTGATACAGCCACCCAGGGCATCTGCCAAGGATGGCAGATTGGTGGGTTTTCAGTGAACCCAAAACAGGCAGACACCCTTCCTGTTCTCTCTCTCAATGTGTTCACACACCCCTGCCTCAGACCACCCTACCCTGGAGAGGAGTTGGGGCATGACTCCTTTGTGAGGTAGCCATTCCCAAAGTAAGAAAATCCATTCTTGGGCATTGACATTTATCTAGCACCGCTGTTGAACTGGGCACTGTGTTGACACAGAAGACACATTCTTCACCCTTGGAGAGGCCCCAGTAAAAGCTTGAATTGAATTCTCACGAGGGACCACAGTTCATCATTTTACACAGGAAAGAAATGTCCATCTAGTTCACTCTTTCACTTCCTTCCTCTGCAGAAGTCCTGTAGGAGACCTGGTTTTTACTGGAGGATTTTTCTGTGCTTTGGCCTGCCGCGGGGACTGGGAAGAAAGAATAGTCCCTTCTTTTAAGGAGGAGGAGATATTTCATAAACACGTAGCTTGACCTCGCTAACACATGAACTCACTAGCAGTGAGTGGTGAGCTCATACGTCCAATGAATCAAGAGACCCTATAAACAAGGTCAGTGATTTCAAATTCATTTTCCAAACACAAACACATGAGTCTGAAAGACACAGATGACACTCTGCAAGAGGTCACTGTGCATTTTGATTGCTCCTAAGTATAAGAAAAAAACCAAAACTCTTCTCACATAGAGCCTGGGCGTTGTGAACCCTAGTTCTTAATCCCCTGCATCTCTATCACTTCATTTTGGAAACAGAGCACTCTCACGGCATCATTTCATTTGGAAAATCTTNAAATAAAATAAAATCAGTTTTGGTGTTTTACAATTTACCTACCTTCTCACATTTCTTTATAGCTCATTCCTTGAGGGAACAAAAACAAGTGATTTTCTTTTGATTTCTGTAGTTGTGGTAGGGACAGGTTGACCAGCCTCCCGTGAAAAACATATTTTCTCTCTGTTTTCTCCTCCCACTACTTAATAGATTTAAGATGAAATATAGTCTCAAAATGGATGACAGCAATTATGTAGCTCAAATAATCCCCAAATGGCACCAAGCACCCAAGTCCCACTGGTTCATGCCTACCTGTCACTAGACTATTTCTAAATTCAGAAATCCTTTGACAAAACCATTAAACTGTCCATCCCTGATGTCAGCACTTTAAAACACTTCTTTCCCTTTCACCAGATTGGATATTGGAGCAGCAGTTCCTGATTTGCTGAAGTCAGCAGCTATCTCATCTGTAACACTTCTGATTTTTTTTTTTTGCCTGGAGGAACTTCAGAACCAATAAGAATTTGACTGTAAGTTTAGAGAAAGTTATGGGCTCTTAATGTGTCCATTTATAGGATATTGTGGTGAAAAATATTGAATATGTTAATTGGGATGGACAAGGATGGACTTGCAGTAACAAGAAGGACCAAAAATCTCTGTGACTTAACACCACAAGAGTTTTCTCACTCTCACTTTATGTCTGATGTGGGTGATTTGGGGAGGGGCTCTGTTTATCATAGTCAATCAGTGATCCAGTCTGATGGAGGCTGCACCATCTCAACATTGACCTCTGTGGCCGGAAACAGGAGTGTAACAAATCATATTCCAGCTCTTAAGTGCTTCTGTTTGGACAAAGCGTCTGCTACTTTCTCTTGGATTTTATTGGCCAAGAGTGGTCACATGTCCATACCTGACTATGAGGGATGGGAAAGTCTAGTTCTCCTGTGGGCCTGGAAGAAGTGGGGAGCTAAGGATAATGGTGAGTTCTAGCGACATCTATCAAAAGGACCATGGTGTGTGGAGAAGAAAAAATTTACTTAAGAAACAACTTCACTCGTGTGATGGTTTTCTCTGTGACACTTTGGATCTCAGCAAATTATTGGGTTACTGAGTGGATGGATTAAAGAGAAGTATTATCTGAGGTTGGGCATTTTTTCTGTACTCAGATCTCTATAATCTTACTTTTGTCTGCATAAAGGCATTAGCATACATTATCTGGGCGCTGAGCCAAGACGAGTCATTCTGTCTGTTTCCTCGTCTCCATGGTGCCCTGGTCTTTGCCAGAACCAGCTATCCCAGTCAGGAACTGCTCCAGGAATCCTGAATCCCCCAAACCTGGTGTCTGGTCACCCCTCCTGCTCGCTTGATGGGGCCCACCCTCAGAGAGCGCCACCGGTAGGGCCAGGCGCCAGGGACAATGCCACTTGGAATCTGATAAGCAACACTTGGTACCGTGCCCAGATCAACTTTTCATCACCTTGGAAATGAGAAGGGCTTGTGACTTTTCAATCTGCACTGCAACCCTCAGGGGTGCCTTTGTTATTACTGGGTGGGATTATTGTAATGCTCTGCTGGACGGAACCCACCCCCACCTCAGGCTATGTGAAGATTAGAGAGGGTGAAAAAGCCAAATGAAAATGTCAGCTTTCTATTGGGGATTAGGAGGCACTCAACTCTAGCCAAATTTTATTTTTCTAAAGGAAGGNTATGACCTAGTCACCTCCCAAAGGCCCTACCTCCTAACACTGTCACCTTGGTGATTAGGATTCCAACGCATAAATGGTGGTGGTGGGGTGGGGGACACAAACATTCAGTTCATAGTACACCTCTCACAGCAACTCTTCCTGCTAGGTTGGCACCAGAATTGGAATCTTTCCATTATACAGATGAGGTACAGCAGAAACTGAGACCCAGGCAGGTGAACTCACTGGTGACCTACCTGGGTCTCCTTTTGGATGAAGGCTGCCTCTCTCCAAAGCTCACACTCTCAGCATCACCCACCACCCCAGGCCAAATGTCATGGCCTTCTTACAGATGTCCTTGATCCTCCCAGGCTGAGTTCAGGATTCCCTCAGGGGGGGTTCCCTTGCTGGGAGGGTGGAGGTCCCTTGGGGGCCTCCCTCAGGCTCTCTCATTCCTGTCTTAGGGCACTGGTCATGTGGCGCTGTGATTGTATTTGCACCTTTATCTCCCCAATATGCTGTCAGTCCCTGGCTTTGTATCCCTAGGGACTGGCACGTGCTGGGATACCCCACTTCCCCCCGCCCTCCATCTATGTGTGAATGAATGACTGGATGGGTGGACTGCCCGACTTCAGTCATTTCTGTGAGTGTCTCAGGCACTTCCTGAGTCCTAGACTTGTGCCTATTTACGTGTGCTGCTGAGAGAGACAGGCGGGGAGAGAACCACAGAGATGGGAGAGGCAGGGAGGCACAGGGGAGCCCCAAAAGATGAGAAAAAGGAAAGAAGGAGGGTGGAAGAGGAGCCTTCAGTGCAATTTGAGTCCCCAGGACAGGGGCACCCACAGAAAGCTTCCTCTGCACCCCCTGGCTTCTCTCCCCTCACCTACTCTGTTCCAGCCACACCCGCACCCTTGTCAATCATTGGACATGAAAAGTCCATTTCCGCCTCAGGGCCTTCATACCCATCGAGCCCACACAGCAATCTCCATGGGGCCAGTGCCCCCGTGGCCAATTTTAATGACAAAAATAACTAATTAAAACCCTAACACTTGTTTACTCTGAATGCATTACGGTGGTAGTTATCAAATCAGAACTGTATTGCCCCTTAAATTACCTTGAAAACAAAATCAATAGTTTATTTAACCACAGTCGAGGAAAGAAAACGTAGGGGGAAAAAAATGGCCTGGAGGAATCTGTGTTAGAAGTTCTCCTTGGAAGGGACACGTGTGTAAGCTGAGAGTAAACAAGGGATGCGGTAACTTGGAGGAATGAACGCGTCCTAAGTTTGTGATTTCAGTTTGGCTCCACAGGCCAAAGTCTGAACTTCTTTCTACCCAAGAGATTCGAATAAAAGCACTGTTGACTCAACAGGTGGGCAGTGTGGATATGGACACTATTTCTTCAACTAAACATATGAGATCATTAATATATTGAGCCTCCATTTGGACTCCAAGGAAGAAAACTTGAGTTCTTTAGATACCACCACCTTACTTTTGTTTATTTGAAAAAAAAAGATCTTTTCTTTAAATTTGAAATTTCTCCGGTTTTCTGCCCCACGTCAAGGCTCTTCTGTGGGATTGTCGGTTCCCTGTGGGATGGATGGCACCCCCATTGTTATTCCCAGCTGCACAGACTCCAAGAAACCTGGCCAGACCCTTCCACAGAGCCTGCGAGCTCCCCAACGCCCTTCACTAAATTCATTTCCTGCTGAAGTCGCTAGAGCGGATTCCGTTGCTAGCAACCGAGGACCCTGACAGATGAGCCGGTTAAGACCTTCCACTGTACACATTCAGCCTTTCCGTGTTTGAACAGCTGGTGGCCCCCGGGATAACTGCAGTGTCTGACATGCCGGGGTCATTCCCGCTCACTTCCCCGTGACAGCTGACAGACTCACCGAGCAGAAAAATGAACTTTATTTAATTATTTTGAAACAGCTTTGTTGAGGTGTAATTGATATACGAAAAAACTGCACATATTTAATGGATATAATTGGATGAGTTTGAACATATGTCTGTGAAACCATCACCACAGTCAGGGTGACAGGCATAGCCATCATCCCCCCAAGTTTCCTGTGTCCCCCTCTTCTTTTTTGTGGTAAGATCGCTTCACATGAGATCCACCTTCATACCACATTTTTAAGGACATAACGCAGTATTGTTGACTACAGGCAGAAACATTTAATTTTTTGCTTCAAAATATGAGAATTGGATGGTAAGTCAACGGAAAGCCCGTTTGCGAACAAGTATTTACAAAGACTAAATGTTACAAGTCAGAGGACAAGAAGTCCCCGGGAAACCGTTGATATAAGTAAATAGTAAGGATTTTCGCTGGGGGGTGGGAGGAAGGATGGCCCCAGACAGGGAGACTCTGTACCCTGGTCCTTAAGACTCATGTTAAAGTGGGACCAGAGGGTGGGGAGCGGGGGGCTGGAGATGTGGATCAAGTCCTGGTGGAAAGGAAGGGTGGGATGCTGTGGCAGACGCGGGCGGCTCTTCTCCAATATCCGCGTGAAACTCCANAATTTAAAGCTTTAAACCCAGGCTTTCTATTACATGCAACCAAGGGCTCTGACTGATAAAATCTTTCAGTTATATGGTGTCTGCCTTTAGAAAGGGGTGTTAGGGGCTCTCAGCCTAGAAAGAGTAGCGATGATAGGACTGCAGACACATGGCAGTCCGAGGAGGAAACAAGGGCTGGTAGAGGGTCTCTGACATCCCACCAGATAGCTGGTTACTACTCGGTCTCTAGATTCAGCTTGTTCTGCGAGAAGAGTCATCAAGTGATCAATTCTCTCCCTCTGTCTCTTTAAGACAGCACACCAGTAGCTTAAGACAGCTTTAGTTAGTCCAACGGGGAGAAATGGAGAAGTTAAAGCCCGAACCATTGGAATGTGGTGACGCAAGGCTTCAGGATTGCCCAGGTGGGGCTGACCTCATTCAGGACTTTGATGCTGGATTGTGTCCTCTGGTTTACGCCAACGTTTAAGAATGCTGGGTCCCTGCTCTGCCAAGATTTCAGACAGATGGGGAAACATTTACATGCACGGAGGAAAAAAAATATCTTCCCAGTCACGAAGTGAGAATTTCAGTTGCTTTACCACCATTGATACAGAATGCCATTGTCTAAAATGAAGGTTTAAAAACTGTCTAAATGAGCTGCTTGGCTGACTTAAAGGAGCAAAGGTTCCCACCAGCATTCAAGGCCGGCCATTCATCAAGTGAGCTGGCAGATGCGGGATGGTGTCCGAGTCTGGGTATGTTTTAGTGGGACAGCGGGTCATGTCCTTTTGACTCACTAATCAGTTTCCTGGAGTTTTCTGGGGGTAATAAGTGACTTTGGTCTCCTTTAACTGCACATGGTATTTCTGTTGGAAAGACCTTCATGGTTACGTTTTTTACTTGATAGTCAGTGTTGATGGACACCAGGCCTGCTTATTGATGGGTCAGAGCAGGAAATGGGGTTTTCAAGAAACATCACAAGGGTCGTAGAGGCAGGAGGAAAGGTGTGATCACAGAAGTAAGGCTCAAAGATCTATGGAAAGTTGCAAAAACCAGCTGGTTGTTGTATCAGTCAGAGCTCGCCAGAGGAACAGAACTAATGGGAGATGTGTGTGTGTGTGTGCGCGCGCGCGTGCATACGTGTGTGTGTGTGTGTGTGTGTGTGTGTGTGTGTGTGTGTGTGTGTAAAATTGTAAGGAATTGGCTCACATGATTATGGAAGCTGAGAATTCCCACTATCTGCTGTCCGCAAGCAGGAGACCCAGGAAAGCCAGTGATGTAGTTCTAGTCTGAGTTCAAAGCTTGGGCACCAGGGGAGCTGATGGTGTAAGTCCCAGTCCAAGGACAGCAGAAGACTGGTGTCCCAGCTCAACCAATCAGGCCCAAAGAGCAAATTCTCCCTCCCTCTTCCTTTTTGTTCTATTTAGGCCCTCAGTGAGCTGGATGATGCCCACCCATGTTAAGGAAGCAATCTACTTTCCTGCGTCCATCGATTCAAATGCTAATCTCATCCAGAAACAACCTCACAGACACACCCAGAAATAACATTTAATCAGTTATATGGGCACTCCACGACCCAGTCCAACGGACAGGTAAAATGAACCATCCCAGCGGTAAATTCCTGAGTCCTTTATGAAGGCAAGTCAGAGGAGAGAATGCAAATTTGTCAGTTTGTGGAATTTATTCCCACAGTTAGTGGAATTTATTCCCAAAAGGCAGATGTAAATTTGACTTGACAAAAGTCTGCAGGTTTTGGAGATGAAAAAGAAGTGGTTAGGTTATAAAAATAAACTGATTATAGAATAACTTAGCACTTCACAGATTTAACATTTGATGTTTCAGCTTTTTGCAAATGACTCTCAGTACTTCTCAGGATAGGTGAGGTTATGCTGCAGTAACAAACAAGACCACAATCTCAGTGGCTTAAAATATCCATCTCAGGGTCAGCTGGCACTTTTGCACATTGGGACCCAGACTCATAGAGGCTCCATTTTGGCATATCCTTCTATAATCACTGTGGCAGAAGAAAAATGACATGGCTTCATGGAGACTGGCTTTTAAAATAGTTGCCCAAGAGCGAAACTGACACTTCTTCCCACACAGCAAAGTCAGTCACCTGGCTTTCAAGAGGAAGAAGAGTCTGGAAGAAGCATGAAACTGTTGTGTGAACCGCACTAGCAACCACCAAACCCCATGGCCTGCAGCAGCAGCAGCTTTGTGAGGAGTGGGTCCCACTGTCCTATAGCAGAGCTGGTGGGTGGGCCCAGGCCTCTGAGCTGCTGAGCAAGGCCAGCCCACTCACTGCTCAGGATCTGGATGCCAGGAAGACGTGGGTGTCACTCTTACCCACTTTGTGTAATTCTCATGCACTGGTAAAAATGTAGATTCTCTCTGACAAATTAGCCCTGAAGAGGAAGCCAGAGGTAAAGAGCAAGAGAAGCAGTTTAAAGGAGTTGGGTTCTCAGTTAGCAAACGGCTAGCTAGCAAATGTCAAACGCAACGGACAAAAACGACAAAAGTCGTGTAAATGACAGAGTAATGTAAATGTTGATATTTTGCAATAAAACTGTTGTGTCATCCTTTTCAGTACATCCAATTAAAGCTAAATCTCAAAGCTGTTTAATAGCCACTATCCTTTTAAAAATACATTGTTTTTCTTAACCATTAAAAATATTAGTTACTAATTTATGCTGTCAAAATTTAAAAAAGAAAAAAATATATGTATGAGCCCCTTTTCTCCTTCAAAGGTCCCTTCTATTTTCCCCTGATAATTTCATCTTCTTTTATCCCAGCAATTATTTTACTTACAAATTAACTGTTTTTAAAATGTCCTCTGGACTGAGTTATCGTTAGAATTATTTGTAATTCCCAAGTGATACAAACAAAGTAAATATAGAGTAAATTTGGATAAATAATAATTAAACATCAAAGAAACATTTTATTGGAAATGCATGTCTTTATGAGGTGAATGGAGGGGCTCGAGGAGACTTAATTATAGGACACTTGCCCCAGACCCCAATTTACAAGCTGCTTCCTTGTCGAATGTGTGGGAGTCTTACCTACCTTGATGCAAAGCACTATGGGAAGATTCTGGATGGGTGAGGATCATACCTTCGCTTCTAAAATGGAAAAAGGCAATTGTGAAAGGGGAGATGGAAAAGGATAGTAGCGTGTTCTCAGATACATCAATAGAGGAACGTTAGCATGTGGAGGAGTTTGAGGGTCCATGCCCATGTACTCTTGGAAAGCATATGCCCCCAGGAGTAAGTCGGCCTCACTTTGAAAATCCTTCCTCTGCTCTCTGACTTGCTGGCCTGGTTTCCCTCTCCCTACTCCCACAGGAACAACTAATATTGTGTAAGGAGCGCTGGACCCTTTCCAGAGTATTTTTCATACCGTGTCTCATTTGTCCCCTCACAACAATGGTAGGAGGTGCTCAGAGCACGAACTGGTCTCCACCATCAACCCGCCACGTTGTGGAGGAGGGGGTATGTTTTTGTTTGCTTGTGGATATCCATACACTGCTCCTTCCTCTCTCTCTCTCTCCCCCACCCTCCCTCCTACGTCCTCTTTTCTCCTCCAGTCTTCTTTCTCCTTGAAATCATTATCACAGAACTAAGGGACTTGGATGTGATTTGCATAAAACCATTACAAAGGGGGCAAGAGTGACATTTCTTTATGGGCCTGGGTCCAAGTTTTTGACAAATGGAGCTGACATCAGGGAAAACAAATTGTGAATGTTATATTGAAATTTCACTGCAGGCTTTAGATATTTTCATGGGGGAACCAAATATACTAGGGTCGAAGCAGATAAATTCCATTCCAAAACCACTACAATGAAAAGCCAACTGCAAATTAGGTTTGAAACGGACATCTCTGTCCTTAGAGATTTCGCAGTGACAAATGGATTAGCCCCCAAGCGGAACACACACCTACTTTGCTTTCATAGAAGCAAAGCAGACTGATAAAGGCCACGTCTCGATGCGGTCAACCCCGGGCTCCATCAACCTCTGTTTAATAGCCTGACGCTTCTTAGCCGTGCTTCTTAATTAAGTCACCATAAGAGCTGGCCCTTAAGAAACCTCCAAACACCTAAGGCCTTGAGTTCATTAATTAATATTTAATTTTCTTTCATTTAAAAGTAAATGTGTTTAATTATTATTATATTATTTTTTTTAAATTAATAATATTTCCGAGGAATGGCTTGGAGAAGAAGACTTGAGTGCGCTCATAACGTCCATCAGTGGTCTCTCAATGCCATCACATGTAACGTAACGCTAAGAAAAATACGTGCGAAGTCATGTAAGATAATCTTTAGGAAAGTGTTTTACTACATTTGACCTGGGACATACACTCCCAGGAGCAAGTGTGACACTCAGCAAACAGCCTCAAGCCAACATCCCAACCTCCCTTCCCACCCCCAGCCCCGTATCAGTCAGGAGGGACTGGGCTATGTTACAGTAACAAATAACTCCCCAATCAAAATCCTTTAACACCTTAAGATTTATTTTTCTTTCTCACACAAACTTGACTGCTGGTCCAGGAGTCAAGTCAACTTGACAGGGTCCCCATGTGGACTCAGCCATCCAGGGGGCTTCCATCTTGAGGTGTCAACCTCACCACACCAGCTTCCACCACCATAGATCAGGGCCGTGAGCCCTGGGGCTCCCGCACCTGCCACGAAACGCTTCTGTGAAGTGACACACAATGCCTCTTCCACTTCTACCAGTTAGTGTCTAGAGCGCGTCCCATGGCCTCACCTAGTTTCAAGGGGACAAGAAATGGCATCCTTCTGTTTCCTGAAGGAAGAGAGAACCAGCTATGCATGAACACTCAAAAATGTCTATTATTCTCCCTTCGAAAAAAAAAATTGCCACCTCTAAGACCTTCCTGTAAACAAAATTCTGGAGCCAATAATGCTTTTCACAAATGCTTTTGGAAATACGGAGCATACATATTTCCAAAAGAAATTAGCAATTATTATTTTTCTTTTTTCTTTTGCATAAGGAGGGGCCCATGCCCTCTTACCTAAAACAGTGGCTGGCACATAGCGGGCATCATAAATAGTTGTTGAGTGAATTCATGAGAACATGATTGGCTGGATGAATGAATGAGGGCCATAAAACACCTCTCCTGTGTTAGTACCGCTCTTGGAATACTGACAGTATTTTGCAGGGTGGAGCCCTGGGAAGATGGGAGAGCCAGGTCCCAGCCTTGTCGCCGTTGACAGCTCTGTGAGCTGGAACAAGACACTAAGCCCCGTGGACACTGGGCATGAAGGAACGTGCATGACAGTCCTGTGCAGACACGGGCCTGGAGCTGCTGTAGGCACTGGTTGTTTTCATGAGGGTGTATGGAGGGTGGGGCTGGGAGGACAGAGCCGAACAGAGAGCAGCACCACAAAATTACCCGGGGTTAGAAACCCAAGGAAAGACTGAACTTTCTGTTAAGCAAGTAGAAAAGAAGAAGGGCCTGGCTTGATATCTATTGGGGAAACCTGGATTCTACAAATAAAATAATGTACAAACACGAGAAGCCAGGAAACCAGATGGGGAAAAAATGGCCTGGCTTTGCTAATAATGATTGTCTCATCCACATAAGCTCACATGGATGGAATAAGACCAACAACACACCCCTGCACAGAACTCTACAGTTGCAAAGTGTTTTAAAATACAGAATCGACTCTGACTGTCAACATTATGTTGCACAGATATTTCAGGCACAGCCAAAATACTTTGCAGATATTTATTTTAACTCTCAGAGCAAGACTATTCTTATTTGACAATGAGGGAGCTGAGGCAGGGAGGTTAAGTATTTTGCCCAAGATTATGTAGTTAGTGCCAGAGCCAGCATCTATATTTTGAATCCATGTATGGACTCCCGAAAATGAAATCAAACTCTTGTGGTTATGCCAGTGGTTGGAATTCCATCACTTACATAGAACGATGGGACTGCAGTTTCTCAGAGGGAATGACCTGTTTGGAGGTTGTTGAGGGGAAAATACCTGAATTTTGTGTTTGTCTGGTCTCATCCTATAGTATAAAGATATTTTTACTACATTTCTATTCTTTATTTATTCCCTCATGAGCAAAAACTTACTGAGCACTTATTATGTACAGGGTACTGTTAGAAGCTTTTTATGTGTGTTACCTCATGCAACTTGCTGCTTTCAAAACATAGTCTAGACCAGGTAGCATAGAAACAACAGACACTTATTTTTTACAGCTCCGGAGGCTGGGATGTCCAGGATTATAGAGCTGGCAGATTCTGTGTCTGGTGAGAATCTGTTTTCTCACCAGAAGGATGAGGGACCTCTCTGGGGCCTCTTTGATAAGGGCACTAATCCCATTTATGAGGGCTCCACCCCTATGACCTAGTCACCTCCCAAAGGCCCTACCTCCTAACACTGTCACCTTGGTGATTAGGATTCCAACGCATAAATGGTGGTGGTGGGGTGGGGGACACAAACATTCAGTTCATAGTACACCTCTCACAGCAACTCTTCCTGCTAGGTTGGCACCAGAATTGGAATCTTTCCATTATACAGATGAGGTACAGCAGAAACTGAGACCCAGGCAGGTGAACTCACTGGTGACCTACCTGGGTCTCCTTTTGGATGAAGGCTGCCTCTCTCCAAAGCTCACACTCTCAGCATCACCCACCACCCCAGGCCAAATGTCATGGCCTTCTTACAGATGTCCTTGATCCTCCCAGGCTGAGTTCAGGATTCCCTCAGGGGGGGTTCCCTTGCTGGGAGGGTGGAGGTCCCTTGGGGGCCTCCCTCAGGCTCTCTCATTCCTGTCTTAGGGCACTGGTCATGTGGCGCTGTGATTGTATTTGCACCTTTATCTCCCCAATATGCTGTCAGTCCCTGGCTTTGTATCCCTAGGGACTGGCACGTGCTGGGATACCCCACTTCCCCCCGCCCTCCATCTATGTGTGAATGAATGACTGGATGGGTGGACTGCCCGACTTCAGTCATTTCTGTGAGTGTCTCAGGCACTTCCTGAGTCCTAGACTTGTGCCTATTTACTTGTGCTGCTGAGAGAGACAGACGGGGAGAGAACCACAGAGATGGGAGAGGCAGGGAGGCACAGGGGAGCCCCAAAAGATGAGAAAAAGGAAAGAAGGAGGGTGGAAGAGGAGCCTTCAGTGCAATTTGAGTCCCCAGGACAGGGGCACCCACAGAAAGCTTCCTCTGCACCCCCTGGCTTCTCTCCCCTCACCTACTCTGTTCCAGCCACACCCGCACCCTTGTCAATCATTGGACATGAAAAGTCCATTTCCGCCTCAGGGCCTTCATACCCATCGAGCCCACACAGCAATCTCCATGGGGCCAGTGCCCCCGTGGCCAATTTTAATGACAAAAATAACTAATTAAAACCCTAACACTTGTTTACTCTGAATGCATTACGGTGGTAGTTATCAAATCAGAACTGTATTGCCCCTTAAATTACCTTGAAAACAAAATCAATAGTTTATTTAACCACAGTCGAGGAAAGAAAACGTAGGGGGAAAAAAATGGCCTGGAGGAATCTGTGTTAGAAGTTCTCCTTGGAAGGGACACGTGTGTAAGCTGAGAGTAAACAAGGGATGCGGTAACTTGGAGGAATGAACGCGTCCTAAGTTTGTGATTTCAGTTTGGCTCCACAGGCCAAAGTCTGAACTTCTTTCTACCCAAGAGATTCGAATAAAAGCACTGTTGACTCAACAGGTGGGCAGTGTGGATATGGACACTAT